>NC_063211.1:9718882-9893882 GCF_017589495.1 Alosa alosa | reverse complement strand
AGACATGCATTCCGTTAGGGATATTGAACATATTTAACATTCTCTAACCATCGTGATTTCGAATTGGTGCAGTTTTCAGCACAAAAACTTATTTTATTCTTTTGCTCTTTTGCATTGCTCTATGCTGTTCTATGGTGCTTTCTGCCTCTTGGTTGCGCACGAAAGAAATCCATGTATTAGTGTGATAGAATGTTAAAATGGGGACAGTAGGGGCATTTTCTTGCTATACTCCCCTAATATGTATTCCTCACCAAGCAGAGAGGCCTTTTGAGTTTGTGTGTGGATGTATGTGTATGTTTTTGTGGTATCTGCCTGCTATGTATTGGAAGTTTGTGTGTGTGTGTGTGTGATTGTATGGTAAGCGTATGAAGTGTATGTGTGTTTTGAACTAAATGCCAGCTGTCTCATTTGGTTTCTTCAGATTCGGAAGTGTCCTGTGCTAGCGGAGGCCTTGTTGCCAGAAGGCTTGAGGAGATTTCTCAGTCACTCCGGCTTCTTCAAGCCAGGCGCCGCCGGAGATGGTCCCATGGATCCCGTCATAGTTCAGACCTTAAGTAGGTGGAGATATTCTCAGATCAGGGTTTTATGTAAGGGATAACGTATTGTCCGCCGGTAATTATCAGAAAATAAGTCCCGACAGGGAGAACAGAACCCCTACGCGCAGCGGAGGGGTTTTGTTTCGACCTGAAGGGACTTATTTTCTGATAATTACCGGCGGACAATACATTATCCCGCTTATTACACGGCTACTTGCCAAAACGAGAAAAGAAACCTAACACAATGAATCTTGCTACCGTTTCATGTCTTCCGCTGACAAAATAAATAGTTTGCCATACAGATAGAACTTGACAGTTTCAGGTGTTGCGTGGCAACGTCTTACTAGCTTACTTTCCCTTTCAATGAAATTCCATTGCAATAAGCGAACGGAATTCTTGCGGAGGGATATGAAAGACGTTAATCAACCCGTTGCCATTGACAGCGGTGATTTATATACTTTGCCGGTGATTTATAGATTTAACATAGGCCCGAACGTTGGGAAGGCCCATTCATGTGAATGGAACTTTCTGCAGCACTCTGAAGAGCCGTGTAATAAGCCATGATAATACTGTACACCCTCTACATTAATACATTTTGTATATGTGTATGCAAAATGTATTAATATACATGTATATGACAAATAGAATACTGCAGTGTATTACTTGAGGGCAGTGCTAAAGCAATAAAGCAATGTGAAGGGTTCAGGTGCAAAAGCCTCTAAATGCCACCTACGTCAAAAATTAGATAAAGATGGTGAGTGGATGCTCTCCACACAAAGTATACGTTAGTCAAATAATTTAACTTAAATTTAAATTGAACAAAACCCACTAAATACCACTCTCTTCCTGGTCTGAAATATCGATTTATAGGCAAAAACCAATAGGAGCCTGATTTTAAATGCTCATTTAAAAGAAAAGTGGTCAGACGGATTTAGAGGGTTTTGCATCTGAACTCTTCATGTTCCTTCTTCTTTCTTCCCAGCATGCTTCAGGGAGCTGTGTGGGCTTCTCTGGATGCTTCACGTCCGAGACCAGCTCACTACCTCCTGCAGGAAGTACCAGGCAGCAAGGAATCATGGGAGAGATGCTGAGGTAACATTGGGCTCTCTGGTTTGGGTGACTGTTTTATACAGTGCAATAAGTAAGTTGTACTACTGTAAGTTACAACTATGTACCAGTGTGCATGGGCAATATCAGTTGTTTTTGTGTGTGTGTGTGTGTGTGTGTGTGTAGAAGGGCTCCTATGCTGACTCTGGCCTGTGTGAGGATGCGCTGCGTTGGGTCTGTCGGCTGCTGCCCTTCTCCCGCTTCTTGTGTGCGGAGGAGCTTCTGCAGGACCTGCTCCTCAGCCTGCTGGCCCAGCTGCCGCCCACTGCCATGGTAACCACCCCGGGCTGTGCTAACTCCATATCTCCTAAGCACAGACGCTACCCTCACTAGCCTTTTACCCAGCCAACTACCCCTTACTAGCATAGCGTAGCTACGTGCTGTATACACTGTACACAGCAGCTATATGGCTGTTCTTGGAGAGACGACTTTGAATGTGTGCATTTGTGAACGCATTTACTGTGTGTGTGTGTCTGTCTGTGTGTGTGTGTGTCTGTGTGTGTGTGTGTGTCTGTGTGTGTGTGTGTGTGTGTGTCTGTGTGTGTGTGTCTCTATCTGTTGCAGGTTGCTGAAGTGCTAGTGTGGGCCTTCCCTGAGGAAGAACAGTCGGTTCGGGTGGCCCTGAGGGAGAAGTACTCTACCCTACTGCAGACGCTCAGACCTTGCCCTGTTGTACCGTCCACCAACACACAAGGTCAAGCTCCATCTCGCAAGTTTTTTTTTTTTAATTAAAAACAAAATGCACCTCACTTTTTACAAGTGGCAAACTGCCCTCTGTCTGATCGCGCCCTAACCCCACGTTTACTTGGGCTAGGGCGAGGTTACTCAGTCTGTAGGCCCATGTCACCACTGCTTGGTTTTTCTAGTCACCATGTTGTTGCATGGGACTGGTCTGTTAAGGCCTCCACGCATACTCGCATAGGTGCCAACATGAGTGCGGTGCACTCCCCTTTCGACGTTTACATTAGATTCCATTGTTTTTAATACAAACCCCTCACACTACGGCTGAACCATTTCCCCACCAATGTGTAGATTACGATTCAGTTATTTTATTGTTGCCACTGCTCAATAAAATCCATTGTTTATCAAATGATTGTCATAATGCTGTTATGTGTGGGCAAGTGACAGAAAGTGTGATATGCGGAGCGCCTCATCTGAATCTGTTTTGTCCATTTGTACAGGTGGCCAAACAGATGCCTCGTGGGAGCGTGAGGAAAGCATGGAGCAGCAACAGCCGCTGATGTCGGCCTTGCTGAAGAAGAGCCGAAAGCGGCGGGCACGACTGCTGTCCAGCGTGGCGAAGCACATGGCGCGGGTACAGCTGCACCTGTGGGAGAGGGAGGAGGGGGGCGATGAGCGAGCGGACTTCCCGTCCGCCGGACCGGACCGCCTCTCCCTGGGGGCCAGCCGCAGCCTGAGCTCCCTGACTGAAACCACGGCGGCCACGCTGACCAGCAACACGGACGCCAACACCTCTCAGGCCCTCTCGCCAGACCTGCTGGCTGGATCACGTCACAGGTGACCTCTCCTACCTGACACGTTATAGACCCTTTCAAGAGAGTTCCAATATCAGCATCATAGTTGGCCCCACAAGGCTTCCGTTTTAACATTCCATATGTTATCTTAATGCAAAGGAAGTAGATTGGGAACCAAATAGAACGTTCAAGCATTGTTTTTGTTTTTATTGTTGAAAGTGTCTATAGATGTGGCCAGCACACGTAACAGAGTCACTAGATAAATGTGGACTGTGCCTGTGCCTTTGTAGACTGAGTACAGAGATCATCAGTTATATTGAGTCAATGCATATTTGAAACTGTCACTGTTGTAAGATTGCTGCTTGATTTTTACTGAAACAATATAATAGTTGGAGAGGCACATTTACAAGCACCTCATAGCTATTCACTAGAGAAGTTATGTCTGAGTCATTGTAATCCATTCTCATGTGTCTGTAGCACGTTAAAGCTGAAGGTGCAGGATCGGTCTGGGGAGGCGATTAAGCAGAACCAGGCCTCGTGCCAGGAGACGGACGCGGGCACGCTGCCCGTGGTGGGCAGCTGGGAGTTTGAGCTGGAGGATGAGGAGTATGTGCGCTTCCTGGAGCTCTTCCTCAGCTACCTGCTGGACCGCAGCAGCGGCGGCAGCCAGGAGGCGGAGCTGCCTCTCATTGGCTGCTTCTGGGCGGGGCTGAGGGAGCGTGAGCTGCACTCGCTCGGCTTTGACGTGCTCACCACCCTCAAGCGGCGACAGAGGGACATGAGGAAGAGCAGCGCGGTGCGGTCACATGCCCGCGGCGACGCCCCCCGGCCGCCGGTGTTCTGGGCAGGCCGCTGCTTCCACGCCCAGCGGACCGATCCAGAGCCTGAGCGCCCGCCATCATCCGCATCGCGACCCTCCCTCCTCGTCCAACCCTGCCCTCCCTCTCCTGGCCTGTGGTCGGGAAAACAGCAAGCGGGAGTGACCTTAGATCTCAGCCCTTCCCCCAGCATTGCCAAAACCTTCCCCTCTACCCCGTCCCTGGAGGTCCAGCAGGAGCTGGACCCGGACCTGGAGGCCCGCTTCCCTGCGCTGGGCCGGCTGCTGGAGTGGATGTCACGCTGGGCCGATCGCAGGGTCCTGCTCCGCAGGATGGAGGAGCAGAGAGGAGCGGGAGGTCCAGCCATCAGGGCCAAGGCCTCGGCCCCTGCAGTCCTCACCGCCCTACTGCTGCTGGAGCGACGCTATAGCGCCGCCCTGCTGGCTGCAGACAAGAGCCACATGAGGGTGGGCATTTCCGACTATCATCACACTGGACTTGTGGAATTCTTAAACTGCCATGCTTACAAAAAATCACATCACTATGATGGCGCTGCAATTCCATAAATGCTAGTCTTTGATATTTACATTGATACTCTTGCCATCTGCTGATGTTACAGCTATTTACTGTTTGTGCTGTTGTTGACTAACCTGTCTGTCATTCACTGATCTCACACACTTCACCTGTGGTGTGTGTGTGTGTGTGGTACGTGTGTGTGTGTGTGTGTGTGTGGTACAAATGTGTGTGTGTGGTGTGTTTGTGTGTGGTGTGTGTGTGTGTGTGTGTGTGTTCATGGTACGTGTGTGTGTGTGTGTGTGTGTGTGTGTGTGTGTTTTTGTGGTACGTGTGTGTGTGTGTGTGTGTGTGTGTGTTGCAGATCCCTGAGGTGGAGTTGACTGTGTCCCCCGTGTTGCAGTTCCCCAGCTGCTCTGGGGAGCAGCAGCGTGAGACGCCGGCGGAGGAGGAGAAGGAGGAGAAGGAGGAACGGGAGAAAGAGCGGCAGAGAGGGGGAGAGAGGGAGAGGGAGAGCAGCGTGGACACGGGCTACCCGGGCTCTGTAGGGACGCCCATCACCCTGCCTGACGTGGACCTCCAGCCGCCCCAGGCCTCTGAGTGAGTACTGGGCAGTGAGGCCAGACGTGGGTCTGCCTCAACAATGACCACACTGCTACTTAGGACATAAGGCAGCAATACAGGGCTCAACCTTCTTAGGCCTCAGTTCAGATGTGGGCCAGGCCCTTGATACAGGGATACAGGTTGTCGTCTTGGTATGCTACCTCTGGAATATGTCCATGAGTGTGTGTGTGTGTGTGTGTATATTGTG
Organism: Alosa alosa; assembly: GCF_017589495.1. NCBI lineage: Eukaryota > Metazoa > Chordata > Actinopteri > Clupeiformes > Clupeidae > Alosa > Alosa alosa. The sequence goes on along the minus strand of NC_063211.1, from coordinate 9,888,622 downwards.
TTTAATGTGTGTGAGTGACTGCTGAAGCTCTTTCCGCCACATTCCACTACAGGGCCTGTGAGCTGCTGGAGCTGCAGTCTGAGAGTGAGGCTTCTAACCTGGACTCTGTGACCTCTGACCCTGACAGCATTGAGGCAGCACCTAAGCCTCCCCCCACACAAGGCAGCAACATGGCTGACGCCTACCTGTTTGAAGGTGAGAGGCTAGTCTTTAGAGTCCCTCTAGTACGGTAAACGAGGGCTGCAACAATTAATCAATACGTCGTCAACCGTTAAATTAATCTATCTCTTCTTAATCTTAATGAACTATTTTGGTAATTGGTTAGTCGGTTTGTGCCATTTGTAAAGAAAATACCTCAATATTTTCTATATCTGCTGTACCTACTCCTGTTTTTATGACGATAAACACTCAAAATATATTTGGCATGTGAACAAAACAAGGCATTTGAGGACATAATCTCAGGCTTTTGGAAACACTGATCGACATTTCTTCACCTTTTTCTTTCATTTCATCGATCAAAACAACGATTAATCAAGAAAATAATCAACAGATTAACCATCTATGAAAATCATCATTAGTTGCAGCTCTCTAGTAAACAAGCAAAAGCTAGAATGTTCCAGGCCTAAAAACAGCCATTGACTATGTGCAAATCTCAAACGTTTTCACCCCAGTGCTTCTGTTGTGTTACTGTATTTGTTATGTTTGAGTGTTATTTGATTGTTATTTGATTGTTTCTATGCTACTTCAGCTATCTTATCAGTTGCAGTTTAACTTGTCTGCATGTAGCGATATCACTGATAGCTGAGATTAGTTGTTCTCCCAACAGAGCACAACTCAGCAGAGGAGTTGGCCCACCCTTCAGCCCAGGTTCCTTCCCCTATGTCCACAGCACAGAGTGGACCCCTGGGCCAGGTAGCCTCCATTTGTTTCTGATGTTAATGTAGCCAAAACCTCAAAAACGTCCTCTCTCTTTTGTCCACCATACTATACTGTAATATTCAAATTTTAATGTATGTTTCCATCCTGCTTGTTTGACTTATTAGATTTCTGTTGATGACGTCCTAGATTTTATTCTAACTGCTTGCATAGTACAGAACTGGATCCGGTTGTCTGAGACTTTTATTTGATTTTATGTTTAACTCCTTTATTTACTTACTGATTTATAGGGTCTAACACTGGCAGACTTGGAGGGCACAGAGAGTTCAGGAAGTCCAACTGCTGTCTCTGAGTGAGTTGATGTGGGCTCAGAAAAATTTAAGAGCATCATACAAAACATGGGAACACTGTACAATTTCTTTAGTGCATTCACCAGCATGATTAAGTGTTTGAAATATCAAGTGTTTAATAATAGATATTTTGACATTTGATAGTTTTACTCTTGCATGAAACTGAAGTGCACTGTGTGCTCATGAGCTGGCTGCTTGGTTGTTTCCATGGTGAGAAAGTATCCATGGTGAAAAAGTAAACAATTCTCCTGTCAGTGCACCAGTGAGTGGATCACACACTGTTACCATGGTTACGACCACGCTAGAGTGATGCCTGCTCTTTGTGTTGTGGGTAAGGGAGGTGTACTCTCACCCCAGTGCATTCTGGGTAAGTAAGTGGTCATATTTGTTACAGCACTGAAGAGGATCGTCTTTCAGACCACGGACCTCCTGAGGCTGACAGCAAAACAGAGGACACGTGAGTTTACAGAGGCAAATGAGCCATTTCCCTAACTGTCAAGAGTGTAGATTTGTGTGCCTCTCTTGTAACCTCTCATGTTCTAGATCAGGGATCTCCAATAGGGAGCTTGCAAGCTACCAGTAGCTCCCAGTTCTATACCTGTTTCTGAGTAGCCATCTAAAAAATTCAAGGATAATGTTCATAAATCTGATAACACAGTCACTTGGTAAATCTGTTAAAATTCCTATCAAATCAAATTCACAGTCTACAAACAGAGAAGGTAAAGGAATTGAAAGGAGTCTGAAAGCGCACACAAAGCTTATTCAGCTGTTTTGAGTGGAGATCAGCTATATGAATACATGCTACTAATATAAAACATTAGACAAACATCTCTCCGCCATTTTTATACATTGTTCATACGTATGTTCAAGATTATAAATGCTAAGGTGCTTCTGCTGTTCTTCTATCAGACCCATCGGAGAGGCTGCAGGACCAGTCCCACCGCAGCAGGCCGAGCTGCCCCTTACTGAGGCCCATCCAGCGCCAGGACCTCCAGGGAACAGGCAGCCTCCTGCGGGCACACACTCACAAATGCCCGACACACACGCAGCTCCGGACACCACTAACACTAATCCTGTCACCCAGCTGGTGCAGGACGAGCTCTTCCGCCTGGTGCAGGTGAGGGAGGTCGAGAGAGGGACACGCCTGGACTGTCAAAAATAATTGTATTAATTATTAGTAATGATTATTAACATGCACAACTCCTTGCTGATCTTCCTTATACTACCCATATGAATTATTAATAACACTTAATTATTGCTGAATGCTATTGCTAATAGCTGTCTTTAATATTTAATCTCTCTCTCTCTCTCTCTCTCTCTTTGTCTCTCTCTCTAATATCTTTCTCTTCCTTTTCCATCATTAGTTACAGCAGATCAACTTCATGAGTCTCATGCAAGTTGTTGGGGCTTCCTTTGCTAACTTGCCCTCCCAGGCCAGACTCCCCCTGCCCCAGTCTGTTCCCTTGCCCCAGTCCAACCCTCCGTTCACCTTCCCCAGTGCTCCACAGCCCCATCCCTCCCCTCTCCCCTCCCATCCCAACACAGCACAGACCCTTCCAGCCACTCAGCCTCCTCATGCACCTCTGCCCCAAACCAACGGTCATCCCACGCAGCCTCCTCATGCACCTCTGCCCCAAACCAACGGTCATCCCACGCAGCCTCCTTATGCACCTCTGCCTCAAACCAACGGTCATCCCACTCAGCCTCCTGGAAGCCAGCTTGCTGCTCCTCCATCCCATGTCTCCCCAGACCCCCAGGGCCCCTTATCTGCAGCCCAGCAGCAGAGGGCGCCAGAGAGGCAGCAAGCTTTCCCTGGACCCCCCCTCTGTGCTCCACAGCCACAGCCACGGCAGGATGACCAGCAGTATCCACACAGCACTCAGGCAAGACTCAGCAAAAATGTGTGCACTCCAATGCAGGACTGCAGAAATCAGTCAGTTAATCTATTACTTTTGACTATTAAATTAATTACCAACTATTTTAGTAATCGGTAAGGACACTACCTCAAAGTTCTAAATATATTCAGCGTGTGTATTAAACAAGGCATTTGAGGACATATTCTTGGGTCTTGGGAAGCATATTTTGTCATCATTTTCTATTAAATAACTGCTTGATTAATCAAGATAAGAAAACAATGGACATATTAATTGACTATCAAAATGATTGTTAGTCGCAGCCTTACTCTAATGTGTGTAGAGGTGATACTGAGTGGAAGTTCAGTAAATGTGTGTGTAAAGTATTTGTTTAACAGGTAGACGTGTGTTTACTTTAGGAAGGAGTGTGAAGTTGACTTTTTTAGCAGGTATGCATAATTGAAGTGAAGACTTGTAAAGTGGCATGACCGCAGTCAAAGATAAGATCATGTTGTGTCGTTCACAGAGTATGCAGCCGTTGACCATCACCTCAGGCCCAGGGAGGAGCAGACCGCCTGAGTCCATCCCTGCCTCCCAAGGTCTGCTCACCACAGTGGGACCCTCTGTCACACCCACTCTGCCCCCTGGTGGCAGCACACAGAACACCCCCTCACTGATTCCCCTGGAGAGGACTCGACCAGAGGGTCTCCGGCTCCTCCAGCTACCCCCCCCACAGCCAGGCCTCTTGCGCCCCCCTCTCCCCATCCCTGTGAGGGAAGCATGGGCACCCCAGCTACCAAACGCACACCCACCTCCACCTCTGCATCCACCTCCTCTTCCACATCCCCCTGCTCACAGGTGGCCCGAGAGGACCGCTTGGGCTCCGGAGGTCTCCAGGCACGACCAGGGGGCCCCCCGCCTCCTCCCCGTTCCCCAGCATGCTGCTCCCAGCCGCGGGCTCCCCCTCCTGCACCTCCGGCCCAGCTCCAGTCTCCCTGTCAGCCTCCCTCTGATCCCCCAGCCAGCCCCAGCCCCAGCCCCTGCATCCCTCCTCAACCCTGCAGGCATGGGACCCTTCCCCAGGCTTCAGCTGCTGCAGAGGGGCCCGGATCCACCCAGCACAGTAGGCATCTGTAGTTTAGACCTCTACAGCTCCAGCCATCCTAGATCTGTGCAGCTCACCGCCATTCTGCATTTTTTGAGCTAGTACTTCAGCAAGGGTTTATACTTTAAGTTGAACAGTAATTGAACAGTATTTTTTTCTATGAGTTTGATGAGGTGAACTCATTCTAGTTTTAAAATGTCAGAGTTGATAAGCTTGATGGGCTCATGTTTCAAATACTGACTACATTGTTGCTTTATTTAACCAGTCAACAAACAACATTTCCATGTGTGTTCTTCGATATTCATAGAACACAGTTATACATACTTTTATACTTATACTTTTTTGATGTACTGTCTAATTCTTCGTTACTTCCCATCTCTGGGTATTGATAAAACAGTGCTATGAGCTCTATTGGAGGATGTTATGTTCTCAACACTTTTGTCTAAAGTGACTTACAATGACATGAAGAAACATTACATTAACAAAACACTAACAAAAACCATAAACATATACAGACTGTGACTTTGTAAGAATGAATTAGTGAGATACCAGACGTTAAAATTAAATGAATTAGTGAGATACCAGACGCTGAATAGCATTTCCATGCTCTGTGCTCAGGGGCGCCACAGTGAACCCCCTCTGCGCACTCCCCGCCTCATCCCCCTGGAGGCGCTGATGAGCTGGGCAGCAGGAGGTGCACAGGGCCCTCAGATGACCACACCATTGCTGAAGGCCTCCATGCCAGCTCCCTCCCACACCCACGTCCACAGCCCCAGCCAGCCCGTCTTAAGCAGCACGCCGTCCGCTCATAGGTGACCGCTGTCTCTCTCTCCCCCTACACTTTAAAAAGTAAAGGTGCTTAAATGGTTCTTTTCATCACTATATGGTTCCATAAAGAACCATAACTTTGTAGCAAATGCAACGTTCTTCACATAGAAAATGGTTCTTCAGAAAGACTATTTTCATACCTGTTTCTGTTCATACCTCTTAAAAGTATACTATGCAGTTTTAAGTATTTTTGGCGAGTGTAGAGCTCCCTCTAGAGTCGCCATGTATTTATGTCACTCTGCTATTGTAAATAGCAAAGTTCTCGTGACTTATCCCCCCTGTACACAATGCAAATGCTTTTGTTGTGGAGGTGAAAGATTAACAACAGGCATCTCCAAAGAACTATATCTACTAACAAGGTTATGTTCAGATTCACGGGAGTTTTGGTAGGGTGTCACTCTTGGAAGTTCCATGGCTGGTTTTCTCGGTAGGGACTCGCTACGTCTATGCTGTATAACTATGCTAGGTGAACGATTTGCCTATTACAAGTTTGTTTACCATCAAATTGGCTTCATAAAGGTGAAAATCTTGCATAGTGTGCCTTTAAATGGTTCTGCAAAAAACCATAAGTTTGAGGGTTCTTTGAAGCACTAGAAACGGTTCTTCAGTGGCATTGCTCTGAAGATTCAAGTCTTTTTGTGGAAGGGTATACTCCTCTCACCAACCCCCTACTCACAGTTGCCATAGCTCTGTGGTCCACTGACCAAACAGTCTCTCCCACCCGATGCCGTGCGTTTCTGTCTTAGTCTCTGATCCCTGTGTGGAGCTGTGTGTTGGCTCCCATATGTTGTGTGTTTCCTTGGTTCCCTGCTTACTCCGGCCATCCCTGTCTTTGACTCAGGCAGAAGAGGAGGATGGAGAAGGAGAGGACAGTGGAGGTCTCTTTCAGGCCTGAGGACTCCATCATTCCACCTGCAGAGGTACAGACAGAATAGTATACACTGAATGAGAACAACAGTTTGTGATGGGTTTGTGATGGGTTCTTGAGATCTCTTGATATTGACCTTTTGACATTTCCCTCAGCCTGAAATAGAGGTCCCAGTATCCGGAGATGGATTTGTCTTGCCTCTAGGTAAGTCAGCTGGCCTGTCTATCAATGCAAGGACGACCTAGGACACTTAGGTGTGTGTGTGTGTGTGTGTGTGTGTGTGTGTGTGTGTGTGTGTGTGTTTGTGTCTGTGTGTGTGTGTGTGTCTCTATACTGTATGTGTGTCTACTAGTTTCTGTATTCTGCCAACTTGCATCATTTTTCCTGTGCCTGACGTGTGTCCATCGTGTCCACCAGGCTCCTGTGACTCCGTGCTGAGTGGGCAGAGACTACTGCAGGCGTCCATCGCCACCGCTGCAGAGCTCCACGCCTTCGCCTCCACGCAGAAGAGACCTCCAGAGCTGCAGGACGCATGCACCAACACAGAGTCAGGTGAGGCCACACAACTACACTAGGGCTGCAACAATTAATCAATTAGCTGTCAACAATGACATTAATCTCCAATAATTTTTGTAATCAGTTCATAGTTAGTTTGTATCATCTTTTTCAATGAAAATACCTCAAAATTCACTGATTACTGATTACATTACTTGAATATTTTCACCTTTACTTATACTTTTAGGACAGTAAGCTAACTTTTTTTGCCGTGTGATGTTTTCACCATTGTTTGATATTTTATCAATTAAACAACTACCGGTAATCAATTAATCGAGAAAATAATAAAAAATAATCTTTTTGTAGGGGAAGAACTGGGCACCATGGTTTTCACATTTGTGTGTGTGTGTGTGCACGCGTGTTTGTTGTAAGGGTCAAGGGCTGTTAAGGGCTACATTAAGTATTTTATCTGCTTGTATTTCTGTGAAGTTGTTTATTTCACCATGCCTGGTGCCCACTAGGCATAATGCCTACAGCCTTGGCATCTGTGGCTTAGCCCTGTGCCAGCCGTCTCACCATACTGACATGGTGTATGTGTTTGAACTGTTTCCCTCTAACAGTTCCCCAGTTACGCCCAGATAAATCCACCTCTGCCCAGCGATCTCCTTCAACCAGTGCAGCTCCACAGCGTAAGTTGTTACGCTTCAGCCTCTTAGTGCCTTATGGCCAATTTATAGTTCAGGCGACAAGTGTCGCTCGACCTAAACAAATTGTTGCCGACAGATGCAACGGAGCTGTAGGCTTTCATATTCCAGCGCCGGCGATAAAATCTCTAATAGTGTGTCAACTAGTTTCTATAACAACTTGAATATTAACGTTCCATCTTATCATGGAACAAAAGTAAACAGACACACACTGTGACCACGGCAACACAAAATAGCACTCGAATTTTTAAGTTGATAGCAACCTATAAATTTAACCTATAAATGGGCCTTTAGAAGAACATCCATACAGTTGTATTCTGGTTTCATCAAAGACTTTTGTGTGTGTGTGTGTGTGTGTGTGTGTGTGTGTGTGTGTGTGTGTGTGTGTGTGTGTGTGTGTGTGAGCAGCTGAGCGAGGGCTTGGTGATGCAGCTCCTTGTCTGCCTCCTGAGCTTTTCCTGGACCTGCGGTTCCCCAAAGAAGATGGCAGTCCACACATCAGCGTCCCTGCACAGGTGCTGCACTCAGCTTCATCCCTCTCCTTTACCTTTTATTGTTTTATTCTGCCTGTTGGCTTCTATATACCAACTTGTCCATTTGTCTGCCTCTGACTGTGAGTCTCTTTGTCCGTCTGTCTGTGAGTTGTCCTGTCAGACTGGTTCAGATGTTCAGGGGTTTCTGAGAAAGCCCTGTAATGCATATTTTTTGGTTGCAAAGGTAGTTAATTGAGCATTCACACATCCCTGTAAGTAGTTCTCCACTTACTGTTCTCAACAGTACGATGGAGTACTATAGAACCTGTCTCCAATGTCAACGGAGTAACATATTGTCACAATGACTCCTTAACGAGTCTGTAATTACTGAAAGAAATAACAAACCTCACAATATGACTCTTGTATCCATAATGAATAATGAATGTAGCAGTAGCACCTATGCTGCAGAGCTGTTTGGGAAATGACCCAGTGCTGTAATGAGTAACATAACACTCACAAAGTTCTCTGACGTCTCGTTATAGACCCTTTCAAGAGAGTTCCATTATCAGCATCATAGTTGGCCCCACAAGGCTTCCGTTTTAACATTCCATATGTTATCTTAATGCAGAGGAAGTAGATTGGGGCCCAAATAGAACGTTCAAGCATTGTTTTTGTTTTTATTGTTGAAAGGGTCTATATGGGATGGAGCTTATCAGGATAAAGGGCTTCTCACTTGCATAGTTTTTCCCATTGCTTAATAATACCCTCTAATAACTCCACTGATAATGTAAATGATCTATCTTATCTCTTGTCTTCATCTTTCCATCCATCCATCCATCCATCCATCCACCCTCCATCCATCCATCTGTTTATCTCTGTCTGTCCTCTTTCAGGATGCTGAGGGGAGACGCTTCATCAATGTGATCGACCTGGAGGATGAGGCTCTGCTGCAGGACCTGCCCCAGCGTCAGCCCCCTGTCCCCATCACCACCACCACCACCACTACCGCTCCCCCCAGCCCACCCACCTCTGCACAGCTCCACCTGCTGGCCGCCTCGGTGACCAACGCCACCCACACGCCGCTGCTGCTGGCCTCAGAACAGGAGTCCGACGAGCTCTTAGGTACTACCCTCCTCCGCCTCTACTAAACACATGTGAACACATGGCTACAAATATACTATCACCAACACCACAGAGATCCCATCCCCATTCAGTGTCAACCTGAACGACACTTCTAAAACAGTACCGATTGTGACCAATAGCATTTGTATTTGAAATGTGACCTATTTATGAGAAATATAGATTATTAAACCAGATATTGGACATAATTCTGTTTTGCGCTCTCTCCCAAATGTACTGATTTGCACCGATTTATTTTTCCCTCCTCTTAAGAGAACATTCGTTTTATGATGATGATGCTTGTGTCCTAGGATATGCCAGGGGCTGGAAGCCTGAGGAGGACAGGTCCTCGTTCCAGGCCGCTCGTCCAGCCCCCTCTGACCCCTCTGAGCGTCTTCACGCTCCCGCTGCCCGTCAGGAGCCACCTCCTCCAGCTGTGCTGGCCGCAGTGGACGAGTTCAGGGGAGACGCGCTCACGCGGAGCTTGCTGGACAAGCCACTCTGGAGCACCTCCCAGCTGGACCGAAGCCAGGCGTCTCCGTCTCAGGTGTCCGTCCGACAGGTGTCCGCCCGCCTGTCGGAGATGGACAAGCAGCTGGCCGCTCTGCAGAGCATCGCTGACCAGATGGACCAGGAGTTCGCCAACACGCGTCTGGTAATGACCGTCTGATGGGGACAGCCTGTCTTCTAATTTGTCCCTTTTTCTTTGTCTTTTTCTTTCACTGTGTGACTGATGTCTTACTGCCCAACTCTGTATTGACTTCTATTTTGTCTCTTCACCACCCATATTGTACTTCATGTCTTTCAGGCCTAGAATGTGCCTCAGGTCTATTTGTTATGTGGTTTCCTTTCTGTAATTACGTCTCATTACAGTGAGGAAAAAGAACACATATGTAGTAGGGGTAAATATTTGTATGCTGAAGGAAAAACATTTTTTCACATACAGTACCTTGATGTCTTGGCATCTGAAGTGGTGATAACATTGATTTGTCATCTTACCAAGCATCTGTTTACATCCTTAGCGCATGTGTCTCCTCTCTCTGGCCTGAAGTGTAACTCTCATGCATTTAGAGTTTTGTTGTGGTCTGTTTCCTGTAGCTGGTGAGGACCATTGACAATCTGAGCCCTGGATTCTTGACTCATGGTGAGGAGAAGCCACATTCTAGTCCACCTGCCGTCACCAAAGCAGGTGAGTCACACCTGCTCCCCAGTAACTCTAACACAGGTAACAGGAAGCTTACTTCCACCTGTTGGTGTTAGTGTATCAGTGTTCATTCACAATCTGAGTACCTGAGTACCATGCTGTTCACTTACAATCACTGAAGTACATTAGATATACATGTACTGTATAAGCATATGTAAATATGTATGTATGTATGTATGTATGTATGTATGTATGTATGTATGTATGTATGTATAAAAAAAATGAAGAGACCACTGCACATTTTTCTGATGTCATCCTATGGTTGCTGAGTGACATTCGGATGAGTTGATGGTCAAACCTCATATATTAAGAGGTTTCTTAATTTTGAATATGACCATTCATATTACATTCATTATAGTACTCACAGTCTCGAGACCTCAACCTGTGTCACTTGCTTTTGCCTACAACATTTGGGATGGTGTTTGTGGCAAGCTGCCAGAAAATGTAAAAGCCATGGCTGCTTCTTTTTGGGCATTAGAGGGTGAGGATCTTTACGTAGGTTACAGTCAGTATACAAGCAAGGACAGCTTATTGGCTCCCTGTGGTATTGAACAACAGCCCTCCCTCTCTCTTCACCTGTGAGCAGTGAAGAGTTTGGTGCGGGGCGCACGGCCCGCCCTGGAGCTGACTGATGTGCTGGAGGAAGATGAAGATATTCTGTCCTCCAGCCCGGCGGCTATTAGACTTCCAGCCACGAGGAGGAGACCGCCCCCACTTTCCTCACATCCCGTCTCTTCACGAACGTCCATCCTCCAGCAGCACACATCTTACCCCGGTACCTCTCACACACTCATCTCTCTCCCCATCTCTTAAATCATAGCCACAGAAAGAAACAAATCTGATCAGTGTGTAATTGTGTGTGTTTGTTCGATCTACATTTACTGCTAAAATTGGTCATTGGGGAAAAATAGAAAAAAATCACAAGCAGTATAGTATGCCAATGATCATTGGTGATTGAGTGTGTGGTGACTCCCATTATCTAATATGGTTTAGTGTTCACAGTAAGCACCTCATCCTTCACTATACTGGAGCCCAGAGGTGAACATGATCCTCTCTGTGTTTTTATTTCCAGCGTCCATGGAGCAGAGGATGTGGGAGACCAGCCAGGGTAAGGGACTGAGAGACTATCCCCCCCCCACTGATCTCACAACACTGCTCTGTGTTATTCAACACCACAGAGGCAAACACGTAACTGTACACCCACTGACCTGGAAACAGCAATTACACATAGATTTCCAGGCTCGGAATTCAGGGGCCCATTTAAGACGTAGAGATTGTAACGGTTATGTCTTTTTTTTTTACATGGCGGTCCTCTCTTGCAGATGTCACAGGAACCATAGGAGATCAGTCAGGAAGGTAAGTATCTCACACTCCTAGCATGCTGCCAAAATTCTTCTAATTTGAATGTTTTGTGTTAATGTTTTTGCTTGGTTATGTGTATTTATGAACCCTTTGCATTAATGGCCTGCAATCTCTCTCTTTCCCTGTCTGTCCCTTTCATACCCTCTGCTCACTCCCCTCTCTCTGTTCGCGTCCTCCCGTTAGCAGGCGGACAGAGGATACACTGGGTCTGAGTGGTCTGTCCGACGTGGCGGACATCTTAGGAGAGTTGGTGCGAGACGGAGGCCTGTCCCCCACTGCTCTGGGTCTGTCCCACACCCAGGCCGCCAGATTTAGCAGGTAAGCACTAACCCACATGGCCATAACCACACACAACCAACAGAAACAAAACAGCTTCAACAAGTTTATTATGTATTTATAAAGGGGAAAGTAATAAGGGAAAGGATGTATCTCTTCTTTGCAGAAGTATGGTAACTGTGTGTGAGGTGGTAAGGGCTGGTAAAGTATAGATTCAGACTGAGGTGTGCGTGTGTGTGTGTGTGTGTGTGTGTGTGTGTGTGTGTGTGTGTGTGTGTGTGTGTGTGTGTGTGTGTGTGTGTGTGTGTGTGTGTGTGTGTGTGTGTGTGTGTGTGTGTGTGTGTGTGTGTGTCGTGTGTGTGTGTGTGTGTGAGCGTGCGTGCGTGTGTGTTGTGTGTGTGTGTCATTCAGGGCGGTGCCAAGCCATGTGCCTCAGCAGCCCCCGCGTGGCCAGCGGTCAGAGGAGGAGCGGCGCGAGCTGCGGGCCTGGATGAGGAGGAAACAGCGAGAGCGTCTGGTGGAGTACCGGCGGCAGAGGGAGGAGAGGAGAGCACATGAGCGCAGACCGTTCACCTCCACCGCCCCGCTGGTGAGGAGTGTGGCCATACGGCTCATACACACAGCTGCGTTCCGTCAACGTGGGTGCCAGTGGGTGTTCCCGACGGTAGCTATGCAAATGACTTGAAGTATAACCGTAATTTGATTGGTTGGTGCCGTCCGTCGATTGGCTTGATTGGCTGGTGCAGAAACAGCTGAACTTCTCAACGCGAGCGGCGGTAGAAACAAGACGCAACGGACCCACAATTCAGTTCAGCAACGGATGACGTGAGCCCATGTAAAGTGAATGGGATGCGTCTGTGGTCAAAATTAATCCAAGACAACTGGTGTGAGACTGCAGCTTTATTCACGACGCCGGGAGCATGTTACACACATGAAATGTCAAAGTAACAAGCCCACACATCTGTGGGTGAAGCCAACTCTTATACCTTACCCCACACCCATGGAAAATCACAAGTTGTCACCCTCCATTAATCACTTAACCATCTGGTATTTTAACAGAGATAAGAAATGTTTACAACCCCACTTAACCATCTGGTGTTTTGACAAAGATAAGAAATGTTTATGACCCCCCATCCTGAGGGTTACCCACAATTCGCTGACACAAGGGTTAATTTAACTAAACATTCTAACATAGGAGTTTCCGAAAACAAGGGTCAGAGTAAGGAGATGGCAATTAGATTTCACTACATGGATGTAAGGTATACTAAACATTCAATGAGAGACATATAAAATTTATCCCACACGTCTCCAGCAACGCAACGCATGCAGCTGTGTGTAGGAGCCGATAGTGGTTTCTGGAAGATATTTGAAATCTTAATACCGTAAAATCTTAATTTCCCAACTATTAACCAAGGTTTATACGTAACATATATGTAACATATACGTAACGTATACGTAACGTATATTGATACACAGGTGCTGGCTATACATGGGAGTGCACTTCTTTTCTTCTTTCCTTTTCCTCATTAAATAATGATCTGACTGATTCATTACAAAGTAATGTTGTGGTTGATACACAGGTGTGGTTAATATACGGGTGTGTTTTTTATTATTATTATTATTATTATTTGCATAGAATACTGTCCTGAGGTTTAAATATACTGCGGCTAGTAGGAAATCAGGAAATGATTGTAAATATTTTTCATGGCTGGAGTGACATTTGGTGAAGTGTGTTTTCAAAAAGAAGTTATAAAAAGTAGTCGGTTTGTAATATCACTCACAACTTTAGTTGACCTCTGTTTTTATACAGAAACCAAATTCCAGAGATGTCAGCCTTAACCGAAAGATCAAGGAGGAAAAGGACAAGTGAGTGTAAACTTTTGCAGTTGAGCTGTTCTGCGGAAACTGTGTTTTACCAGGTGCATTCACACACACACACACACACAGAGAGAGAGAGAGAGTACCTGGGGGGTATTCCAAGTATGTGGTTTAGTGGCAAACCTGGGTATGTTAACTAAGAGTAAGTAAACCTTCTACAACAAGAGCCTTATGGCATTGTTTTGTTAGCAGAATGAAGCCATACAGTTCTTCTATTAGGGGGTTTACCACTTACCCAGGTTTGTCACTAAACCACGTACTTGGAATACCCCCCTGTCTGTCCACTGTTCCACAGGATAGCTCTGCTGGAGCATCATACCCAGAGAGCATCTGAGGCGTACAGCCTGATGTCAGACCTGCTGACCACCCCACTTCCTGTGACCACGGTCAAGCCACGCTCCAAGTCCACAAGCCCTGCTTCAGCCAAGATCAGCATCAGGTCTGCTCCACATTGGCAGAATTCTCAACTCAAGTTTATGTTGTGTTGTGTTTATGTTATGTTACATTATGTTTTTTTTTTAATGTTTTTATGTTATGTTATATTACGGTTTATTTTTATGTTTTTTATTGTGATGTTATGTTTTGTCTGATTGTCTGCAGAGCGTTTGCAGCCTCATCTCAGATCAAACCCTAAACCTTTAGGGTTTTCAAGTTCATGAATTTCACAATTCAAAAAGTGTACCTAACGAGTCAAATGACCAGAATAGGGATATGTTGTTCCCTTTTTACTCTCTTTTACTGGCTGGCCTGGATGTGACCCTTCTGTTGTCTCAGGAGCAGGAGCCAGTCAGCTGGCAGGACGACTAAGAGCCCTGGGCTGACCCGCTCCTTTTCTTCCCCTGGAAGGACGGTGGTGCTACCTCGCAGACGTGTGGGAACATCACCACATGAAAGCCTCAGCAGCAGACTGGGGCTGCACAGGCCGGGTGAGTCGCCCCTCTCAGCTGGCAAAACCTGCAGAAAGAGCTCTGAAACACAAATAGTAAAAAAAAGTAAAATTGCATGTGTGCTTATTATTCCATTAACCACTTGTTGTTAATCATTTTCCTAATATATTTAAAGATGTTTCATTCAACAATAGAATGTAGATATTTTATGCTAGTTATGCATAAAAGTCGTATGCATATGTAACATTTCTGATACCACTCTGACCACTCTGGGGTTCATATAACATACATTTGATATTTAAAATCAAGTTTATGAAATTACTTAACTTGTTTTATGTCACATTTATTACAATTGACATATAATTACTGACAATGGTAAGTTCACGTTTCATCCTGTTCATGGAATGCAGTATGTTCATCCATGTGGTCAGCTATAATAGAATTTCTCTTTACTGGTTGATTTTATAGCAAGTGCTCTGCCAGGAGATCGGCTGTCTCAGGTGACACGTCGAGGCATGCTGACTTACACTAGAGGCAGATCTGCAGGATCCTTAAAAGAGAGTATGTATTCTCCCTCCCTTCCTTCAGTACAGCGCCCCCATGAGATTTGATTGAAAGCCTTTTTTTTAATGGTAAATAGGCTTGGTTATTTATTGGCTGCTGTGGGAAATCCCTACCTATAGCCCAAGGAATGTATCACCTCTCCTGTGTATATCAGAAATTTGTACAGCATAGGCATTCACTTTATACTGTTTCTACAGCCCAAAGAAGACCACTGAGTCAGTCCCCAACCGGACATAAGACGGAGAGACCTGGGAGGTCAGAGGAGAGAGGACGCAACCAAAAGAGGGAAGAGGAAGTGGAGGACAGGGAGCTTCTGAGTCCCTGGGAACCACCTCTGGAGATTCGCAGAATATTGGGGCTGGATTTACAAGACAATGAACAGGTATAAGAGAGTCCAACAGTGCAGTATACATTTCTACTCTACAAATATTTGAAATATCTGGTGAATAAACTATAGTGAGTAATATGCTTCTTATCTAGACACTGAAATTGGTTTGGCTTGAAATGTATGCTTATGACCCTGGTTCATTGTGTAGTGGGATGGGGGTGGACCAGATGGTGCTAAGGCCATATTCTTTTACCCACAGGGGGCCAGAGGGACTGAGGGTGACCTGGATGCCCTTGAGACCCTCTCAGAGAGCACAGGGAGCATTCTGGCCAAAATTAATTGGGAGGACATTGAGAAATTAGTGGCCGAGGTGGAAGAGGATGATGACTAGATCTGATGATATTTTGAGAAATATGTAATATATTTTTGCTATTTTGTTCTTATCGAATGAGTAAAAAATAAATGTAATTTCTAAACCACATTGGTGTTGTGCAATCTATGAGTGATTAAAACTGACATATTCACATTATTATACTTCTTTGTTTAAGAGGATTATCCCTATGTGGAGATATTGCAAACAGGTGTGTACAAAACACTACCCTACATCCTTACATTGACTAAAACATTTTGTCAAAAATAAACACTTTATTCTTTTAGAACTATTGAAAGCACTGTATGTGGGAAAGTATTTCAGGTCAACTGACATATTTGTAAATATTTCGCACGTCTACTGCATACCGGTAATCTCGCATTATAACTTCTGGTGTAAGGTACCCTTAAGTGTTTTTTCACAGGGCGGAAGTCCTGTGGTGACGAAATACATGGTTTCCATGGAGGGCGTGGCATTATTATGGGATGTTCGAGGTGAAATGGCGCTAGGCGCGTTATTTTAAACAATCGCCTTCGTTTGCTGGTGTAGTATCGAGATGCAGAAACACCCATCTTCGGTCGAGAGGGTTTGGATATGACAAGAAGTTCGAAGCTGCGAAAAACAATTGTGACAGGAAATTCAGCAAACTGTGTAAGCATTTCTGTAACCTCCGTTGGATTTTCAGTGAGGAGGCAATATGATATTAGCCAACGTTAGCTAAATTGCTAGGTTCTATGCTGCTAACCCTAGCAGCTATCAGCAACTCAGGAAGCCCAATGTGAAACAGATGGCTAGCTTTAAGTAATCATAGCTTGCTAGCTAGCAAACAGCTGACGTCCTGTAGTGAGATTGGGTGCTGCAGACAACTGTCCTTTGCAACACAAAATGTACTACAATTGCAGCTTTTAAACTATTATATGCTAGCTACCCCATTACTTTAACAAGTTGTGTGAGAATGTGCGTGCCTGTATCCCCCAGTTAACCATTTAACTTTAGTTACTAGACACTAATTAGGCAAGGAACAATAATTTTCTAACTTAAACCATATGAACTACCGAATTAGCTGTCTTCCTAGGTTGTGTTTTGAAGTTAGCTTGCTAACAGGTTTCTGTGTTAGCTAATGTTGCCGAAGTATACATGCAACTGTATTAATAGTTAGCTATTAGCTACAGTTACGCGTTAACTGGCCTTACTTGCAAGCTAGTGGTGAAACGTCAACTTGCCTAGCTAAAAGCTAAACAATGTCAGTGTTGCTGGCCTTAGTACCTAGCATAACTTAAAGGCCAATAATTCCCCATGTCATTACTTTTCTCCCTCTGTTTTAACAGCAGTCAATATTATTGCTGATCAGAGATAACTAATTAGTTAAACAAATCCTTAGTTATACCACTTAGACACATGCAGTTAGTAATGGCATCTGACAAATAGTCCTGTCCTGTGAGTTTGACGTTCATTCCATCTCATTAGTTTGAATATGTGTTGCAGAGAGAACGAGAAGTCTTTGCTGTCTTTGGTCTCTTTGCCCTTGTAGCTAGCTGGTTAGCAAGTAACGTTAATACATATTCCATAGCTAGCTGTGTTTTTCCCTTGAAATCTGCCCGGTCTCCTTAGTGCATTATATTGCTCAGATGTTTTAACTTGTGAACTTTCATTTTGGCCATAATATTCGTTGCTAGTTTTGCAAATAATATGTTGAATAGATACTTATGTGATCATATGCAATATTACGTTGTGAATCATGGAAAGATTCCTGATTTATACACTTGACGGAGTAATGAAACCACACCATAATTGACAACCTATTCTTGTTGTCACAGTGCAACCATCCGGTTAGAGATTTTAAGTTGTAACATACTATGTATGCTTAAAATATTTATACATCTGAGAGCATCTGGTCGGAAACCAGCTAACGTTTTATTGTGATGGATATTTTTCGTATCCCTTGTTATCTCTAGATGTGAACTGATGACGAGTTGAAAATGGCGGATCTTTCGAAATCCAACCCCGGCCTGAAATAGAAACGCTGTGAGCTAGCCACTTTTGCAGTGTTACTCTAGTACTCTGCAATCCATGCGTATTTTAATATCTCTTGAATTGACACAGTTAGAACAGTGTTCTGTCAAGGTTCTGTCAAAAGAGTACTGGACTGACAGTTCTATTCGTTAGTTAACAGGCAATGGTATTTGGCATGGCTTACTCTTAAGGTAGGCAAGGTTGTTATTTTCTCAGATTATTTGTGAGGCCTTGGCATAAAACTTACTTCGAAAGAGAGAGAGTTAAAATCTACCTTTTAAATCGATATTTTGTATTTGTCTCACGTGAGTTCATGTTACGATGCGTAAATGCCAAGCGTCATGTCGAGTTGCTTTGTTGACATAATCAGGCCAAACAACTTAGGCGAGGCAGTCTGCTGTACATTTATTGTGAAGAACAATGGCTTTGCATTCTGCGATTCGCTTTTGCTACCATAATAGCAAATCCCTGATTTCCGATGTACAGTTGCAGTGTCGCTAACAAGTTAGCGAATTTGAAGCTTCGTATGTTATTTGTAAACATTTTGAAGTCAGAATGTTAGCCAGCTAATGTCTACGACAGTCATTCAATCCCTCTGATATTATATTTTTTGTTTAACAAACTTACTGACACATATTTATGTCCCTTTCATCCATTGAGAGTTTAAAGACCCGTCTAAATGCTAACCTGATAACAGGCCTTCTGTTCTGCGTCTGGAAGTGTTGGTTCACACTTAACGTTATACACATGGTTTTACATTACTGTACTTTCATCACATGGATACAAGCATACACGCCACATGTATGTTATATTCTGTCGATGTTCTTTATTCTCTTTTAATGGTATATTTAAAAAATATGCAAATATGTACATATGGAAAAGAGGGCAAGATAAGGCAGTTGATTCTTAAGAAGGATTTGCTTAGGCTAATGCATGCAAGCCATACAGTCTTTGTTTTAGTGCCGTTTATTTGACGTCATAATTTCTCCAAGCTGATACTTTTGCAATGAAGATATTGTTGCCAGTTAGCATCAAATTGAACGTGTTGTCTATGGCTGATGTTCAATCAGTTGCTTCAACTATAGCAGACTTTAGTTGAGGAATATTCAAGTGTATCTCAGGATCTACTCAGTATTTTGGCACATTCTGAGTGAGCCCTTACAACAGGCCTGCCAAGGCCATTAAATGAACTCTGTACCTTCCTGGCCCAACTGCCATCTACCTGAACAGTATACCCAGAATTTGTTTGACACAGTTAGTGTCTCTTGAGTGATTTGTCTGGTTTTGATTTTGCCAGCCTTTTTGAGATACCTTTTTTAGTTGATTAGAAAAGTTGTTGTGGTGGAATTTCACCCTGCCCATTGGTCTGAGAGTTTCTAAGCTTTTTGAAGCATGAAATGCTTGCTGTTGATCCTCAGACCTAATGCAGATTAATAAATACTGTGGATCTGCTTTGCTGCTGTTTGTTTTTTTCTTGTAAAATAGCTGGAAAAATAGCAGCCACTTCTGGACGGAGTTTACACTACACCAAAAAGTTGCAGATTGTAGCAGTCCACTGCATCATAACGCTGTATTTTAAGGCTATATTTAAAGAGTTGACAAATGCTGTCTGTAATGTGATTTTGATCTCATTTATGTTAAAAGTAGGCCATTATTTTTATGTTTTTCAATATCAGTCAATTACCATTAGACAGACCGCAGTGCATGAGGCTATTAGTAACATCAAAATCCCTTTTGTGAGTTTTACATTTTGTCAAGAATGTTTTAAGGTAATGTGGAGCCTTTTTTTTTTTTTTTTTTTTTTTTAAATATCTCTGTTTTACAGATTCAGTTGTGAAATGCAAATTGATTTGTCCTGTGTGCCTCTCTTAGTGATATTACCACAGCTACAAAATGGACGTGGTGCCCCCTGAGCTAAACAGCCTGCTCCCGGACGAGATCATGGACACTGAGGCCATCGTCACTGATGATGACCTCCCTGCTGTCTGCCCTGCTCCGCCCAACCCCCTGGAGACGCAGGACGCTCCCGTTCCCATGGAGACAGAGGTGCCGGAGATAGTGACTCTGTGCACAGCGGCACCTTCTATACCCGTGCAGAGAACTCAGGCCTTGACCACCCTCACTAGCACGGACTCGACCCCCTCCAGTGGGACTGGGAGCACGGGCACCCAGCTCCTCCTCACTCCCTCCAGCTCCACCATGACTCTCCAGCCCACCTCCCTCACGCTCACCGCCCCCAAACCCAGCAGCCCGCAGGTCACAGGGAGCCTGCAGAAGCTCTCCACTCCTCTCGCCCTCCCTGCCAACCACCAGCTCATCCTCAACAAGGTGGCGTCCTCCCCAGGCTCGGAGGCCAAGCCAACAATGCTCAAGCCTGACGGCCAGAAACTGGTACTCACCACGCTCGGAAAGGCTGGCCAGCCCATTGTTTTGGCGCTGCCGCCCGGGGCTGGCAAAGCTGGCACCATGTTGAGCCCAGGGGACGGCAAAGGGCAGCCTCAACAGTTCAAGGTGGTGACCATTGGGGGCCGCACCGACCTGAAACCAATCGGGGTCCAAGCGGTGAGCACTGCCAGTCAGCTGATAGGCACGTCACAGACAGCCCAGCAGGGTCAGCAGCTCAAGACGCTACAGGTGAGTGAGTGGCCGTGAATCAGAAGTCTCTACTCCTTTGCTTTTTTTGCCTTTATTATATAGGACAGGGAAGAGGCTGACAGGAAGCGACTATGAGGGAGAGATGGGATGGGATCGGGAAATGATCCAGGTCGAACTCGAACCCGGGTCCCCTTGTGAACTTGGATCCAAATGTGGTACGGGCACTATAGCCTATTGCGCCATAGTGACCGCCTTAAGTCCTTATTTGGACAAAAGCGTCTGCCAGATCCCATAACCATAACCTATTCTGTCAGACAACCCCCAAGTAACGACATATCTTTTAAACTAGACAGGTGCCAGAAATCTAGTGGGATGCTTGTTTAGCTGTCTTGTTTGTAGTAACAATAACATGGACAATCATTTGTCTCTGGTGTGTTTTCTGGTTTGGGTAGCTGATGTATAATGAATGATCTAGTAGTTGTAAAACTGCCTATTTTCTGAGTCTGCCTCAAGATAACCTGTTCCATACTGTAAGTGAATACTAGTCAATTTACAGCACTCTACAGGTTCCAGAGTTGGAACATAAACAATAAAGTTCCCCAATCATTAGATTTCTTTAACACCAGATATTTGAATAGTACTCCAACTGATTGATTAGGTAGCAGATGCTTTTTTTATTTGCCAGGAAATTGGCAGGTTGCAGGCTGTGCCTTTTAGCAATTAGTTTCTCAGATAGCAAAGACACTATTTTGGTAGCATGTTTTCTACTGACTGCCTGTCTTTCAATGTAAACTTCTGAAATGCAAGTTAATGTGGTGTTAAGTGAAGTTGAAGTGGCAAAGTAAGCCTGGCTGGTCTCTGGAGTAGGATAATGTGGGGTCTTATTTATATTTATCTGCATGCAAAGAGGCTCATTATGTACGGTAGTTGCAAGGCTGTGTAGATATGGTACTAATCTAAAGATGTATGCAAGGCTGCGAGGCTCTTTTTCAAGTGTTGAGTTTGTGCTGAAGTCAGTGACAAGAGACAGGTGGTGGGCAGCCCGGTGCATGTGAATCTCCTTGTCTCATTGAAACTGAGCACCTGTTGCATAGCTGTAGGCTACATGCGCTCCTTATACGGAGTCCTATAAGGAAAGTGAATCTGGATTGAGCAGTGTGCCGGTGATTCAGCAGCTCCTTAACCGCATGGAGGGTCCAACTGGTATTCTGTAGTTAACAGATGCAGAGAATGAGGTTCTGCTTATGTTGTGTTTTGCTTGTTTACTGTCAACAGAAACCAGTGAGAAGACTTGTGTTTGAAATGTACACTCAGGTGAAAACTGTTATAGTGCAGTTGTTCATACTTGCACTTATTGGGTGTTAAACCCGCCTTCTTTTTGGAATCCTTAAAACTCGGAAAAAAGAAGACTCAGTTTTTGGCCTATTTTACTCCGTAGATGTTGATATACTTGGCATACACAACTTAAGAGCCTCTAACCGTAAAAACCACTGTATTAAAATCCAAGGTATAAGTATATATACTCTTTTGATCCCGTGAGGGAAATTTGGTCTCTGCATTTATCCCAATCCGTGAATTAGTGAAACACACACAGCACACAGTGTGGTGAAGCACACACTAATCCCGGCGCAGTGAGCTGCCTGCATCAACAGCTGGCGCGAGGGGAGCAGTGAGGGGGGGTTAGGTGCCTTGCTCAAGGGCACTTCAGCCGTGCCTACTGGTCGGGGTTCGAACCGGCAACCCTCCGGTTACAGGTCCGAAGTGCTAACCAGTAGGCCACGGCTGCCCCTGGAGGTGTCTGGAGCAGAGGACCCAAGCAGAATAAAATGCAATTGGCTTTAATGTGCAGTGATTAAGTCTTAAATAGCACCCCTTCAATGTCTGGTTTTACTTACTATAAAAAAGACAACTGCAACAACAATGAGCCAAAGGTGCTTTAACAAGTTTGATGCCTACCTCATGTTTGACCTGCAGTCCTTGCCAGCATGCCAGAAGATTTGGGTAAAATGGACCCACAGGACCCACAGGGGCTTGCAGGCCTACCACAAGATTAATGTGAGCTGTTTTGTTTTCGGACAGATCACCAAGAAAATCCCAGTCTCCACTGCTGCCCCAGTAATCACAAAATACATCATCACAAAGGCTCTTAACAGCAAAGGCTTGACCAGCCAAACGTCTGTGTCGCCTGTGGTTACAGGTAAGTGCTTTTTACTGAACTCTACAAGGAGTTAGTAGAGCAAGGAATCTAGCAAGGAAAATACAATGAGTCTGTCTGGAATCGTTTTGACTTGAGCACCTTTTGGTTACATCAATCAAGAAAACGCTACAGAAAGAATAATGATATTTCGCTTAAACTGAAGTAGCATGTACTTGAATGTAAACACAAAATACACAGTGTAAACACGAAAGCATCTTTTTTACTCTGCATGTTTTTCCTGTCTAGTTTGTAAACATTTCTAAAAAAAAGAAAATGCACACGGGGCAGATAGCTGGTTTGATAAATCATGTGGGCTGTTTCGGTTTCAAAAGTTTTGTAAAAGTGTGGCACTCTTCCTTTCTAAGTCCTTTTGCTTGTTTTGTTTTGTGGTTTGTCTTATCAGCTCTGCCATCCAAAGTTTCGTCCTCTCCTTTCAGTGAACTTTGACAAGTATGCCATGCTACCGCATAAGAAGAACACAAAATGAATTTTCTTATTATGGGATGCATGTTGCAAAATTACAGTGTAATGTAATTTAAAGATGTCAGCATGAGGTCACCCTGTACAGACTGGAATGAAAGAGGGTAGAATCACCATCGTTACACATCAACTCGGATCAATTTACCACGATGCCATAAGATCCTGAGGATGTGCTATGCTTGATGTGTCCCCATCGGTTTCACATTATTCAAGACTAACCAGTTCTATTTATCTCAGTTGTAGGAGATTAGTTGTGATAAATTCTTTAGTAGTTACTTTTTGCATAGCTGGGTCTCTGATCATAGATATTAGAAAGCTAGATACCGCATTGAGCTACAGAACGTACGTAAATAGCGCCGCCATCTTGGTGGGGGGAACAATCACTGGAGGCCACTGGAGACACGTGACTCTGACTGGAAATCAGACAGGTGTCTCTGATTGCCGGCAAGTGTTGTTCATACTGTAGACAAGGTCTTGCCCCCAGCAAAATGGCGGCTGCGTTCACGAATGCCACCTAATAGAACTCGACGGACAATGCGGTATCTAGCGTTCTAATATCTATGTCTGTACTGATTGTGTTTTACAGGGCGGGTTCTGACCCAGAGCACCCCAGGAACGCCCCCTCGGACCATCACAGTTGCGGATGCGCTCAGCACCAGTGGAGGTAGTAAGGTGGCCATCTCCCCCCTCAAGTCTCCAAGCAAGGTCAGTTCACACTGTTAGTCATGTTTACACCATGGGTGTTCACACACTTTTTACTCTGACATTTACGCTCTTTTAGATATCTCAGACTAAAGGTCCTCAAAAGTTTAGAGATCATATTTGTGTATGTTTACAAATCTAGTGTTACAAACTCATTGTTTGTTACATGTCTAATTAAACCCATGCAAAATAACAAATTGTCATAGATTCAGCCCCAGCCTCTGGTAACATCACACTTCCTTGGTATCAACTACAGAAACTTGCGCCATATAAATGGTAGACAATTTAAAGGGTAGACGGACCATGTGGTCCTATGCCTCTGGGAAATTCCACTGCTTATATTGATACAAGCTCTATGTGTGTGCATACTTACCATGCACTTCCCTCACTTTCCTCCTCTGCCGCCTTCTACCATTAGGGTTACAAACTGTTTGTTTGTCACTGTTTGTTACATGTCTGGTACGGGTCCCTTAGTAGGAAAACTTTCCGTTAAATGTGTTTGTCCGCTAAATGTGTTTGTCCGTTAAATGTATTTGTCCGTTAAATGTGTTTGTCCACACAGTTGACCGTGGTGTCCGTGGCCTCTCCGTCGCCCACTTCCCCTCAGAAGTCCGTGGCCGTTCCCCTGAGCGTGGCGCTAGGTCAACAGATTCTCACAATGCAGCAGTCCACCCCCACGTCACCTGCCAAAGCTGGGGTCAGCCTCTCCGCACAGGTGAGACCTTTTTACCCCTCAGTCGGTTGAGTTGATCGTGTCCTTGATGTGTTGAGCCATGCGACCAGCATATGAGTGCACATGAGACCAGCATATGAGAGTGGGAGCTCTGCATCGGCATGAGTCGATGATCTTCTTTGAGTGTGATACCTTCACCATCATCTAGTTTCTCTAAATACGCGCTAACCCGCCCTCTCCTCTCTCCTCTCCTGCTCTTATCTCTCTCTCTATTTATCTCTCTCTCCCTCCATCTGTCTCTTTCTCCCCCTCCACTAATCTAGAATGTGAAGCCTGTCCAGACGGTCTCCATGGGGGGAGTGCCGCCCCAGTTCAAGACCATCGTCCCCCTGGCCACCCCTCCCAACGTGCAGCAGATCCAGGTCCCCGGGAGCCGCTTCCATTACGTGCGGCTGGTGACGGCGTCAAGCGGGAGCCACACGGTCACTGGTAGCAGCCCCAGCAGCGTGGCTGGCACCATACAGCCAGGTGGGGCTCTCTGGCGGATACATGACGTGCTGGAATTGTTATCAAATGTAGATTTGAAGAAGTAAGGGATAATGTATTGTTCGCCGGTAATTATCAGAAAATAAGTCCCGACAGGGAGAACAGAACCCCGACGCGCAGCAGAGGGGTTTTGCTTCGACCTGAAGGGACTTATTTTCTGATAATTTCCAGCGGACAATACATTATCCCGCTTATTACACGGCTACTTGCCAAAACGAGAAAAGAAACCTAACACAATGGGTCTTTAAAATTATTTTGCTACCGTTTTGTGTCTTCAGTTCGCCACACAGATAGAACTTGACAGTTTCAGGTGTTGCGTGGCAACGTACTAGCTTATTTTCCCTTTCAATGAAATTCCATTGCAATAAGCGAACAGACGTCTTGCGGAGGGATATGAAAGACGTTAATCAACCCGTTGCCATTGACAGCGGTGATTATATACTTTGCCGGTGATTTATGTAGATTTAACATAGGCCCGAACGTTGGGAAGGCCCATTCATGTGAATGGAAATTTCTGCAGCACTCTGAAGAGCCGTGTAATAATCTTATTTAAATTACCTTTATCTGTGTTATTCTATTTGTTTGTTCTAATCTCTAATTTATATTGTCTCGTTATTCCTTTCTTGCCATGATCTAACCATAGATGCTGATATGGCGTTAAACTAAATCAACTGCATCTACTGCTACTGCTACTACTATCTGATCGAATAGGCCAGTGTTTTACAAATATATTCCTTAGCTCCAACCTTTGAGTGACGCTGACGATTTGATGCTCTTGTGGTTGATTGAAGCTTCCCTTTTCTCACGACAGCCAAGCCCATGGTGGTCAACTCTGCAGCGGTCCGGATGTCTGTTCCCATTGTTTCAGCTCAAACTGTAAAGCAGGTGAGATTGCAAACTGTAAAGCAGGTGAGATTGCAAACTGTAAAGCAGGTGAGCTTGTTCGGTCCTCCGCTCTCTTGTTTCTGCCACTTCAGATGATTTGGTGAATAGTTTGTACATACATATGTAGGACTATGGTATACCCAACTGTCTTGAATTGAATCTTTTGAAAAATCTGTAGATTAAGAGCATGTTCAGAGTTGGTCCTTTTGAAGTTTCTGGTGCGCAAATCTTTCTTATATTCGAGTAAAATATTCTCGTATGAGCACAATACTTTGTCATGCAAGCTCCATACTTTCATTTGAGAAAAGGAATCAGGAAGGGAATGTGGTGCTTGTAATGCTTTCTCTTGTACACCATAAACTTTCTCATGCTCACAGGATAGTTTCTGACCACCATTCCCTTAGAGGCTTTATATTACTGAATTGGCATCGCATATTTTTATTTGTTTGTCTGTTTGTGTATTTCATCCACCTAGCTCAAGTTTTAGTGTCTGTAATGGATTTCTTTGATGAGATAGAATATGTAAAACTTTAATGGGATTTCCCACCCCTTTCATCTTCAAGGTCTAAACAGGTTGAACATTTGCTAAGGTGTGCACAATTTGTCTGTCTGATCTAATCTGTTGATGCCTCCGGTCCCCTGTCCAGGTCGTGCCCAAACCTCTCACGTCAGCAAGCCCCCAGGTGGTGACCAGCCAACAGCAGCGCCTGATCATGCCAGCCACGCCCCTCCAGCAGATTCAGCCTCTGCCCCCCGGAACTTTACTTGCCCCAGCCCATGGTCAGGGGAACATGGGCTACGCCGTTCTCTCCGCGCCATATGTCACACAGGTCAGGAGACATGACACAACGCAACACCAGACACTCCACAGTTATGAGGCGGTTCCCAAATTTGGGAGACGTGATTAGTTTGATAGGTTTCACATTGGAATAACAAAACTAAAATGCCGCTTTTCTTCTAGAAACTGGAGGCTACAGGTCGGCCTGGGTTTGAATAAGCTTCCTGTTGGCTACTCACTAGGCTACACTTCTGTAAAGCCATGATCTAATCCTGATTACTTAGTCCTCAGTTCTTAACTTTAATATCAGCTTTGATGATGTCAGTCTTAGGATAAACTACAAACACTCCTGCTAAAGACTTGTACAAACTGTAGCAACAGCAGTTTATTGCCTGTCCCCATTACATGCCTGTCAGATTGTATTTGTCACACTTCAGATCATAAGAATGCCCAGCAAATCAAAACAATAGCTCTGAGTTGAAAGCAAATGTCTAAAATTGACCTGACATGGTCCAAATATTTAGTGGTTGTTTGCTATGTGGATGTGAGCATCACAGCCACAGTAGCACGGTTAACTAGAACTTCTGATTGGTCGGAATTGGAATTCAATCTGACATAATTGTCGATCAATATACATGTCGCTGTGAGGTGTGAGCACAGTGACGGTGATGTCAATTCATAGCTCAAATACTCTCATATGTTACTTTCTAGATATATGTAATCATTCCTGATTTGACTGTGATGTGTCTACATTTACCCATGATCAGTCCTCCTTGACTGTAAAATACGTGCAATCTATGTATTCTATGTGCAAGGAGGCCTGTGCTGTACAGCATGCTCTTAGCTTTAATTCCATTCTCTCAGTAAAATATTAATCGTGTGTCGCTGGCTTGTTCTTCAGCTTCAGCAGTCAACAATAGTGACACTGGCCAGCAACTCTGGATTTTCCACACCATCCAGTGTACAAACACAAGCCAGATTGCCTCTTAATGGGTAAGAGTTGGAGAGGGATTAAGGGGTGTTACTGCGGTTACTTATTGTTTTATAATTTCATATGCATGGATGCAAGCAATCTGACGCTCCATCTTAAGACCAGTGTTAACTTTCACATACTTCTATTTATTTTTTTCCCCCAGTCTTTCAGCTTCAGATTCTACATCAAGACCAAGGAAGCCATGCAATTGTACAAAATCACAATGTCTGAAACTGTAAGTCACTTTTATGGTCCTAGTTTGTAGCATTTTGGTCTTGGTTGTAATTTACTCTGAGGATTTTATATGTTAAGTTAAGTTTCATAAGTTAAATTCAAACATCTCTCTTCTCAGTTATTGTGATTGCTTTGCCAACGGGGAGTTTTGCAGCAACTGTAATTGCACCAACTGCTTTAATAACCTGGAGCATGAGTCAGAGCGATTAAAAGCCATCAAGGTAAGTGCCACTCACCACTGAATCATTGAGGTTGCCTACTCAGAGTAGCTGCTCCAGAATAAATCAATTTCTAACAGATTAAATTAATGGGTTCTACTCCGATTGTAAGTAGAGCTACACTTTATCTGACCGCTGAAGATGGGTGCTATTCTTCCAAACCTAGCGGAGGGGGTTGTGAGCTTAAATGCAAAACCTCAACTTTATGACATTCGTAGGGAAAAAAAATAACTGTCTCTCTTCATCTTAAACTTTAGCATTGGCATGTCTAAATACCAATATATTTGTCTGGTATAATGCTAAGCTAATTCAACTTGCATTCAAAGTTTTTGAGGTTGACTTACATTATAAAGATTTTTGCAACAGTTTTGATAGCACTGTGTAGAGAGTTTTGATTATAGTTATAAATGTTGCTAATGCAATCAAGACCCTGGGCCCATGCCCAGGAAGTGCATATAGGGTTGAAAATGTTTCACTGTAAAAAAAAGATCTGCAAACTGAAATGTAAATGTAAAATTCAGACCTGTTTTCGTTAGAACACAACTAAGTATGCGTATGTGAATGTATGCATTAAGTAATGAATTGAGATGTTACTGCCTTGTCATGTCTTATAGTCATACTTTTTTTATTGCTCAAAGGCGTGTTTGGACCGGAACCCAGAAGCCTTTAAGCCCAAAATTGGCAAAGGCAAAGAGGGCGAGTCGGACCGCAGGCACAGCAAGGGCTGCAACTGCAAGCGCTCGGGCTGTCTGAAGAACTACTGCGAGTGTTACGAGGTTAGTTCCTTATTAAATAAAGTACCAAAGCAGTAGGGAACAATCTGGATGCATACTGGTGAAGTAGGCCTTACTTGAACCGCTTTTTGTGGTTGTTAATTCATTGCAATCGAAATTGATAAATGGGCAACGTTGTCTTCAACAGATTTTCATGTCATATGAACATGCTAATTGTCTTTGAAGTATTGCCAGCATTTTCCAAAAGGTGTTCAAGTTTGCACTTTGCATAACCATTTAACCTGTGGGTGGATGTGTGTGTGTGTACGGTTTTGTCTGGATTAAATAGGCCAAGATCATGTGCTCATCCATCTGTAAGTGTGTGGGCTGCAAAAACTTTGAGGAGAGCCCTGAGCGGAAGACTTTGATGCACCTGGCAGACGCAGCGGAGGTTCGGGTGCAGCAGCAGACAGCGGCCAAGACCAAGCTCTCGTCACAGATCTCAGACCTGCTAACCCGCACCACTCCAACCATATCCAGCGGAGGGGGGAAGTAAGGCATCCACTTTCTACTTCCTCCATGTGACCGTTGTGTAATGAAATGTTGAATGAATGTATTCCAGTCTGCCTCTGTAGTGGGGCCAGCAGGGCATATACAAAACACAGATCAAGAAAATTTCTGTCTGATTGTGGACATGCCCTATTCAAGGAATGTATAAAACTGCCTTCAGGCTTATTTACACAGACTGACTGTTCTCTTGTGCTCTTCCCGTTCACAGACTGACTGTTCTCTTGTGCTCTTCCCGTTCACAGACTGACTGTTCTCTTGTGCTCTTCCTATTCACAGGCTTCCCTACACGTTTGTCACTAAGGAAGTTGCAGAAGCAACGTGCGACTGTCTGATGGAGACGGCCGAGCAGGCAGAACTGTCCAATCAGTCGCAGGCTATGGCCGAGCGGGTCATCCTGGAGGAGTTTGGCCGCTGTCTCAAGAGAATCATTAACTATGCCGGCAAAGCCAAGACGGACTGCTGTTAGGCAGCCGGAACCAACTCCAACCAGCGGACCACCTGGCAACTCCCAGCAGGAGCCGAAATGGGTATAGCCACGGTCACATCCTCCCAAACTCAAGTCAACCACACGTATCTGTCTGGCACAAAAGCTGGAAGACCTCAACCCCTCGCCCCAAAGCATTCGCAGGGATGCCCCCCATCTACCCAGTCGACAGGTAGGAAGGAATGTCCCTTGCCAATCAGGGGATGGGCCACCACAGGAGAGAGACATGGCTGTGAAGCCTCAGCCTCTTTGAGGAGGCTCTAGTGGCCACAAGCCCTGGGAGAGGTCAGCTGGAGGTGAAGACCAGAGACCTAGCGTCCCCTTACCAGCGCAGTCTCTTCCAGCAAATTGTTGTTGAGTCGAGAGCGCTATGGAAAGACACGGGAATGACAGAAATGGCATTCAACACAGGAATGATATTTTGTGGGCTCCCGCAGAGAGTAGTATTGCACAGTATGCTTTTTTGGGATGTCATTTAGAGTGTTTATATTTACTTTTGAAGTAGGTTTTTATTTCTTTATTTCAATGGTCTATTTTTCATTACATTTTTTTATCCATCATGGAAATTGCTGATCTTTCAGTGCAGTCTTCAGAAATCTCTCTGAAATGTTAATTTTCAACTAATTGCTTCACCTAAAAGGCTTGGCTGAGGCATCCACATATTCAACATTCAGCTCATTTTTCAATCATGATTTATGTACAGCAAGTAGCCTATACTGTAGCCTATAATTAAAGAGATGCTTCTTTTGGTATTTATTTTGATCCTGAGGTTGGTCATGGAGCCAACCACAAAGTGGTGGAAAGTTACTCAGAGTAAAGTAATTATCAGTGAGCTGTGTTGTTACCTTTTGGATCTCACAAGTTTTGTGGGCAGCGATATTGCCGTTGTAGAGTTTGCATTAGCAGGCTTTTTGGCAACAGCTACCACAAGTATGGAAAATAATATTTGGCCTGTTCTAAAGTCCTATTCAGAACGATGCAAGACCTAGGCTAGTTTGATATTCATAATGCTTAAGAAAAAGTCTTGTTTGTGCTATGCTATTAACTGCTAAATTATGGAAATATTTGAAAATTTCCTTTAATTTTAACATTCTTTCATAAAGATGTTCAGACTTTTTGAAATATAGAATTCTTACTAAATTATCAAGAACTGTCAAGGGAAACTGACTAATAACGTGTAATTTGTTAATTAACTAGGCCACATGTACTGTTATATCTGAAATTATTAATCTGTTGTAAACAAGCTGTTAAAGGAAAACTCCACTTTTTCTGTGCATTACCAGCTCCCCTCAGGTCTGATCTGGCTATCCTGAATGACCGCTTCATGCTAATGGAGCAGCTGTTTAACTAAAAAAAAAAAAGCTGATTTGAGGTTTTGAAACAAATGAGCATGCAGTAATAACATGGGTCTCCATTTTGATATTCGGAAAGTTTTGGGATGGCCGCTCCAAAACCCTGCATTAGTTGACTGGCTTGTATCCCAAAACCAGGATTTTTCTGTTGTACAGCCACATCATGTAGGCTATACATCATTTTTCCAGTACCTCATTACATTTCTTTTGCTCTAGTAAATGTTTTCATGTTGGGCTAATTATGGAGTGAGTAAGAACAGAATGCACAGAAGAACCATAAGTCAATTGATCCATGTTAAACTACTCTGGGTTGCAGTGCCTTTCTCTGTTAATTAGAAAACTGCTGGTTGTGGTGCAAAAATGTTTTGGATTGAATCTGGAGGTTTTTTTAGCAGTGTGTTAAGTGTCTGAAGCAGGTTGTGAAAGTGAGGTGTAAAAATGAAGTTTGGGATCATTTTGTTTTTCATTCGATTTAAATCGCACGTATTTTGGAAGTGTGATTGCAAACTGTCAGTGAATGATTTCTATATTTTTAATCCCATAGCTCCTTGTGTTGAGAGAGATCCCTTGTGTTCTCCACCCTAATATGAGCAGTATGCCTTAGCCACCACCTACTACTCAGGGCTTTGTTGAGTTTATTCAGCTTTTAGGTATTTCCCTGCACTGTCTGTAACTCGCATGAGTTTGGGCATCAGATGTAGTTTTACTATGCATTTGCAAACAAATTCAAAGGAGACCTGCCTTGTGATGCCGACCCATTAATCGTGTTTTTCCCCCCGTGTCATCCCAAGTGCGCCAGAAGTCCCAAGGATCATTTTCACTGTTCTTAAACCAGGAAGGACTGCTAAGAGGCAGCCCAAATAGTTTCAATCAATTTTTAAGATTGTTTTTCACTGTCTGCATGCAAAATTTAGTGTGTCCCAAAGTGTGCCCCGCGTGGTGGGATTGCTTGCTAGGGCTTCCAGCTGGCACAAAGCACAATCAAGTCCCAAGCTCAACACTCACCGAGACTGCATCTGGAAATTAACCTCCAGTCAGGTCTACAGAGGCTGTGCCCCACCCCATTATCAAAACCAAACAAATGAAAGAGCTTGAAAGAGGGGGTTGTTTGTTTTTTTCCCCCAGGAGGTTTCTTCCTTCAGGTGATTTTAACCATGAAATCTTGCAGTACAAATGTAGAAGTACAGAGCTTCATTGTACCTTCCTCCAGCATTTTCTAACATTTCCTGCACCACAAGATCCTTACCGAAATAATATAATTGTAATTTTACTCTGCCTCACTTCACCATGTGTACAGAAGACTTCACACAAACAGCTCACTAGGATCCCAAATCTGTCGATTGTATATGTTGGTGCCATGTGGCTTTTATTTCTGTTAACATAAATTTATCCCATATTTTGCTTTTTTCCCTATTTTTTTTTTTTTTTTGTTTGTTTTTCTTGTAAATGTACATTTTTTTTTTTTTTTTTTTCCTGCCCTGTCTTTATGTGTTTAATTTATCTTGTTTATACTCGCTGTTATAACACCAAGTATCAGATTATTAAAATTCATTGGAATTATTTGCAAATGTAATGTCTATTAATTAGCAAAGAATATGTGATCTTTCAGCAGTATGTTGTATACAAATTACAAGGAAATTAAATTTATACAGTTCTCTAAAAAAAGATGTTTATTTTTGTTCTAATACTTGTGATTCTACTTCTTGTGATTCTACTGATTCTAGGGTTTGGTTGTATTGTATTTTAATTGTGTTTTAGGCCTAGTCCACACGTACCAAACCGACCTTTTTTTCCTCCGTCTTCCCTGGAACCGTATCAAGAATATTTGCGTCCAAACGGATCCATCTCAACACGTTACTTCATATCCAAGGCCTATAGGTGGCCTTAGTTGTTTAGACGAAACTCATGTTGTGGGTAGGGAATATAATAGGTGTTCAGGCCTATAGGTCTTCAGGAAGTCTGTACACATTTTTAAAGATTTTTAAAGGGGGGGGGGCTAATTCAGTCCATTATCTGTGATTGTTGAGCTCATGTGAACTTTTTTGTTCATGAAGGAATCAGCTTTGTCAATGTATTTAAATGTGCAGTCATTCATTATAATCCATGATTTTTTTTTTTATCAATTGAGCAAACATCTCACATTCCTCTACCTGTTCACATTCCTCATTCCTCTACCTGTCCACACTCAGTGTTCTTGCCTTCCTGATGGGAAACGGTGGTACAGACCAAGCCACACTATATTGTATCCAATGAGCAATGTTGCTCCAGGAGCATGGAACGGATCGGCTGTTTCAACTCTTATCAACCCGAGGGTAAACGACTACATTTTAAAGATCCTGTGAAGCAAAATGAATTGTGGAGTTAGACCACTAAACAGCACAACATTTTTGGGCAGTCCTAAAAAGGGACAATGATGATGCAATAAGTTCCCCATAGAATGATAATACAAGGGGCAACTTTTTGAGCAATGTTGCTGTTCAATGTTTTCAGATTGGATGATCATGACAATTTGCCAATTGATGATTAAATATTGCCATGTGTTTCTTCGGCCTGTGCACTTAACACTGGTGATATCAGTAGTTACCTTTTTATACTAGATGAGTTGTGCCAATTAGAATCAACTGATTTAGAAAATTGGAAGAATATGTGAGGAGTTTTCCAGTGTGAGTTAGGCCACAGCTACAGAAATGTTAAAGCTGCAGTTGGCAAGATTTTTTTGATCATATTCACTGAAGCCAACACTATGCTCTGACAGAACAACATAAATCAGCCAGTTTTAGGGGGAAAACATCTACAGCCTGTTATTTGTTTTGCAAAAATCCACAGCTCCTGGTTCTTTTGGTCCAATCAGAGCAGGGCTGTATGAGATCTGACTGTCAATCGCAGTCTGGTGCGCACTGATGAGCACAAACTCGATGAGAGGGTGCTCGGAGGTAGTGGGGGAGGGGCATGAGAAATGTAAACATTAAACATTTTGGCTAAGTCCTCTCAAACTGTCAGACTTGCCAACTGCAGCTTTAAAAGCCATGCCCTCAACAAGGCTGTTGGCGCGCTGAATAATGTTGCATTACCCCTTTATACTCTAGGTGGCGCTAATGAGCCATGTGGTGTTCAATTTATACCCAGAATACATCATTCCTTTTTCTTCGACTTCAGGGACACGAGCACTTTCTTTCACTGTCTGTGTTCTGGACATGAGATTAAGACGACTGCGCTTGTCAATCTACACGACGAATATACACCTATATTTGTAAAGCTAGACGTTTCTAGTTTTCATTATTTACTACAAGTAATCTTAATGATGTTTCTGAGCTGCTGATGGGTTGCTCCCGTCTTTTGTCTCCAGAAACGAAGGCACGCGGATTTGTCTTGTAAGTTGCTTCATCATTGTCTCAATGTTGCATAGAATGTCCGTCCGATGATTAAACACTTTTGCTGTTCACATAATGACTTTTTGTGATTAGTTCATATTATATTATGAGGACGCGCGGAAAACTTTCCAGTAACGTTAACGTTATCTAGCAGCTAACTGTTAACGTTAACTAGCTGCTACTCTTAGCACGTGGTGAGGTTAACCCCACAGTGCTACATTGTGAAATTATATACATTTATGCCCAGTTGTTGAAATAACATCACTTTCCATTCCATTCAGGACACTGTTGGACACTTCGGTCTGCTAAAGGCATTTGGCACAGGTAAGATGCTAATGTAAAACATTGGTTTTAGTCAGATTTAAACGTTTCAAAGTTAACGTTAAGTACATGTGCTCGTAGCTTTTGTCAGCCTGTCCCAATGATTATACTCACTACCCATTTGACCCTTGTTGGGAAGGATATTTATAGATATTGTTATGAGGGTACAGTTGACGGAAGTCCTATCTCTACTAAAGATTTTTTTGTTATTAAAGTGAAGATGTTTCGAGAGCATTTACCAACTGTTTCCCTATTTTGCCAGGTCCAGAAGGATGCACAAAGGCTCATTGGAAAGACGCTGCCCTATGGTAAAGCAATGGTAGTAGTGTTTAATGCGCGAATCTTACTGATTTTAGAATTGTTAAATGTTTTTGGGTTTTGGTTATGAAGGGTTGAAATTGTAGTCATAAAATGAGTGTCGTGTGTAAACTGATGTGAAAATATATTTTATTAAAATATTGAGTTCACATGTGTGGATTTTATTCAATAAGGCTTATGAACTCTTGTCAAATGTAAAAAATAACATTTACTTCTGTTATACATTTATAAAGATTTGGATTAAACACCGTTTCTGATTCATGTGTTAAGAATAGTGAGCAGCTACAGCCCACAGTGAATGTAGGCCTACAGATGGGTCTCAAAAAATAGAATATCGTGGAAAAGTTCATTTTTACCCCCTTATTTAAAGGGTATCTTTCATATGATCTAGATTAATTAGGTATAAAGTGAAATGTCAAGACATTTTTTTTGTTGTAATCTTGAGGCTTTCAGCTCATGTGAAACCGAGTATCAATATTACAATAAGGAGGTTCTACTACAGAAATGTCGACTCTTTGAAAATAATTTGACTCATCTAAAATAGTTAATTTATACACTCAATAACTTGTTCTGGTGGCTTTTTCACAAATGACTGCATCACTGTGGCGTGGTATGGAGGCAAGTAGCCTGTGGCACTGCTGAGGTGTTATGGAAGCCAAGGTTGTTTTGAAAGCGACCTGAAGGTCATCTGTATTGTTGGGTCTGGTGTCTCATTTTTCTCTTGACAATAAACCATAGATTCTCTATGGATTTCAGGTCCGACAAGTTGTATGGCCAGTTAAGCACAGTAATACCATGGTAAGCAAACCAGTTTGTTTTGGCACTGTGGGCATGCAGGTGCTAAGTCCTGCTGGTAAAGGAAATCCGGATCTCCATAAAGCTTGTCAGCACATGGGAGCATGAAGTGCACTGAAATACTCTGGTAGAAGGCGGCATTAACTCTGGACTTGATAAAACACAGTGGACCTACACCAAATGACATGGCATCCCAAATCATCACTGACTGGAAACATCAAACAAGACTGAAAGCAACTTGGATTCTGTGCCTCCACTCTTCCTCCAGTCTCCTGGGACATAGATTGGACCCTGGTATCCAAATTAAATGCAAAGTCTGTTTTTATGTGAAAGAGGAGTTTGGACCACTGATCAATGGTCCAGTTCTGTCTCATAGCCCAGATAAGATGCTCTAACCTGGTCTCTGATTCAGGAGTGGCTTGACACTAGGAATATGACACTTGTATCCCATTTCCTGGGCACGTCTGTGCATGGTGGCTCTTGATGCAGACTCCAGCCTCAGTTCACTACTGGTGAAGTTCCCCCCCAAGTGTTAGAATCGACTTAGCTTGACAATTCTCTCAAGGCTGCTGTCATCTTTGATTGCACACCTTTTATACCACACTTTTCCATTCCAGTCAACTTTTCATGAGTATGTTTTCATACAGCACTCCGTGAACACCCTGCCCACCTTCTGTGGCTTATCTCCTTAAAGAGGGTGTCAATGAGTGTCTTCTGGACAACTATCAAGTCTGCAGTCTTTTCTATGATTGTGGTTGTGTTTACTGAACCAGACTTTAAACCAGAGTTTAAAGGCTCAGGAAACTAGATAGATACTTTATTGATCCCCAGGGGAAATTCAAGGTCTCAGTAGCATACAGACAACACACACACATTCACTAACAGCAGAAAAAGTAATTAAAGTATATAATATAAAAACACAACTAAGCAATAAGGACAGTAGAAGATAAAGACTATACTAAATATACTAAAATACAAATTATACTAACTAACACTTAATCTAAATCAATTCTAAAAACAGTATCCACATAGTGGTGATTAATCAATCAAGAGGCGCTTGCAATGACTGAGGCAGGGACTGAGCCTGTGATTCTCTGTGCATAGTAAGGTAAGGTGCTCTGTGTGAGTGACTGTCACGGTGATTCCAACAGTGCAAGAATAAGTCTATATCTATATATATAACTATTTTAAGAAAAGGTATAAGTGTGGCCACAGTTCGGCTGTGGCATGGAGGGAGGGGTTGTGCATATGTGCTAATATAGCACGCAAACAGTGAGGCAGAAGACAGTGGTAAAAAGTGGCTAGTGGACAGACAGTATCCAAACATGGAGGGGGTGAAGAGGCAGACAGACTATACAGAGAAGTCTATCTCTCCTCTTCCCTTAAGTGAAGCATTAAACAGTTCAATGGCCCTGGGGACAAATGACTTCCTCAGTCTGTCTGTCGTGCAAGGCAACAAACTGACATTTCTGTATTATAACCTCTTTATTCCAATTTTGAGATATTAATTTTTGGTTTTCATGACCTGTAAGCCGTAATCATCAGAGATTATATAGATGGGTGGTAATCTACCTAAGAATTCTTATTCCAATTGTCTATTGTAAAATTATTCTAAGTGGATGCGCATGCGGAATGCACACAGTCACCAAAGGGGGGCAGCAACATGCCACATGTCATTAATAGTTTGCCTTACTCAATGCATGCTCCTTCAGTTTCCCTCAATGAGTCAAGCCCCACCCTAAGTCTGACTCCTCCAGTGGCTGAACAAGTTCAGTCACAGTTAATGCCCCTCCTCTCCGTTTACAGTGAGTAGACTATATATGACTGCGCACATGAGAAGCCTCACATCCAGTAAGCCGAACTACAGAGCCCTGGCACCACACCAGTTCCCTGGGGGAAGAGGGAACCACTAACACATGGGGCTATGGATGTTTCAGAGGGAAAAACTTGTTTCTGCGTCAGTGTGTTCTGTCTGAGCGAAGACCAACAACAATGTGGCATTCAAGTCACCAAACAGGGCCAGCACAAGGAACTCTCACTACAAGCCAGCCAAGATGGGAAGGGGGTCAACCTGGTTTTGATGGATGGTAAGCGCCGTGACTCGTAATACGCATGTTGATCTGAAGTCTGGGGAAAGGGATAAATGAAGAATTAAGAGTTTATTTTAGAGACCCATTCAGTTTAGACTCACATATTTGCCTAGGCGTGCAAAGCATTTATTATAAAAGGCATGATGTCAAGAAAGTTATTGAAGGGGTGGGAGTCTTGAGCCACAATACCCCAAGCATTTACAAGTGCTTACTCCTCCAAGTCAGTCTGAAACCTGGGTCCTAACAAATGGCTGTTATCCGTTTTAGTGTATGCTTTTGCATGAAGGAGTAACAGTTCACTAAACTGGTCAAGTGGAGAGTTTATCATCAACAGCTCAATATTCATGCTGCTGGCACACCAACATCAGAACCAAGAGTCAATTGAGGTCAGGCTCATTTGACCTTAGCTGCAAGGAGCGGTAAAATGCCCTCTTCCTTTCCCCTGTCTTTACTCAGGTGGGCTGCTGCACATCTGTCTGGTACCGTTTTTGTTCTGCCCTCTGGCTGCTGAATTGCTGGATGAGATTTACTGCTGGAGTACGATGTAGCGCTAGGCCTGCCGAGGGTCTAGCTGTGTGGCCTTTTTTTTGGGGGGGGACACAATCAGTGAAGGGGGGGCAAGACCAGTGAAGCTGCCAGTGCTCCAGACTGTTTTCCACTACCATGTAACCAGGGATCTGACTGCCAGAGTGATTCTCATCCGCTAGTGTTTTGGATCAAGTATTTTTTTCCTGCTTAGTCACTACTCAAACATTGAAAGTATTGTGCTGCATCAGTTCAGTGACAAGAATAACAATGTATTTTACTTACTGGTGGATTGATTGATTGAATGAAGACAGATTTCTTCCACCTGATGCTCTGCAGACGTCAACAAAAGAATTAAGATCGTGTAGATTGACATAACCAGACAGGCATGAAAAATCATCTTATGGAATGGGACTAAAGAGGAGTAATTTAAAAGCTTTAACTGTTATCACAATGATCACAGCTGCAAGAAGAAAGAGAGTGTTTGTGTGAGTTTAAGATGTCTCCTACTCTAGAAAATGTTTGAGTTTCTCACTGTGGGATGTCATTGACTCTTACTCTTATAGATGACAAGACCTGCGTCCTCAAGGTCACCATCACGTCTGAGACAGACTGTTGTCGTGTCGGGGCCCAGTCCTTCTTGGTCTCCAAGGGTAACATAAGTTCCGTGTTGTGCTTCAGGACAGACTCAGGTCAGACCTTCACCCAACTGTTCCCTCAACACACTCTCACACCCACACATTTAAGTCACACACAGACACACACATCTCATCTACATCTATTATTCATCTCACAAGTTTATGTATTTAACATAAAGAAACATAAACCATGGACCTCATGATGATCACACACAAAACACCCAATGCACCAGTCACTCATCATCTCACTACAAGCCCACTCAAGCCCCACTGGACCTTAAAAAAACAAACACATGGCATTTAATATGGTGCCACCTAGGCTCCTAGGCTTTTATGTAAATTTATGAAATTTACATAGAAGGTATACTGTTTTTTCCGTGACCTAATGAACTCTATATTTTTTCTTCACTGGAGTCATTATATTAAAATACATCACTGATATATGTGCGTCATATTCCATGTATAATAACCAACATCAGACATCCTTGCAACAGCAATGAGGTCACCCCGTCTCTCTGAAGTTGAATCCACCGCACATGTGCAATACATCTGCATGCAGTATGTGTGTGTGTGTGTCTGCTCTTCAAACAAGCCCCTGTCTGTGCACTCAGGAACACATGCAGTGACCAGGGCCAGGATCAGGCAAGCGTTACGGCGCTGGGGTGGAGGAGTGGAGTGGAGTGGTGTGTGTGTGTGTGTGTGTGTGTGTGTGTGTGTGTGTGTGTGTGTGTGGTGGTGGTGGGGTGGTGGGAGTAGAGACTGCAAGCTCGGCTGGAGCTGTGTTATTTCGCCAGCCCGTCCATAGCAGGGTGTAATAGTCCTTCTTGACATGGTCTGCTTCAGCATGTGGGATGGAATGTCAGAGCAGCACCCAGGCCCCTATGCTCAGAGTTGTCGCCCGCTGAGTGTGTGAGGTCGGGCCGAGATGGGGAAAGAGGACTGTAGCATCACTCTGATGTGCGCCAACATCGATTCGGCACGCGTGTCTGAACACGAGAACGAGAGCTAATTTACTTAATGCACCCTGCCTGTTGAGCACAGACACAACAGCATATGATGTGTTTGCTTAAGTAGGATGAGCTGTCATATTTCTTGAGTATAAGTACTATGTCTATGATGAATGGCCAGGAACATTAATCAATGCTGGAAGAGCTTTACAAAGGCTATCAGACTAACAGGGGTTGGATGACATGAAGAATATCACTTTCTTATGGTTGGTATGATGGTATGGTTATGGGCTGGATGGAAAAGCCACAGCTGATAAGCACTTTGGATCTCTCTGACTCTGTAATACAGTGGCATTCCATTACAGTATTTATTCTTTCAACTGTGAAGTATATTGAGACCTGTGTCAATGATGATACTGCTCTATAAATAACAACAATTGAATTGTTGATACAAAAAGGTACAAATGTGTGTGTTGATTCACAGAGTACCAAGACTTCCAGAGACTCCTGAGCAGCTGGGTGGAACCTCGGGGGGAGTGCTGTGCGTTTGACCAGCGCACCGAAGGCTCCTCCGCACTTCAGTACTTCCAGGTGGAGGCCTGCACCTCAAGTCCATCTCAACTTCACTTGGCTTATAACAGAATAAAGCTGTTTATAGCTGTACTTCTGTTTTTTGTATAATCTGTGCATCCTCTATCCTAGTCTAGCAACCTCTGCTTTATCTTCACTAGATACCTGAGTCTGATGGGTGATCATTGTAATCAATAATTCACTGATGTGGTCGAGAGAAAGGGATGTTTTTGTTTACATAACTCCTCGTTGTCATTGTAGTTTTACGGCTGTATATCACAGCAGCAGAACATGCTTCAGGACTACCTGAGGACTGCTACTTACCAGAAGGCCATTCTTCTGAATGAGCTGGACTTTAGAGATAAGGTAAGAGATGACTAGAGATATAACTAACCACTTTGTGATGTTTATGTGGATCACATCAGTATTCATGTATTCATGTACATATCTTCCCATTCAAATTGTTACCAGACGATTAGCCATGTAGACCTAGACCAGTCAGAGTAATAAGCAGGATTTAATTTTTCATTTTCAGTGTCTAAAAGTGACATTTCATCCATGACGCGGCCCACATGTGGCTCAATCTCTGCTCTTCTTCCTCTGTTGTTAGATAGTGCTGGATGTGGGCTGTGGAACAGGGATCCTGTCATTTTTTGCAGTGCAAGCGGGTGCCAAAAGAGTGTACGCTGTGGAAGCAAGTGCCGTGGCCAAGTACGCAGAGGTGAGCATATGCTACTCAATCAGGTTTTTTTTTATTTTTTTTTTATTGAGTTAAATATGTAGACTTCCTGCCACCCACTATCAACTTGATGGATAGAACATAAGATGGAATGTTACAATTCCATTATTTAGATATTGAAGTACATTGCTTTGAATGTGTCTCCAGCATAACATGTTTTGCCTCTAGCTTTGCCCAAGTCTAAATGCAGTCATTAGACACTAAGTAATTTTCCAG
Source organism: Alosa alosa (assembly GCF_017589495.1). Taxonomy (NCBI): domain Eukaryota; kingdom Metazoa; phylum Chordata; class Actinopteri; order Clupeiformes; family Clupeidae; genus Alosa; species Alosa alosa. Next base: position 9,847,139 of record NC_063211.1, on the reverse strand, counting down.
ATGTTTACCAATGTAGCCTCAAATCCACTTTAGCCAGCTAATGCTCCCTGTGCCCGAAGTTCATATAGTCCCAAGAGCTATCACACATTAAGAAATATTTTAGACATGACAGCTAAGATAAAATATTATTGTCTTCATTTCGTCCCTGTTGACATCATGACGGACAACTCCACAGTACCAGATTAGTGGGAGTGCAGTAGTGCCAGTGATTTCATCCTCATGTTGCCAACTGTTTCTCTTGGGTGGTTGCAAAACTTTGAGCACTAAATATCCAGGAAACATTTACTGACAATAACAACGTGCTGGACCAAGAACAAAAATGTAGGAGTAGTTAGGCAATGTTACAATATCAAACAGACACATCTAGAGTTTGACAAACTTCCCTCAAGTTGACCCCAAAGCGTCAAATTCAGAAAGCTAAATGGTGCAAAAGCCCTTTTTGGCGCAAAAAAAAAGCCCTGCAGTGGGGCAAAAGAAAACATATTTTCACGGGTGGGTGGATGCTCGCCAAACAGTCAAGCACAGTCAAGCATACGCATCTCAGTTCCACTCTTCACTCGGGCTGGAAAGAATCACAAAGAAGTTCGTTTTTAAGAGAGCAACCAGATGTGTCTTCTGGCGTTTCCTCCACATAGCCTCTTATCTGTCTGTGTTTGTGCTGATTTAGACAAAAACGTCTAAATCACGAGAGGCTAGTCTATTAGACCACACAGACATCTGATCCCTCGAATCCAGCTGGATGCTTGTTAATGCTTTATGTGCAGGTAGAGTCTGTCCCATCGCATTTATAGGTAATACAGCCAGCAGCAATAACTCCACCAATCACTGAGTTCTAGAACATTCCACCACACGAGAAATTATTCTGTCACACTTTTCAGCCCACAGAGCCTGGACCCAAACTCTTTGATTAAAACCAGTTTGTAATAACGAACATGTGTTTTCTTTTTCAGGTTCTTGTGAAGAGCAATGGTCTGTCAGATAAAATTATAGTTTTAGCTGGAAAGGTGGAAGAGGTCACGTTACCTGAACAGATAGACATTATTATCTCCGAGCCCATTGGTTACATGCTGCTGAATGAGAGGATGCTGGAGAGTTATCTGCATGCCAAGAAATGGCTCCGGCCCAAAGGTGACCTCAAATGTCAAACAAAAAAATAACATGCAAAAATGCATACAAATTAATTAAAACGTGTTCCATTAAATTGTCCCAACATATCTTTAAATTGCTAATGTTTGTTGTCGATTTGGGTTCAGATGTAAAGAACAACAACAGTTGACAACTGGAAGTGGTGACTGTAGCCATATGAAAAATTATTGATACGGCTTACTAACTAGCCAGATCATTAAATAATTTATACATGTTGTTATATGACTTACTAACTAGCCAGATAATTAAATAGTTTATATATGTTGTTGCATTCCTAAGGTAATATACAAAATATAACCTAAATCTACTGTACGTATTATATATATATATATATATATATATATATATATATTTCACAGCTGCATTCTTGCATGCAAACTCCTCTGAGTTTGGACTGAGTTTCTGTTAACCCTTAAAGGAGTACCGTCACACCGGTGTGATGGGAATGTTGAGAAATGAACGTTCTAAAGAATATCTGGGTTCATTAAATTCAACATAGAATTTTAGAACCTTCAATTGTTGCGGAACTTAGAATGTTCAAAAACTTACACCTTACTGGCATTTCTCCCCCTCTGTGGCTAGGTATGATGTTCCCCACTTCCAGTGACATCCACCTGGCCCCATTCACAGATGAAGCGCTTTACATGGAGCACTATGCGCGCTCCGGCTTTTGGTGAGATAAGAAAGCAAAGACTTTCCTTAACTAAATCCTAAACTTACTTCAAACATGTGGCACCGATATGCAAGGCATTGTTTTGTGACTCTTGCAGTTGCACTATTGGTATTTGTCTATATTAGCACAAGTACACATGAGGATGTTGACTCTGTGTAGCATTCTGGTGTATCGTCGTTAATTCCCCACATCAGGACAGCTGTAGTAGTGTGGTGTTGTAGTGGGTGTCGCCGCTGCCCACTGGTCGTGTGCTCTGCGTTGCTGTGGAAACACTTCTGTGCAGATGAGCTCACTTTTTAACCCTCCCCTGTAGCACTAGGTGGAACAAAACATAGCAGTGTTTTAACAGCCCAAAACATAGCAGTGTTCTAACAGCCCAAAACATAGCAGTGTTCTAACAGCCCAAAAAATAGCAGTGTTCTAACAGCCCAAAACATAGCAGTGTTCTAACAGCCCATACGTGAAGCCGCCTCACTCCCTGCAGCAGTCACCCACACAATGTCTCAGACAATCTCACCCTCTGTCTCTCATACCACCCCCACACACACACACACACACTCTCTATTCTCACTCTCTCTCTCTCTCACACACACACACACACACACTCTCTCTCTCTTCTCACTCTCTCTCTCTCACACACACACACACACATTCACATAGATTGCATGTTTACAGCCTGACCCACAAGGCCTGGCCATACCTCCTCATTGCAAATATAAGCAAACACACTTCTGTATTCAAGCCTGCAGTTTATGCACAAACACACAGACACATACTCATACACATTCTCATTCTTATCCACTTATCCACATCCACTTAACACACACACACACACACACACACACACACTTACACACACACACACTTACACACACACACACACACGCATTACACACACGTACACACACACACACACACACACACCCACACCCACGCACATTCCCTTTCTGGGTGAGCTTATATGTAGTTAGCAGTCCTCCCACCCACTGTGTTTTGCCTTTAGGTCACTGTGCTATGACCCCTTCTGTGTGGGTTTCCTGGATGCTGTTAAATGCTTCAGTTCTGTCCTAACCCTGGCCCAGCTCCAACAGCACAAAGCCAAATCCAGATCTCACTGTGAGATTCTGGACCAGTCACTGCATGAACTATGCCCCACAGTAGCCTGGACTGCCTTATAGTGACCTACTGACAGTAGCCTGGAATGCCTTATAGCGACCTACTGACAGTAAAACACTGTCATTTCTTTGATATAGTAATTTCAATGTAGATTCATATCTAGATTTTCAGAACTACAATTAGTCAAAATTATAAAGTGTTTAGAATTTGGACATTTTGTGCAATCGATTTCAAACAAATTCACAGATCCAATCATTGCTGTCTGTAAAACGTGACAGATACTGGGAGTTACACAGTAACGTCAGTGAGGTTAGTCAGAGGCCTTTTGCTTTCCTTCCAAAATTGTCTGTAACACATCATAGAATTGTTGAGTTGAAACTGGCATCATTCATTATTCAATGCATAAATGCGTCAGTGCACTACATATCTACCTGATGCAACATTGCAGCTTAACAAGAAATGGTCATACTAAGTACCTGCGGTCACATTAAGTACCTGCCAGAGTGAATGAAGTTGCGGTCACAAGTACCTGCCAGAGTGAATGAAGTTGAGATCCAGCGGTGGCAGCTCTCTTCTACAATTTCACACCTTTGACTCTGAAAGCCCCAAGCCACTAAATAACTTGGCTTCGGGTACCTTTGGATCACTACAGGCAGGAGACAGCAATATCACTGAAGTCAGTTTTATGGAGGTGTGTATTTTGGAAACGAAACAGAGACATGACATTGGAAATTTTACTACAGCACTGCCTATGGGGTGTAGCGTTTAGCATTCCTGGCCAACTCACAGCTCCAAACTAAGAGGTTTAATCTAAAAACATGGCGAAAGCAAAACTGCCAATGCACGACTGCTCTAATAAAGCTCAATTTAACCGGTCGTCTTTACTGTCTGCTGAGACAGCACAAGTGAAATTGTTTGTAATCTATTGCAGAGCTTTGCAGTTTAGCTGTTCATTTAGCAACATAATGGCCTTTCACAAGGTTATTAAACATTCATGCAGTTACAGAAACCGTTTCAGTGTAATTGAAAACTTTAATTTGAAATGCAAGCTGTCTTTCTTGACAGGCAACAGACCTGTTTCCATGGCATCAATCTGAGTGGGCTTCACACTGCAGCTGTAGATGAGTTCTTCAAACAGCCTATTGTGGTACTTCTCTCTCTCCCTCTCTCTCTCTCTCTCTCTTACACAAAAATATATACAAAAAAGGTATATAAGGCACAAATACAGAAACTCATCACCTTTTATTTTTCATACAGTTCAATCATGTTATTAATGAGGGAATATATTAAAGATGAAGTCCATGATTCGGTCGATGTAGTTATTTGTGCTCAAGAGCCAATCAAATTGCATCCCTCCCCTCTGCTCCTGAAGTACTGCTTGGATTGGCTGGGATTGTTTATGGCTATGAGCCACTGTATTTGCTTCCCATTTATACAAAGCCAGGGCTGCGCATGAACACAAAAGAGTTTCCCTGAGGGAAACTATTGCTATTATCGTTACTTTGCTGTTCCTTATATGTGAGCCAAGAACTTGGTTGACCATCTCTTTTGCTTTACTTAAGTAAGTTTTATTTTGTTTCTGTATTTCACCTATATGTACACACTGTGAATGAAAAGATGTTCTCCCTGAGTGACAAACAAAATCCAATAAAAAAAGAAAATATCTCACAAGAAATAACAAAGGGGGAAAAAATAAATAAAGAGTTTCCCTGAGGGCAAATACTGAACAGACAGTTTAGAGGACCGCAAGGAGCATTTAGCAGAATTTGACAAAAACTGTATATTATAGAATCATGGACTAAAGCTTTTAATGGAGGACTATGAATTTGCGACTCAAAACCAGTAACATCCTATACAAGTATGAGAGGACAAATACTCCAACCTCTTGCTTAAACATATGCTTTATATATCATAATTGAATATGTTCACTAACTTTTACTCAAGCCATTCATTTGCATTTTGTCTTCTTCTAGGACACATTTGACTGGCAAATTTTAATGGCCCAGTCCACAAAATACACTATTAATTTTCTTGAGGCAAAGGAGGAGGACTTGCACAGGTTTGCATTCTACATATCAACTTTCTTGGTCAAGGTCATGTCAACCTTTAATGTAAAAGTAACACTGCAACTTTTATGTGTTTTCACTATATTGTTTTTAACCAAAGGTATGATCCATTAAATAGATATTTGTTTTCATAATGTAGGTTGGACATTCCCTTTGTTTTCAAGTTGACACAAACAGGACTGATCCATGGAATTGCCTTCTGGTTTGACATAGCCTTTATTGGAACCAGGTACAAATCACAATCCTATCAAAAGCATTGTACAACAAAATCATATTAATATGGTATATTGTGTTCAGAAACCTCATAAAGCTTTGGCTAGAGATTATGGTCGCATCTATAATGGTGTTAGTTTCAATCTTGTCTGGATCATCCTTGTTCATCAATAACATCAAAGTCCTTTTATTTGATTTGTTTTTCCATTATGTGTTGAATCTTTGCCATTACAGTTTCAATTACATATTAAGTATTTTATTTTATTAAATCTTTTTTTCACTTTGAAATATGCATTTGAAATCACTATAACTTTGATATGATTGTATAGACAGAGAAGTAATTCTCTATAGATTTAGAATTATTTTCCAATTTTTTCCACAGAATGACCGTATGGCTCTCAACAGCCCCAAACCAGCCTCTGACTCACTGGTACCAAGTCCGCTGCCTTCTACAGACACCACTGTTTGCCAAAATGGGGCAAACATTATCAGGGAGAGTTCAACTCATAGCCAATAAGAGGTATATACTGTAAATACAACAGGAAGTACACACATATTTTCACAGAGCCTTTCAAAGAAATGAAAACAAATTAATCTTGTGCTTTGTGTAGGCAAAGTTATGATATTCACATCGTGGCAGTCATTGACCAGTCAGGATTTAAGTCTGGCAATACACTGGACCTCAAAAATCCTTTCTTCAGGTAAGAGGTTGGTTGTGAAGCATATAACTCTGTGCCATATGTTATTTGAAAGTGAAAAATGACATTTATACTGGTATATTGGTATATTGGTGTTGACACAAAAGTGAGGTGAATGGTTCCAAATATGTTTTCAGAGAAGGTGTCCAGTATTACTGCACTAAAACAAGTGTACATAATAATAACCAATTCAGAGCAGCAATCACACATTTTTATAGTGGCCCTCTTGTAAAATGAATGTCTGTCTGCTTGTCTAGGGTACCCACTTGGCTTCAGGCATAGAGTGCCCCCAGCAGGAGCATAGAGTGTGTCGACATCATCAGGGCAGGATTGGACAGATTAGATTCAACTGAACCCTGGGACTATAGGCTGGGTAATGTACACTATAGAAACAGAAAAACTAAAGGGGTGGGGTCCATGTATGAGATACATTTAAATGTGTCAATCATATGTGACTATATTACAGCCAGGACAGAATTATACTTCCTCTCCAAGTAGTTGTTGTGTGTTTCTCTCAGTAGTATATCTTCAGTGTTATTAGATTTTAGTAAATGTGTAATTGTCTTTTAACTGTGTCTGTCTGTCTGTCTGCATGTCCCACACTAACAATGGGCTGCTTGTGGTGATTACTCATACTGATTAATCATCCCTCTGGTGCTCTGTCCTTCCCTACAGGTATGCCTAGGTCAGTCTGGTCTCCGAAGTCATCCCATCACTATCCTCATCTGTTCCCACCTACACAATGTCTGATATCTGGAATAGGCTAAATCGAATTAACTTCTTAGCCTTGGCTACATGTTTTCAACATCTCTAAGGCCAAAGACCTCTTGACTGATACAGACGTGGTGGACGGACCACATTTTTGACCAACATACTGGGTTGAATATGTTGCATTTTAAACAAAATGGATTGGACAGATGATAGTAGGCCACCATGTATGAAAGTACTTTGTAAAGATGTAAACAATGCAAACCATGTTTATAGAACTTTTTTGTATTTTTTGGAAAAAAAAGAGTAGGATTAAAATAATTGGGTGAACCCCCTGCAATAACTCTGGAGACCCTCAGGGGTCACAGACCCCTTTTTGAAAATACAGATATGTAGATGTGTTAGCTAGCCTATTTGTTATGAGACATACATGTTTTTCTATTATAATTGTATAATACATGTGTTCATTGGAATGTTTGAACAGCTGGATTTAAAATGTTTGACAATAAAAACAGGCTAATCAAAGTTGAGTGTTTTACACCCATGTTTTATATTTTTACTTTAAACTATGACATAGGTCTATCACAAGATGTATGAACTCTTTAACAATAAATTAATCCAATATAGCCTAGGGTACGCAGGAATTTAAGGAATTCTAATTTAATCAGGGTTGTTGTGTCACGGAGGTACAGTAGGCCTATGAACTGGATTTCTTTCGGTTTTGTGACAATTTTCATGTATTTTTCAGACCTCTGCAAGAATTGATAGGCTATACTATAGCCTATAAAGCTACAAACGACCACACACTGAAAAGACACACTATATAATAGTTAGGGAAAGTTAGGCATTTTTTGCCAATCTGCAAAAACATTTCCTACCAATAGATTTTTTTTTACTACATGTTCCTATAGGTGTAACACCTCCCAATTTATCCACGGCCAAATCCTCAGGGAAACGCCTGGAGAGCCAATCAACTTTGGGGTGCTCAGAAAGACTGGACGAAAATAATGAAAAACATTTGTTTTGCCAATGTTAGCTTTTGAGATGTCTAACTAGGGTTTTTAGGGTTGCTGAATCTATCCCAGTAGTTTTGAGTATAAATGACTTAAAGGTGCCATGTGTAATGTCCGCCAAAAAATCAATTCATACTCCACATTCCATAAAAGATGGGGCAGTATACCTCCAGAAAGTGAGTTGGTCTACCCTAGAGTAACAACCGAGACACGTGTATTGCAGTTTGGCTGGCGGTTATGTTGCCCGCATACCGCCTCCCATGGCCGAAACTGGTATTATGACACCTGTCGGGCTGTGGCTAGTAATTTAGCATGCTAATTTAGGTTGATCTCTCTGCAGCACTATACCTTGTCATTTTTTTAATAACATCATCACCCTTATTTCTTCTCATTCTTTTGATGCGTGTAGCTAATTTTTTGGATATTTTTACCTCAATTCTTACACATGGCACCTTTAAGTCCATAAAAAATCCATAAAAAGTGGTTTTATTGAAAACTTCCTTAATCAGTTTAAAATTGAACAAACCTCATCCAACTCCCCTGCATCTCCCTCACTCCTGTTATCATCTGGCTGGTTGATGTTCTGGTAAGAGTTACCATGACAGTTCCCACCAGCAGAAATATACTTTTTTGTATTTTACAGCAGCACCTGAGAGTATTACAGTCCCCTGCACAATTGCAGCTGACAAACTTCAGAAGGTAGTGTGATGCAATATCTGTTATAGGGACTGGTGCATAACCTTGTTCTTCTTGTTTCTATACTCAAGGACATCCAGTGATGGACTTTGTAGCAGTAGTCAATCTCTGGTCTGGAGATATGTTGTGCTGCAGCTCCTATAGTCTGAGGCAGTTTCTCAGGCTTGATACTAGTTACAGTATCATAAAAGTGAGTACACCCTCACATTTTTGTAAATATTTTATTGTATCTTTTTATGGGACAACACTGAAAAAATGACACTTTGCTACAATGTAGTTTAGTGTACAGCCTGTATAACAGTGTAAATGTAGGCTAGCCAACTGTCCCCTCAAAATAACTCAACACAGCCATAACTGCTGGCAACGAAAATGAGTACACCCCTGAAGTGAAAGTCAAAATGTCCAAATTGGGCCCAATTTTTCCTCCCCGGTGTCATGTGACTCATTAGTGTTACAAGGTCTCAGGTGTGAGCAGCATACCAGTTATGTATCCACCAGCTGCCTGCCTGCAGCCTACTTCCATAACTCCAAAGCTGCTTGCTGTCAGATTTGAAGAGAAATAACCAAACGGGAGGGTGCCAGGAGATGACCTTGAAATACGGGAGAACCCGGGAAAAACGGGAGTGTTGACAGGTAGCCTATGGCGTAAGGTAATGGTAAGGTAAAAGCAACAACCGAAATGCAGTGTTGAAACACGTGTATGAAACGTATAAAATATGCACAGATCCGGTATAAACCCTGACACCCCCCCCCCCGAAAAAAATTCTCCCGTTTTTGGAAAGCTAAATGTTGACAGGTAGGCCTATGGTGAGCAGGTGTGTTACATTTGGTGTTATTGCTCTCACACTCTCTCATACTGGTCATTGAAAGTTCAACATGGCACCTCATGGCAAAGAACTATCTGAGGATCTGAAAAAAAGAATTGTTGCTCTACATAAAGATGGCCTAGCTATAAGAAGATTGCCTACAGCCTGAAACTGAGCTGTAGCACGGTGGCCAAAACCATACAGCGGTTTAACAGGACAGGTTCCACTCAGAACAGGCCTTGCCGTGGTCGACCAAAGAAGTTAAGTGCACATGCTCAGCGTCATATCCAGATGTTAAAATAGACGTATGAGTGCTGTCAGCATTGCTGCAGAGGTTGAAGGGGTGGTGGTGGGGGGGACAATTCGCCACACACTGCATCAAATTGGTCTGCATGGCTGTCGTCCCAGAGGGAAGCCTCTTCTACAAGAAAGTCCGCAAACAGTTTGCTGAAGACAAGCAGACTAAGGACATGGATTACTGGAACCATGTCCTGAAGTCTGATGAGACCAAGATAAACTTTGGTTCAGATGCTGTCAAGCGTTTGTGGTGGCAACCAGGTGAGGAGTACAAAGACAAGTGTGTCTTGCCTACAGTCAAGCATGGTGGTGGGAGTGTCATGGTCTGGGGCTGCATGAGTGCTGCACTACAGTTAATTGAGGGAACCATGAATGCCAACATGTACTGTGACATACTGAAGCATGATCCCCTCCCTTCGAAAACTGGGCCGCAGGGCAGTATTCCAACATGATAACGACCCCAAACACACCTTCAAGAAGTATAAGTATATATACTTTTTTGATCCCATGAGGGAAATTTGGTCTCTGCATTTAACCCAATCGGTGAATTAGTGAAACACAAACAGCACACAGTGAATACACTGAGGTGAAGCACACACTAATCCCAGCGCAGTGAGCTGCCTGCTACAACGGCGGCGCTCGGGGAGCAGTGAGGGGTTAGGTGCCTTGTTTAAGGGCACTTCAGCCGCGGCCCACTGGTTGGGGCTCGAACCGGCAATCCTCCGGTTACAAGTCCAGAGTGCTAACCAGTGGGCCACGGCTGCCCCCAAGACGGCCACTGCCTTGCTACAGAAGCCCTACAACAGATCCCATTGCGCTGGCCTCCTTCTGAAGTTTGTCAGCTGCAACTGTGCAGGGGACTGTGCACTCTCAGGTGCTTAATGCAAAAAGTGTATTTCTGCTGGTGGGAACTGTCATGGTAACTCTTGCCAGAACATCAACCAGCCAGATGATAACAGGAGTGAGGGAGATGCAGGGGAGTAGGATGAGGTTTACATTTTTAACTGATTAAAGAAGTTTTGTTTTGTAATTTCAATAAAACCAATTTTTTTATGCATTTTTTTTATGGACTTAGAGTCAATTTTACTCAAAACTAATGGCTGGGAAAGATTCAGCACCCCTAAAACCCAGTTAGACATCTCAAAAGCTAATATTGGAATATTTTTCATTATTTTCGCCCAGTCCCTCTGGGCACACCAAGCTCTGTAGGTGTTCCCCGAGGATTTGGCCGTGGATAAATTGGGAGGTACTAGACTCATATGAACACGAAGTAAAAAAACACATTTTTTTGTAGATTGGCAAAAAAATGCCTAACTTTCCCTAACTTTGGGAGGTACTAGACACATATAGGAACACAAAGTAAAAAATATATATTTTTTTGTAGATTGGCAAAAAAAATGCCTAACTTTCCCTAACTTCCCTAGGAGGATTGCAGAATAATATCTTACGTGTCATGTTCGGGTCCACGCATGTAGTTTTACGACAGTTCCCCTGCCTAATCGGTCTTTGCCGTAAAGTGCGTTAAAGCGTGTGTACACTGCGACTCACACGTGAAGGTAAGCTAAGGCGTGAATTTAACTTAGTAATAAACATAGTACCGTCTATGTTATGACAGGTATGACTAAACGCTTGGTCGTGTCTTTGGACCAGTCTCAATTTATACATTGTGTAGAATGTGATGTGTGACCTGATTTACAGGAATTAGATAATGTTAGTTCCCAGACTGCTAGATAGCCATTCAGCACCTAACCAAAGCTCTAACAGTAACATTAGCCTAGTTTACTTCTCTACCGGCACGGGGCTTTGTCAGGAAAATTAAAATATTGGCATCGACACAGCGCATACTGTAGTCATCTGTACACATTTTGTAATTATTGCTGTTGGTCAGGTGTTAAGTCTAGTAAATCCTACAGTTTTCGCTATCTAGGTAGCTTGTTCGCTAGTTAGCTAAGTTAGCAAGCAAGCAAGTGAGTGCTGTTCCTACCTTTCCGTTGACTTGGAATTCATAGTTTGGTGCTTTTGGCATGTGTTTTGTTTTAATGTGACAGTGTCACCATGGACGGAAAGCCAAAAAAGAAGTCATTTGCTCCCAAGGACGGGATAAAATCCAAAGGAGAAGGTGGTGCTATGTCAGGTATGGGTTATTTTCTGTGTTAATTTTCTTATTTATTTTGACAGTGGTGATGAGTTACCCCTCTTTGTTTTCGTTATCTTGAGTTGATAAATGAATGCATATCTTTCACAATTTCTAGTGAAAGGGTTTTCCTTTTTTGTCCTTTTTATATAGGTAAACCTAAAGGTAAAGCTTTAGGTGGAAAGCATCCTTTCAAGCCACACAACACTGGCAAGGGCAAGAAGTTTGATGCAGCAGGAAAGAAATTCAACAATGAAGGAAAGAAGTTTCAAGGTGCAGGGAAGAAGTTTCAGGGAGCAGGGAAGAAGTTTCAAAGTGAAGGGAAGAAGTTTCAAGGAGAGGGGAAGAAATTCCAAGGAGCAGGGAAGAAATTCCCACAAAAGTTCTCCAAGAAGACCCCAACTGATGGAAAATTTTCCAAGAAGAGGAAGTTTCAACCAGGGAAGGAGGGTGAGGATGGTGAGTATTTCTCGAAGTGCTTGGTGAGGGTATAGTACAGGCAGGGGTTAAAGTGGGGGGGAACGGGGAGGAACGCAGTTCCGCCACCTCAGATAAATTAATAATAAATATATTCTTTCATACTAACGATATAGCGCGATTATATTGTTAAAATAAATGGTGAGTTATTTTTTCGCGTGTACAGAGGTGACCAAGAACTAGCAATTCTCGTCCAAAAAGTATTGCTACACCACGATACTCAATATGTTGTCCAATGGTGAGTCATTTTTCCCTGTTGCACTGACACTGGATTTGAGGGTTCCCCCACCAGACAAATCCCACTTTAACCACTGAGTACAGGTCATAACCCCCTGGTTACCTTATAGTAAAAATGGCCATGACTAATGACAATGACCAATTTCAGGTTCAGAGGCAAAGAAACCTAAATGGGATGAGTTTAAACAGAAGAAGAAGGATTTAAAGCAGAATCGTCAGCAAAATGAACGGAAAGAAACATTTCACATCATTACCAGAGCAAAGCAGGTGTGGGAAGCAGTTAGGAGGTGAGTAAGCCATATGTTTGTTGGACTCATTGGACTATGTGTTGGACACCATGATGTAGTGTCATTCATTTGTTCAGCATTTTAGTTGAGTTCTTCAGGCTATGGTTGTTTATGCTGTACCTCATGTCCTGAATTGACCTCACCGTTCACCATGACTGGGTTGAATCTCTCCTAACATTTTGCCTAATCACTTTTCCAGGAAAGACTGTGATAAAGACAAGCGGACCAAACTGATGAAAGAGCTGCATGGCCTTGTACAAGGGAAGATCAAATCTGTGAGTGTGTTGCTGGTTTTCTCATTATGTGCTTAGATCCCACAATATTTGCAAGGATATTGACTGGTTGATTGAAGTTCAAAATGGAGTGAGCAACACGTCTTTTGTTAGTTGTTCTCCTTGTTCTTGGCAGTTTAATTATAATGTAGTCAAAGTCTGATGTTTTTTATATGAAGTATTGCTTTAGATAATAGGCAGTGTCACATTTGGTGGGTTCGGTTGACTTAGTGTGCCTAATGAGAGTTTGTCTGTTCTTCAGATTGCCTTCGCACATGACTCAACACGTGTGCTACAGTGTTTTATCCAGTTTGGCAGTGAAACGCAGAGACAAGAAGTGTTTGATGAACTCAAAGGTGAGTACTCTGCCCTCTGCTGTCACATCGATTAACTGATCCATTGGTGAAGTCTTTCATGTTGGAGTTAGGGTTGTCTGTTTAATATTATTAGTAATGCCCATCAGAAGGCAGTCAGTTTCCTGTTCCAAAAAAGAGCTGATTTAAAGACATACAAATCTTTATTGCTGCCCCCAGGCAGAAAGTCATATGATGTCTTTTCTTCTATTTTTCAGATCACATTGTTGAGTTGAGCAAATCTAAATATGCCAGAAATATTGTTAAGAAATTTTTAATGTATGGGTAAGTCTTATTTTTACTTGCTACTTTTATGAGAAGATTCTCAAACACTTCATATCCACACGTTTTTTTCCCTGGTCTGGTCTGATGTTCCCATATAGTTTGTAGACAATAATTGTTTGTAACTAAGAGGATCTGAGCCATAGTTGTATGTTCAGTAAATGGCCACAGCCTGACTGTCTTTTCTCCCACAGGAGCAAACAGCAGGTCGGAGAGGTGATGGTGGCCTTTAAGGGAAACGTGCGGCAGATGCTGCGTCACTCAGAGGCCTCGTCGGTGGTGGAGTACGCCTACAACGACAAGGCCATCCTCTCACAGCGCCTCATGCTCACCGAGGAGCTCTATGGAAACACATTCCAAGTACTCAAGGTATGGACAGGTTTTTTTTTTTTTTTTTTTTAAACAATTAACCATTTTTTTCTTTTTTTTTTAAATAAAATGATTCCTTTTATTTGATTACGAGTTTGCCAGTTGGCAGTTATTGGTATGTAGCCTAGAGGTTGCTTTGAAGGTACTTGATTTAATCTATGCCCACATATATGCCTTAGATCAAACATAAACATACAAGAATCGCGTGCTACTGCTAACTGTTGGGGGTATACACAGACCTGTGTAAAAATGCATTTGTACTCGTATGAGGGTATGCAGTTGACCGTATTTGGCTCTGTGTACAGTATGGGTACTCTGAGTTCAGTGGTGAAGCTGCGCGTTCTTACAGGGAAGCTATGGTAGGCGCGTAACTGAAGCGTTCCGTTCGCGTTGCGTCTGCTGCAACAATTAGCTTACACTATAATCAATGGAAGTAGCTACACCAGACGTGATTGCGGCGCATACGTTTAAAAAAAATAGACCAGTCTTCTAAAATGGATTTTACGCGTCGCGAACTGAATTCTTCAGTTACACGCCTGGTGTAGCTTCCCTGTAACTGTAAGGGTAAAGCTTAGCTGCATGTGTATATTCTAACCGCTAAAGTCAGAATGTACACATAATGAGATGTCCACATCTACAGTTGATTTGGATGCCACTGTGTGACGTTGTTTATGTATTTTACATAGAGGTGTTTTTATTTTCATGTCATATTTGTTTAATATTTAGTTTTGCCTCAGTGTTTGGTTGGGCTCCTTACTACATTGATTAATCGATTAGTTGTCAACTATTGACTTAATTGGCAAGTGTTGAAAATTCTGCAACCCCAGCTTCTTCTGAATGTTTTCTGTTTAATTTACTGCTTGATGGTAATGACCTGAATATCTTTGGTGGGCGGACAAAATAAGGCCTTTGAAGATGTCATCTTGGGCTTCGAGGAACTCTGATTGACATTTTCGAACATTTTCCGGCCAAACACCAAATTGACTTAACTGTGGATAATGGTGGTAAAAATTGGTCTCCTAGTTACTCATAATTTTGACAGTGTATTAAAGTACAGTGCTTTGTGTTGCAGTCCACAGTTTGTCCCACACTAGACAAGGTTCTTGAAAGTAACCCAGGCAAGTTAGATGGCATCATGGAAGAGATGAAACAGATTCTCACACCTATGTCACAAAAGTGAGTACAACATTTAAAATGTCTCTATTTATACAAATAATATTGTTACATTTTTTTATTCCTACAATACTCCTACAATTTATTTCTGGAATTCACTGAACACTGGAATTCTCTTTCTGTGTGAAACAGAGAAGCGGTTGTCAAACATTCCCTGGTTCATAAAGTGTTCCTGGATTTCTTTCTCCATGCCCCAGCCAAACAAAGAACGGTAAGCATCACACTCTGCTTTAACACTGTCACTGCTTTCCACTGCTGTTTAATGGGGCCGTAGGTTACTGTGCATCTCCTAACTGAGTCCCTTGTGTAGGAGATGATCGAGTCCATCAGGGAGTCGGTCGTGTACTTCGCCCACACACACGATGGGGCGCGGGTTGCCATGCACTGCCTGTGGCACGGAACACCCAAGGTGAGGCCGAATGGTCACATGCGGTCAAGCATCCATCCATCCGTGTTTGTCCGTCATGTAAATCTGTTGTATCTATTCTTTCAAATGAACATTCACTATGCTGTGCTTGCTTTTTCAGGACAGGAAAGTCATCGTCAAAACCATGAAGACCTACATAGACAAATTTGCCATGGTAAGTTAAGTGGTCTTAGATTGTTTTAAGCTCATAGAAAGCAGAGATTTTGTGCGATTTTATAATGTGATGCATATCAGAGTTTCCGCTAGACAAAAATGGTGCCGGTCAAAGTGACCGGCAGAGGTTTCGTTTTCCGGACATTTTGATGATATGCCGGTCAAATATCCTATTATCGCTTCTTAATTAGTCAAATTGAGGAAAACTGGAGACAGGCTATGTAGCTTAAAAAATGACATACTCAGGTTGTATAGAATGCAACATGTTCATTAGCCTAACTTAAACATGCCTAACAAGATCTAGCCAGTATATTTTCATGGACAGCAAGAGTCCGCTTCGTTCGTTGTTTTAAAAAGGCTACGTTGTTTGTTGCTGCTACCCACATTATCTCCATTGGTGACTGTTTACTTACACAGATGTGCACACACAAGAATGAGCGCTCACACCACTACCTCCTAATGCTATACCTCTTTATTTGATAACAATAAATTAAGAAATGTTTCCTATTCTGGGAAATGTTAAGTTTCTTTTTCTTTCGGCCGCAGTTCAATGATACCGTTTAATTGTGCCATAAATTCAGATTGCGTTAGGGGACAGGATTATTAGCCAATTTCAGGCTAATCATTTTCTCTGACAATTTGACCGGAGAGATTTAATTTTGTCGGACATTTAATTTTTTTTTCCGGCCAATGTCTGGTAATTACCGGACAACGGAAACCCTGATGCATATATGTGTGTTCTTTTTCTCTCTCCAGGGCGAGTATGCACACCTGGCACTCTTGGCTGCCTTCGACTGTATTGATGACACCAAATTAGTCAAGCAACTTATCATATCAGTGAGTCATTCCCAAGTTTGACCAAATGTTTGACTACTGTTACCTGTTTCACTGAAGTAATTACATATTTGTGATCAGGAGTTGAAATTAAGGTTCCTTTCACAGAAGTCTAAATGTTTGGACAACATATTTGCACGAAATCACGTTTGTAATTAGTCCTTACACACCAAGGATGACATTCTGAAATTAATTTGTCATCGCAATGAATTTCGTCCTCGTTGTACAAAGACTAATAAGGACACATATTTATTTACCATCATGATATCATGCAAACATTATGTCTGAAAATTCAGACTTTGTGTGAAGGTGCAGAGTGCACTCTGTTCTTCTACAGTATGATAGCATGCATATTCCAGCTTTAACCCAGCTTTACCCTCTGACCTGCAGGAGATCATCTCTTCCCTCACTGACGTCATCAGTAACAAACATGGCAGGAAGGTGTTGCTGTATCTGCTCAGTCCTCGGGACCCAGCTCATCTGCTGCCCGAGATCATCCAGCTGCTGGAGAAAGGAGACGGCAACTCACACAGGTCTGGAACTGCGTGCCGCTGAATAAAATGTTCAGCGTTGTTATTACAAACAGGATGGACAAAAAGTTTCATGGCACCTACATGTTGTGCTTTTAATGTGGGTGGTGGGGGTTATTATTTAGACAGTCACTCCAAATAGTTAATTCCAAGAACTGTCAGGCTAGTTTGTATTAATATCAATATAATGTCATGCTGTAATAATCTAATGAATATTGTGAAGTAAGGTAATAATAATCTAGATATAATATAGTAAAGTAATAATAGTCTAATCAATATAATATAGTAAGGTAATAATCTAATGAATATAATGTAATAATATAATAATTTAATGAATGTAATGTAATAATATCACAATTTAATGAATATAATGTAATAATATCATAATTGAATGTAATAATGTTTTGAATGATGTTCATGTGCTCTGTGCTCCTGCAGTAAGAAGGACACGGCGGTGAGGCGGCGTGAGCTGCTGGAGGCCATCTCCCCAACGCTGCTCACACACCTGACGGAAAACGCACGCACCATGGCCACAGACAAGGCCTCCTGCGTCGCCGTGAGCGACATCCTGGGTGCAGCGCTCGGCGACCTTCGACCTGCCATGGAGGCAGTGGCCGATCTAGCTGCTGACGAGTTTGTTCCTGGTGGTGTGGACGGACAGGTGTGACCACTCAATATGTCTCCACTAAGCTCTCTTTCCCTGCCTCTGTTGTTTATTCCACATTCTACGTCACGTAGTCTGTGAAGACGAGAGCGTTTAATACTTATTAGTGTCTGTTTTTACATTAGACAGCTGCTCGTAGCTGGTCCTTGTGGATGTGACTGCATAATTAAATGGCTTCGAGGCCTGCAATATATTGTGTGATTGCATCCTGATGTCCTCTGTTGCAGCTGCACATGGTGGAACACCCCGCGGGTCATCTGGTGCTGAAGTGGCTCATTGAACAGGACTCCAAGATGAAGGAATCAGGCAGAGAAGGTGAGGGCTGGGGGACCACTTGCAGGCTGTAGCTGCAGGCAAACTGGTTATTTATCAAAGGAAATGTGTTCACATAGGTAGTGTTGCCAACTTGTTGCGCATGAAAATTGCCGAAATTACAATGAAGTGTGAATACCTTTTGGATGTTTCATTAGATGGCCTGTGCAAATGCATTTTGAATATTAAATGTAGCACTGGAGCCCAAGGCAAGTCTTTATTTATACATCTTTGATGTAGAGCTAGTTCAGCTTCACCAGTTTTTGTTTGCAATGTGCCATGCAAGTAATGTGTACAAAATAGAACTCTGTAGAATTGAGTGCTAGGTTTTTAACGTATGAGGTAATAAAGGCAGTATAGTTGTGTGCCAGATGGAGCTATTTAGATGGGGCAGTTTAACACCACTAGAGATAAAGTCGATATGAATAACTATATTGGGCCTCTGGAGGGAGCTGTAACTCTAGAAAACAGCCAAAGTCTACACCGTCATTTGAGTTACTTTACAGCAACACAGTCAGCCATCCACACTACTGTGCTCTGTTTTCATTAGTCATTTTTTATGATTCAAAGAACCATTAAGTCCATTTGCTTTAACAAGCAAATTTATCATGGCCGGTGTCTTATTTTCTTATTGTTAGAAGGGCTGCAACTGCAACTGATGATTATTTTCATAGTTGATAATCAGTTAGTTGTTTGATTGATAAAATGATGGACAATTTTAAGAAACCTTTGAACAGTGTTTCCCAAACCCTGAGATTATTTCTTCTAATGCCTTGTTTTGTGCACAAGCCGCAGATATTAGTTGGAGATAGATTTAGTTTACCGTCATAGAGGTGTAAGTAAAACTGTAAAAAGAAAATATTCAAGTTTTAAGAATCTGCAATCAGAACGTTGAGGTATTTTACTGAACATAATGACCCAAACTGATTAACCGATTTCCAAAATAGTTGGCGATTAATTTCATAGTTGACCATTAATCGATTCACCGATGAATTGTTGCAGCCCTAATTGTTACACGACTGATCACCCTGATCTTCTGACTGCTGTGTCTGGTAACTCTAAACCTGCTGAAATTTCTGAATTTTATTCCATTTCATCACTTCAACACCATTGATTATCTTTTAATGGAGTCTTGATCCCCATCCCATGTGTTATGTTTAATTAATAGAGGCACAGCCTTGATCTTGCATGACTTGCAGAATTGAGACCCTAAATCAGGGATGGTAACTTGTCATCTTTTGGCAAAATTCCCCTTTTTTACTTTAAAGGGATGGCGGAGGCTTGACCTGTCCTATTTTGCCTCCGATTGGCTGACCGTGATGTTCTTACCCCAACCATAAGAAGTCTCACTTCTCATGTGTAAAACTAACCAACACATTAAAACATTTGCCCAGGGATATGGGAGTGGGCTGGTACACTCTTAAAAACGAATGTGTTGAAAATAACACAGCGTGTGTTTTTTTTGTTTTTTTTAACACATCTCTATGTCCAGATAGGGACAACTCGGTTTGTGTTGTTTCTAACACATTAGTTTTAAGAATGTAAGTGAGTGTTGAATAGACAGTGTCAATCTAATGGACTATCTGTTCTGTCTGTCCACAGAACGTTTCTCCAGGGTGTTACTGGACAAGGTGGGGCTAGAGAAGATGAAGGGCTGGACTGCAGTCAACCGTGGAGCCATGGTCCTTGGCTGGTGAGTACACATCTACTCTACTGAGTAAAACACATGAAGTGAATGGAGTGGGATTGAGAAGACACTTTTATCCAAAGCGACCGGGACTCACAACATGGGCTTTGGGTTTCCAACCTGAGGTGCGTTCAAATTCCTTGAACGGAGGCAACGTGTTCATCTAAACAGATGCATGTGAACTATTTTGTGTAAACATTCCATCTCAATGGTAACTCTCTGTTCCACTCCCAACATGTTCCCAGAGAACTACCTCCTCAAACGGTCGCAGAAAACTCGAGGCAAACAGTAAACTGTCTGCAGACGTTCGCCAATGTTCGACTGTGTTTGCGGATTTGTACGCACCCCTGTGCTAAACATTTTTCAGGCGATGATGTCTCCACCACTCCATAAGGGCCCCCTGCTGCACGTTCAGTACTGCACAAACAACATAACTCTACGTAAGGGATAATGTGTCAGCGCCCTGAAGGGACTTATTTTCCCAATAATGACCGGATAATAGGGCGTTCTATACATTATCCCGCTTATTACAAACAACATAACTCTACACATAGATACTAAACGTAGCACACAGTCGATATGAAACAGTACATTATACTTTCAGTACATTATAAATTCACGCTACATCAACCACACAGAGGTTTTCAGTGAAGTGGAGCTCGTAGTTTCAATTGTAAGAACAAGAGAAGAGTTCACTGAAGTTTCTAAGGATGGATTAATCATCCAGGCTTTATGTTTTTATCCTGAAGAGCTTCATTCCCAGCCATCAGTGCTGAGAGAAAAAGCGTCTGAGCATGCTCAGTTGCCCCACTTCTCAGGACTCACACGATTACGCGGGCTCAGGATGCCAATCAGATGCCCGCCCCGAGCTGGGATTACCTTTTCTCCACTCCCCCCTTCTTTTCTTCGCTGCTCTCATCCTCGCCCCCTCTATTCATCCCTCTATTATTCACCTATCCCCTCTCTGACTCTCCCTCCTCCCCTCTCTAGTCCTCCTCTTCATGACGTTGAGCAGTGTTTGTTTTTCATGTTTTTTTTTTTTACTTTTCTCAAACATTTTTCAATTCAGGAAGTTTGTGATTCCAGAACAGACAGACCAGTATTTGTTGTTTTTTAAATTGAACTGATAATCTCACTGTTGAATGGCTTAACACCCATTATTCTACACTGCACAATTTAAATGGTTACATGCAGTGTTGAATGGTCTTTTTTTCCTAATGCATTGCAGCGTAAACATTGTGTTTTGTGTTTGACTTACAGCCTACTTCAGAGTGCAGATGAGGGAGTGGCTGAAGAAGTCAAACAGGCTCTGAAGACCATCGTCCCGGACCTCAAGGAGATCCAGAACTCTAAAGGAGTTGAGGCGCTACTGGAGAAGCTTGGCTGAGGGAGGCAGTTGTGAGAGACACTACCGTGTGTAAGTGATGGATGCTCCAACAGACGGATGCCTCGTTTTTCCAAAACATCTAAACAGGTCTGGAAAAACCTGGGTGCTGTTCACAGCAGGCGTTTGCATTTGTCAAGTGTCTGCCTGAGAGATGTCTCTCTTTGGACCTTCACTGCCACTTTGGTCCTGCCCTGCTGCCATTTGATGTGTGCAGTCTTGTCGTACATACAGTTATCTGCTATTGAATGGACACAGTTCTTGAACTATTTTTTTTGTTTGTTTGAAATGTTGCCATGAAATAATGATTTTTATGTATTTAAATATAAAATACATCCATAACAATTTTGGTCCAGTCTTCCATTCTTAAAAGTCTGCATGTTACAAGTGGTTACAATCCCTATTAGGTTTTTCAGTATTTAAACCCCCCCTTATAATTACAATGAGAATGTTTTGCATTGTGTGCGCAGAGACCAGTTTAAGTCCAGCGCATACCACTGTATACTGGTTTTCAAAACTAGTCACATGGACAAATCCGTCACCACACCCTCATAGTTAGCTGAAATGGTGTATGAAATCTGGGCTCAATATCTGGATGTTTAGGCGCTCACAAATTTGATGTTTTACATACACATTTATTCATATTCCCCTACACCTTCATAGTGGGTGGAGTGAATGCAGTCATGACCTTGTAATTTAAATCTGGAGCATGTTGTCTGTTAGAAGTCTCATACAATCTGCTTGACTGAGTGCGGAGTGAGTAATTGCTTTTACTCTTGACATATCTTTCCCAATCCCTGGCATCCTTCTAGTTTTTACGGATTCATTTTTTTTTTTTTTAAGGATCATCAATGCCTGCATGGATGCTGAACATACTTTTAAATCAAAAGTCAACTTTTAAAAAGAAATCAATCGAGATGGCTAGACTAATTGTGCAATGGCTATTGTAGAATCACTCGACATTTTACCCAATCGGAAAGCATGCATATCAAAACAGAATGTAATCATTAATATTTTTTGTGGCCTGCTCATAAATCGGCTTTATGTGATCAGGTCTTCTGGACTGACAGATTTCCACAGAGCAGGGAAGTATTAGGTTTTTGTGTATGTCCACCAAATGTTGCCTTTCCAACTGATAATCTGAGCTACCCCCTCCTTCCACGACACAGGATTAGAATTTGGATAGTGATCCATCACATCAACCATATAAATATGTGGATTTACATTGTATTTTTTTTATTGTTTGTTGAAGTAGCAAAAATAAAAATTATTTTAAACAGGCATATAGATTTGCCTCATATGTTCACATCATATAGGCCGAGAAGATTTATTTCACTGTGTGGAATATTAGACCCATATAGGCCTAAGATCCAAAGAGATTAGTTCCATCACTATTCAGCATCAAAGATAATCTTGCAGAAATGAGGCAGGCCTCAGTGAATAGATTTATGACTGGTTTACAAATCTGTCCATGCAAATTATGTGAATAAAAAATAAAGTAATGCATAGCTGGTCACCCGATTGAAGTGAATAGGGTGCAAACTAATTCTCTAGCCATGACCGTCTCAAACCTATACAGATATGTGATGTAATAGGCTAGTGCTTTCTAACGGTCCTAGGAATGGAATTGGCTTTCAGTAAGTGCAATACATAATGCCTCAATCAACCGGGAATTCTGTGATGGCAATTCTCAGCTCCCGGCTCGTCGTCGAACGTAGCATAATTTGGCGGCCAAGGCTCCTGCACCCGTCTAGCTTCTATGGAGCCGTCTGCGATCTTTTTAATAGCTCTCTTGACAAAGCGGAGCTTGCCACGGACCTTCTGAGTGGAGGTGAACTCGTGGGATTTCAGTTTGCTATAATAGTCTGAAAATTTGTTGTAGAGAATAGAGATAGGCATGCCGTTCAGAATGATCCCAAAGGAAATGCAGGCGAAGGCGAAGAGCCGGCCCAGGTGAGTCTCTGGGTACATATCTCCGTAGCCCACGGTAGAGATGCTTACCTAAAAGAAAATAATGGACCCATTAGAAAATGTAAGCGTTTGTCTGCAACATATTTTTAAGAGAATATGCTAGGAGAGAGCACAACACAGAATGAATTTCCATTGGGTTCTTAACTGCACAAACATCGATAGCCTTGACCTGTCCCTGACCTCAACACATCGAATTCTCGCTCACCACTGTTGGCCCATTCACACCAATAACGATAACTATAAATAAATATCGTTCTCGTTAATATGAATGACGACGTTCACACATAAACTATAACGATAACGACATGAAGAACGATATCGTTGGGGATCACTTTCAGAGCGATTTTCACAACGATAAAATGCTAATAGCCAATCAGAACCCATCGAATTTTAGCCCTCACATTTATGAGAGACTGAGACAATGAGAGACTTTGTTTATCGTTGTTCAGTGTGAACGCTTTTATCGTTATGGTTATAGTTATCGTTATCGTTCTTGGTGTGAATGGGCCTTTACTGTTAAGGACAAATTGGTTGGCAGCATACATTTAAATGGGAGAATTCTTAACTCTGAAGTGATCAAATATTACTGTTTATTAATTGTCAGTAGGCTAATATGAAGGCAGGCCAATTACGAAAACTGAATCACCTACCAACCAGCTTATCCAATGCTAAAATGTGATACACACATACAGTATTGAACATCTTTTAAAAGTCAAAGAACCTTTTTCATTAAGACTGTATTTAACGTATATTTGGTTACTTGTAGGCGTGACTGGCCTGTTTGCTCACTTAAAGAAAATGTCATGGCATAGTAGCATTTTGGATTTCCCCTACATTTCTGTGACATGCAGTGGATTGGTTTTAACCTACAGTTTAACAGGAGCACAACTTCATGGACAGCCTTGGAATATGGATTACTTTTGTAAGGGACAAGCATGAGTGGCAGGGCCTATCAATGCTGTTACACTGAGACTTGCTCAAAGGAAGTGTTTAATAGCATTACAGAGTGCAGCCCAGAGACACAATCCTGCTCTGGCCCCTGGCCAGTTGATTTGTGCTTCAGCATCCTGACCACCAAGGATAAGGGAAACTCTGTAGGATTGGGTATATATCATTTTGATCAAATGACTGAATTTTGCCATTAAAAAAAAAAAAAGCTATTCAACTTCTCATATAGAATGCAATGAGTAGTTATCCTCACATATTTGGAAATGCTGCATTCAAGGCTTTTTGAAGTTATCTGTGTCAGACAAAGATTATCTTAAGTCCCATAAGCTCCAAAGGGCAGACACTTATGAGCTACTGTTCCATGTAGAATTGTAGACTTATTGTACTAATGCTAATTCTACAGATAACAGAAACATAGCTAAAATGATAACTGCCAAAGGAAATAAAATATGATACTAAGAAAGTTATTTATTTAACAAATTAATCAAATATAAATAATTTGTTGATTCAATATGAAATTAATCAGTTATAATAAATTCTTTAAAACAATACATAATTTGCTACAAATATGTTTTTGAATAATAATGTTGCGCATCAGAAAACTGTAGTTATTTGTTAAAATCAACTGGTGCGTTTCCCAAAACCATAGTTGCTAACTTGTGGCAATGGGTAATTGGGTGGCAATGAGTAATTGCATTGCAACCAACAAAGTTGCTAACTTTAACTTAGTTAGCAACTATGGTTTTGGGAAACGCACCCCTGTAGTATTAAATTGTATTTTTTACAAATCAGATATGCAGTGCACGACAAAAAAAAATGTTGATGATATTAGTTGTGGAAGTGAGTAGGTTAGAATATAGCCTACTCACAAAAATATATATTTTGTTTATGTTAGCCTGTGAACCATATACTCCCTGAGACTAAGACCCCTATGCTTACGGTAATACTGTCAACTGCCCTATAATGTTGGTCTACATACAGAATTGAACAACAACAACTGTATCTGTAAAAGTGTATCAGTCGCGCTGATGTATGAAGGTAGGTGTAGGCATGTGTTAAGGTACTTACAGCAGCCCACCACCAGGCATGTGGTATACTGGTGAAGTTGGTCTTATGGACATCGTGCTCCACCGTGTACACCATGGCGGAGAAGGTGAAGATGCCCATGGCGATAAAGAGGAAGAGGCAGCCCACCTGCTGGTAGCATTGGCGCAGCGTGAAGCCGAACGCCCGCAGTCCAGTGGAGTGGCGCGCCAGCTTGAGGATCCTGAAGATGCGCATGAGCCTCATGATGCGCAGCACCTGGCCGAGCTTGCCCACGCGGTTGACCGTCTCGATGTCGCCGTGGTGTGCACGGTCATCCTTCTCGAGGTACTCGAGGAACATCTGCAGGTACAGCGGCAGGATGGCGATGAGGTCGACCTGGTTGAGCATGCTCCGGCCGAAGCGCTTCAGGTCGGGTGTGGAGATCAGACGCAGGAGGTACTCCATGGTGAAGAAGGCGATGCAGGTGGTCTCCACGTACTCCGCGTGCGAGTGACCGCTCAGCTGACCCGAGGGCGTGGTGTACTGCATCTCCTCTACCGTGCTGAGAGTCATAGCCACCAGGGACACGAGCACAAAGAAGCTGGAGGCCACGGCCATGAGTTTGGCTGTGACTGAGGAGAAGGGCATCTCCATCATGTTCCAGATCATCCGCCGTGTTTCTCCAAAGGCCATCTCCTCGAACAGCTCCTCATGCTCCTCCGTCTCCACCTCGGCTTCGAGTTCCCTCTGGATCTTCAGCTGGTCGTTCAGCTCGTCCTGACGTTCCTCGAAGGAGATGCGGCAGCATCTGTGTGTGTTCTTGATTCGGACGCCCCAGTAGTTAATCTCCTCCAGGAAGTTGCGCGGGCACAACTCGTCCTTGATCCAGAGCACGCCCGTCCGGTAGAAATTGAAAATGTTGTGGAAAATGTCTGGATCCCTGTCAAAGAAAAACTCATTGTTTTGGACAATGTAGTCATCGCATAGGTCCAGCTTCCTGTTGTGGTCGGTGTACGTTGCGAGACGACCTATCCTTGTCTTGGGGTACTTCGCTGCTGCCCGGTAGGAGATCTGGTACACCTTGCCTCCTACATTGATGTTGAGCATGTAGTTCTTGGCTGGTGAGGCTAGCCTCATCGGAGTCATAGCCATTATCTTGTCATCATCTTCATCCTCATATTCAGCATAGATATCATAGATATCTTTGCTTAGCTCCGTCATGGAGTTCCATGGCTTTACCCAGCTGTGTTGGGCGAATGGCAGGTCGATGTCCTCCCCTGGGTCTTTCACTGCTGGGGTTGGACATCCCACCTTGTAGTTTGGAAAGAGGCTTTGCCTCCTATTCTTGAGCTTCTGCATCCTGCCGGACCTGTGACCAATGGGACTGGTAAGTTACTGTATGTCTGGAGGCATCCCTCAGTGTAACAATGCTCTCTAGCACACACACACACACAGGCACACACATAGAACATGTACAGGAGCAGGCTGCGGGTGTCTAATATGCTGACTGAGAGGATCTGGGTGCTTAAAGGTTTAAATACCATTATCCTCTTCCTCTGATCAACTCACTCTGTCTCCGCCCAACCTCTCTCATTCACCTATCGTGAGGAAATCCATAGGGGGTCACACAACATCGGGAGTAACACAACATAGGCCCACAGTTAAACATTACACTTGATAAACATGGGGATACACTCAAATACACACAAATATTGACCCACACAAAGTAATTTATCACTTAGGAATTATGTGTTGTATATGGCACATGGAAAGTGCATAGCACACACTCAATAAAACATTGACCAGTGAGGTGAATTTGAGAATTGATTTGAGAATTAGTCCATTATGCCCTTCTCAAAACACAGTGGCACTTATGTTATGTAAGGATGGTCACTTACAATTATTCACACTTAATCAAATGAAATATTGAACATCTGACTCTATCCACTGCTGCATGTAGACTACGTATGACTGGAGCCTATGGTGTTTCAGGGAATTCTAGTATTTGTCACAAAAAGAAAGCACAAATCAATCAGCGATGGAAAGAGATTTATCACAATTCAGTATCTTTTGCCCTTGGGAATTATGCCCAGGCTTCTTGGGGCATGCAGATTACAAGGCTCAGATTATGAGTTTGTGATGTCATAGGTCAGGTGGCCAAAGCCCTCAAGGTCTTATTTGCACTGCTTTGTAATGCCTGTGAACACATGAACCATACTCCATTGCTTATTGCAAACATTCCAAACAGAAAAAAATAACAGTGCTCACATTTAAAATGCTACTTCATGTTCATATTATATTTGTTTATGAGTGAATTTAAAACCACGCTGGCATCCAGATGTCCAGATCCAGGAGGCTTTTTCGTCATTGATTTGGATAATTAACAAACTCCCACTCCCCAATCTACCCATACCAGACAAGTCTAAACAGCACTTCCAGAAGTACAGTACATGTCAGTTAGATATTCAATTTAACATGAAATGTGTGACTGACTCCAGTAAATGCACTATAGCACACACAGTTAAGTGTTTTTTTTACTTTATGTAGCTAAATTGCTTCATCTGTACAAATACATGCCACCAATATGACCAACCCTCTGGACCAGAATGGACTGGTCTTTGCCACGTCAGTCTACATTAATAAGAACAAAGTGGTTTATCCTGATCAAAAAGCATTGGGTCTCAGTAGCCTCTATATGTATGCATATAATCTGCCCTGCCACATGGTTTATGCAGTTGACCTCTTAGACACAGGTTGTTATAGAGTAATTACATTGACGTGAACTAGTAGCTGCCTGAACTTCTAGCAGCTTAAAATGTGTAGGAATTTTACTAATACACAGAATATTGGCGATCAGAAGCAGCACTGGAGACTTAGTGGTACGAGTCTCCTAACGGAAATGGCAATTCCCCACTTAAAATATAGAGCTCACACACCAAGACTTACATAGATATGTATGTATATAAGTTATAGGAAACACAATGTAGCTATGACCACAATCTAAAAAGAGCTTGTGAATCTATTGAAGTTACCCACAACAACCAGACAGACAATATTCCAGGAAAAGGTTAAAGTGAATATACATGAATGTATTTAAAAGGAACTAGAGTAGAGAAAAAACATGTATAGCCTACATCTGAGACATGGTGTATATTTGGGGGCCAAGCAGCGAAGGCACCCATTCTGTTTCTATCTTTTCTTATTATTATACCTTCTTCCGCCATGGAAGTCAATGGCAGCCCATAGAACCGTCTGGTAAAAAGTTGTGAAATTTGGCACCTTGATTGGGGACAGTCCCATGATTAATTTCATCAAGTTCCATGTCGGCACCTCGAGCGCTTTAGCGCCACCAACAGGCCAAAGTTGGATGTGCGTTCACGCACGTAACTTTTGACCTGTTGACCCGATTGTCAAAAACGAGGTATTGTTGGAATCCTTGGCCCATGCAGGAGTTCAACACACGTCATTTTCCGCCATGATGGATTTTCCGCCATTTTGGATTTTGTCGAAAGTGAAACTAAAGTTTCACGTAGTGCTGGGCGGTATGACCAAAAATGTATATCACGGTATTTTTCAAAATTCTTACGGTTTCACGGTATATGATGGTATTTTTTTACCATGCATAATCAGATGTTCACAGCATTTTCTACAGGTTGAGAGAGGAATTGCTGCAGTACATTGACTAAGGATGGTCTATTTTACGGTCATGATGTAGAATAACTCCACACTAGTGGAAATGCAGTTTTGCATGGCCCCAGAAAATGATGCTGTTTACAAAGAGCCACTCATGATTCTAATGAAGAATCTAATCAGAATGCAAAGACAATTGCAGTCAAAATACAGAAGTTTTACTGTGCAAATTTCACAAACATCTTGGATAAAACCAATACAAAAAGTAGTGCAACTTGCAATAATTATACTTTTTTGAAAATTATACAATTTAAAATAAAACCTCTCTGTTAATATGCTTACTCTGTTAAATAGGCCTATCAGAAATGTATTGTTATTGTGTGGTTTACATGACGTTAGTGGTAGGCTAACGTTAACTTCATGTGGATGTGGATGTCTTGTTAGCCTGCCATGAGCTTCGGTTCTAGCCTAGAAATCTAGACGCACCCTAGCGGCGGCAAATAAATTTGCTCAGCCTGTACGTCTAGTAGCAAACCATAGGAATTTCTATATGTTATCCAATCACAGCGCTCTATTTTGTTAGAGTCTTAAGGCGGGCTTAACAGGATAACGACAGTCCTGCGACGGTGAACAACAAGGAAGGTGGCTATGGCGAACGAAGAGCGGTTGTTTGAATCGGCGTTGGCGTCAACTTTGGAGGAGTTGGACTTGAGCAACACAATGCACTTAAGTCATTCCTTTCGAAGAAGGATGTATTTGCCGTTTTGCCGACCGGATACCGATATGGTCGTAGCGCTGGCCTATTGCATGCCTAGGCAGTTTGAAAGACAATTCTTTGCCCACCCCTTGGATTAAGCGAGGTGAATGGCTCGATTCCAGACTATACATCTCAATGATATAGGATGGCCCGCCAGGCTACTTCGGTTCGGTTCGCTAGGCAAAATATTAACAAAAAAGTTTGTTTTGGTGCACTGATGACAGTCAGGATCATTTCTAACTAGCCAGCTAGTATTGCTCAGTGCATGTCTATAACACGCTTTACTTGCTACCTGGATAATTTCAGCGAATACTCTAAGGAATACTCTAAGGTGAGATGAATGATAAGATCATTAAACTTCACTGTGTTCGGTGGGTTGCTAACTAACGACATCACCTACTAGCCAGCTACAGCTGTTGAACAATCTCAATAGAATTTTCGTGACGGTAAATCCTTTTCAATGCAGTATCCCTTAACGTTTTTCCTTAACTAAAGAAACAATTTAAGGTATTATTATTAGTATTATTTCTGTGCAACACCCTTAAATAAACCCCTTACCTAAGGAGAAATTGAGCCTTAAGGGTCATACTTCAGGGGTGTTTTGTGTTTACCCTCACTATGCCTCGCAGTGGCACCATGCGTGCGTGTGAAAAAAGTCCCGTCTGAAACAGTCGCGCGGCACAGTGTTCCAAACGTTGTGTAATCAAATACACCGGTATGGCGGTATATTAAAAATTCATATCATAACGAAAATATACACCGGTATACGGTGTGAACCGGAATACCGCCCAGCACTAGTTTCACGCCTCACATAGTTTGTCCGATTTTCACGAAACTTAGTATATATGATCTTCAGACCAAGCTGCACAAAAGTTATCCCTTTTCGTCTTCGGAACTAAAACCGCTCTCCCGTAACAGCCAATCGAAATTTGTGGCGAAGCCGCCAAACAGGAAGTGAGCTCATATCTCCGCAACCATTTCATGTATCATAACCAAACTTTGTACATGGACTCATGACCCCATCCGGAGGATGCTCAAAAACTTTGGTGACCTTTCACCTCTAGGGGGCGCTGCAATTAGGAAAAATGTGTTTTGGCCTATAGCTGCTGTTGTGTTTGGAATTAAAATGTACTAGTGGGGTCTGTTAATACTGTTGGAGGTCCATAGGCTGACCCAAGCCAAATTGTGATGTCATTGTAATTGATTCAGCCACCATATTGAATTTAATCAAAAACGCCTAAAAGTTTTCACAGGTCACAAAGTTTGTCAGATTTTCATGAAACTTGGTGCAGATGATCGTCAGACAAAGCCTTTTTGTCTTCAAATCTAAAACCGTTCGCCCGTAACAGCCAAATTAAAATTGTCGGCAAAGCTGCCAAACAGGAAGTGAAGTAATATCTCAGCAAGGTTTTCTCGTATCAAGACTAAACTTACCACATGTGCTCAGGACCCAATAAGGAGGAGGCTCAAGAAATTAGGTACATTTTGACCACTGTGTGGCGCTATAATCACAGGAAGTAGGCTCATATCTCAGCAATGCTTACACATATTGAAACCAAACTTGGTACATGGACTTGAGACCCCATCCTGAAGACGCACAATCAATTTCAAGTCTTTTGACCACTAGGTGGGCGCTATAATCACAGGAAGTAGGGTCATATCTCAGCAATGCTTTCACATATAGAAACCAAACTTGGTATATGGACTTGGGATCCCATCCTGAGGACACACAATACATTTGGTGTACTTTGACCACTAGGGGCGTTATAATTAGGAAGACTTTTTTGCATTGACACCAAACTTGGTACATTGAGTCATAAACACATCCTAAGGACCCACAATAAATTTGGTGACATTTGACCACTAGGGGCTCTGATTAGCAACACTTTCACCTATCGCAACCAAACTTAGTATATGGACTTGGGACTACATCCTGAGGATGCACAATTAATTTGGTGTGCCTTCACCACTAGGGGTGCTATAATTATCAACACTTTCACCACTTTAAACCAAACTTGGTATGTGGACTTAGGAGTACATCTTGGACACACAATAAATTCGGTGACCTTCGAATCCAGTCCAGTCCAATTCAAACAAGTCCAATCCAATCTAACACAACACAGTCAAGTCCAGTCCAGTCCCATTCAATCCAATCCCAACTCTCTGCTTAACTGCTTGGCCCCCCTCATTGCTGCTTGCAGCTATATTTAGAATAAATTCTCTGTTCAAGAAAGGTTCCTGTTCTGGGTGCTGCAGCTACGGGTAGGTGTTTTGTTGACTACAGATTTATATTGTACTACCACAAATTAGACCCCATACTGTGAAGATGCTTTGAAGCTACTTGAAATAATTATAGCTTAGCATGAATAATACTAATCTTAACGAGACCCAGTTCATTCTGTATTGTAGTGGCAAAATTACTGTCCACCATCTACTATACAGCTTTGCTGAAATTATCACGTACTGTAGATGCAATTCAACAAAAGAGGTAAAGTTTGAATGAGCTTTTGTCTGGTTTTATTTAATCTATTTGCAAATATGATCCCCGTCACAGTACAGAGCATGTTTCCCTGTACAATGCTAGAAAAGGTCACAGGTACAGCACACAAACATACAAAATATTTTAACAAATTCCTTTTTTTACTTCTTTAAATACGTTGTTTCCTTACCCCTGGTAGTTAACCCCACCATAGCAAAATTGATTCAGTGAAATGTATACAATCTTATTTACAGAGGAATATTTGATCAAAGTGCTTCAGAGTCCTGCTTGTGGTCTCCACTGAGGGACATTTATGTACACTGTTTTACAAATGGAGTGACAGCACTCACCTTATAAAGCTCCTTTTTGCCTTCATCACAGAAACACATAAAAAGCTTTATAAGAACACGCTAGGAGGTAAAGTTCATATGAAAAGAAGGAGAAAACACATCTTATGGACATGAGCATCTAAAATATGAATTTCCTCTCTCAATCAATATTCACATGCGCAAATTAGCGCAGAGACGAATGTGGGGTCCTCAGCCAGGTGTCTTGAGATGACAGGACCTTAGACAGGAAGTGATGTGGGCGATTGGAAGCGGGCAGAAGTTACAGTTGATGTTGGTAAATCCAATAGCTCGTGTGTGATCCAACACTTTGAGGGTGGGGAGCAATTCAACTTATATTCTCAAAAATGTTCCTCCATCTCTTCTCCACCCGAAGAAAAGAAAAATACAACTCTCCAGAAGGCATCTGGTTGTAGCTCTGCTTGAGCAGCAGTCACTGGTAAACAGGAGGGGACACTGGCTAAGGGTGGAGGGTTAGGAGAGGTCATCGTCTGTGCTCACCACTGATATCTAGGAAGGACAGAGGCAGGTCAGCATTAGTATTCTTTGTGGTATTAAAACCGAAACATGTTGACCTTTTTAAGGGCGATAATTACAATGACAACGGCAAAAAAGTATTGCTCTAGTTGAATGACTAGACAATGACAAGTATTGCTCTAGTTGAATGACTAATATGAATGACAATGGGCGCTAATATCATTTATATGGTGTTATTTTTATAGTTCGTTTCTTAAAAGGACCCAATATAATATATAGGGCAATTCCACGCAAAACTTTCACATCCATAACAGCAACACAATGCCATCGTATTTAGTTTACGTTATGGACGTGACAGTTTTACATGGAATTGGCCTATTTACATGGAATTGCCCTATAATACTAAAGTGTCAGTGAAACAGATAAGCCAAAATGATGAGAATAGAGCTGAACAGCTGCAACTGAATCTTCTGGGGCAACAAAGTGCTGTGATGAGCAACTGCACATCATTTCTGTGGTTTTACTGCAGAAAATGCCAGCTCTCAAGAGAGGGCAGGGATTGTGAATTATAAAAAAAACAAAAAAAAAAGTTTGAAACACTGAATTCTACTCAAGCCCTATTGCCCTTACTGCTGGGTACGTGTGTCCGACGGAAGCTGCGTGTCTGCTGATGTCGATGTTAAGGTCCTCCTCTGTGGTCTTCAGGTAAACTGGATTGTCAAAGTTCATGCTTTTCTTATTTTTCGTCTGCCAATTTCTCCACATAAGATAACCACCAGCAACAGCCATGGCAAGAAGCACTGCGAAGAATGCACAGGATTGACATTATTATTGGATGCCTAGAGTTCTACAAGTTATGCAAATCAAACATCTCTACTCAAAAACTGTAATTGAACATGAATACGCCAACATCAATCGAAGTGATGCACTCCTAATGCACGTCAATATTTTATTTTCCACACATATTGCTGAATGAGGCAATCAAGTAGCAATCCTCTGATGCGGAATGTCAGGGTTAAGCATCAAAGCATCCGGACCCAATTTACACAACTCTTAAAACTTGTCAGCAGAACCTCTGCACCGAATGATTCAGCTCAGCTTGTGACTGGACTGAAAACGAGTCGGATCTAGGGCAGAGTGTTTCCACCTCTGGGGGGGCAGATACTCACACACGGGCAAAATGGCCCAGGCAGCTGCGGATCCCTTAGCTGAAGAGCTGACCTCGTGCATTGATGCACTTACATTCCCTTCTGGGAATGGGGAGAGAGAGAGAGAGAGAAAGAAAGAAAGAAAGAAAGAAAGAAAGAAAGAGAGAGAAAGGACAGAGTTAATATGGGAAAACCCCAAGTAGCAGAAGAAAAAAAGGACAATATGCCACCTTTAATTCAGAAACAAAAGATCTATAGTAGTTTGCAGGACAAAGACAAAAGGGCAGTATTAAGTTTAAAGCATTTCTGTGCCAGAAACAAGCTGGCCTGCTATGCGCTTAGACTATCAGTTTGATCAAAGCTTGGCTAGCCATGCTGATGCAGAGCCAACATTTCCACAAGAGCAAGTATTCAGCAAACACTAATGGAAGATATGAGTAAGGTAAACGACAGTATGTGATACTGTTATTTTCAAGGGTACACTCTGCTATCCTATAAATGGACCGATTCGAGAAAACGTGCATGTGAGGGTGAAGGTCTACTTATTATTGTGAGTCATTTGTGAGATTGTAGGCTTACTAAGCATGTTAAGGCAAGATCATTGGGTATAAATCTAGACTAATCAGCAGAGTGCATTAGGGATTACCTTGCATTGTGGAAAACAAATCATTACCACCACATTCACCATATTTACAACTGCCATTCTGTTTCTTTGGAGAATGCAAGAGCCGTTCTATTCAGGAGAACACAGGATGGGAGGGGGAAAAAATGACTTGCATGATAATTAAAAGCATGAGACAGCATTCCATCACCACCACTAATAAGAGAATCACCAAACCCCAGCAGCACACCACTAATTGAGTCAAGTCATTAACGGAGAGTGAGTGAGTACCTGCAACCTCTACAGGGTCATGCCGTGACCTCATTTACCTTGAGGGGGAGCCGAGGATGACTGTACCTTCCCAGCATCCTTTTGGGCAGTTGGGACATTGACTGTTTTGAGAGGGTAAGAGCCAGAGGGCAAAAGTCTCACGTAATGCCAGAACTGAGAAAAAACGGTGGTACTGCAACTTGTTTCAACACTATTATTTGCCACCTATATAGCTGTATTACAGTGTATGCACACCCTCAGTCAAATGACTGAAGAAACACTGTTCATCTGTGTGAAGACTGCATTAGTAAATAAAAGATGAAGATAAAGATGAGGAACATGGGGCAGCAGAAGAGGAATCCGCACAGCAAACACTACAACATTTCCAAAACTGCAGCACAAACAAGGCGCCCTGCTAGCTGAGCGAGGATGTCTCTAAACAGCGTCTTGGGAATTTCTTTCAGTTTATTCAGGTTATTTTTGTCTTCATACAGAAATAACACAATGTAGCAGGCAACAGCCAGAAAAAAAATGCCACTACACATTGACTGTAACTTGTATGAATGTTTTGTTCCAATATAACATTAGCCATCTCGGGAATATGCTCGCTGTGCAATCAGGCGTTCAGTATGACCTGCAGAGCACACTCAAACTCTAGTCTAGCTTTGGGCCGAGCTTGGCACAGGACTGACCTGAAATCAACCACAACTCCTGGACACACACTCGTGCTTTTAGAGAACTCATGAATACAGCTCTGCGCCTGAGAAGAGGGCTACAGGAATCTCTGCATCAATTCATACAGCTTGTGCTTGACACCCCTATTGAATGTCTGCCTCTAGCGCAGGAGCTCAGGGCCTTTTGAGTCCTTTCTTATCCTAAACTGAAGGAATCCATGACAGAATACGCCATGGCATTCTCTAGCCATTGCCACCAAAGCAAATACAGGCCTTTCTGCAGCTGACAGTTCTATACTGCTGAAGAGCAGCGTGGGGATAAAAGACTGTTACAGCGCTGAATTTTAAACCATATATGCATTCATGAGGCAGCTGTGATCTCTTGGCCCTCAGTTTGCTACCCCCCCCCGCCTCCAATCCCATCTCCAATAACCCCCACCCCCCTTTTCCTTGGCTTTCCTTTCGTTCAGAACTCTTCCAACAAGCCTGAGATGCCAAGTGCTATCCCCTGTACTACTAAATGCTACAGGACTCCACAAGAGTGCGGGGAGGGGGAAGACGGGGTGAGGGAAAGGAAAAGTGGAGCCATCACTCAACCCCGAGAAAGGGGTAGAGGGGGATGACGACACCGAGAGCTTGCACTGGGGAGCTCGTAGCAGAAAAGAACAGAAAAGGAGCTGGAAAGAATGCCCCCTTACACCCCTATTGCTTGAGCAGTTAATCTCCCACAACCAGTGGCTCTGTGCTGGGCTACTTGCCTGGCTTACACGTCCGGCCGTCGGCCCCAAGCTTCCAGCCATCGGGGCAGGCGCACGTGTATTTTGGGGAGTGCTTGTTGATCTGCGGAGCTGGCAGGCACATGTAAGAGCAGCCGCCGTTCTCTTGCTTCTCATTGCACCAGTTCGTTCCTGCAGGACAAGATCACATTGAAAAAGGGGGAGGGTTTTGTTGTTACGGCTGAAAGAACAAAGGATTCCGCCGAGTGGCGTTTCGGTTTTGTTGCTTTGCTTCTCAGCAGGAGGTTCTCCTCCACTGCTCTGACAGACAACATGTTGACTGAGGTGGTCTGTGCTGATGCTGTACTGATGTGGGCCAACTGCGGAGTTTCTCCTTCACTGCTTTGACAGACAACATGTTGAGCATGAGGTGGTCTCCGCTGAGGGAAACAGACCCTGGACTGCTCCCAGCTCCGACTCAGACCAGATTGGTTCTGGTTCCGGCTGCCACACCGGTCACAATGTGCTACAGGGGGAGGGGGACACCACCCATATGGAAATCCTAGTCAACCAATTTTACACTGTACTTTCACTTGTCACTACGTGGACACAGTGTTCTGACACACTACATGGATTCTGTAAGTGGTAGGAAATGAGAGGCAAGGGGAATAAGAGGTCCAATTTAATAGTGTGTGACAGGGAGGACTACAGTAATTAAAATCTGTTCAACAAGACTGAACACGCTCTCAAGTTGAAGTCTCATATGGTCTGAGCCAATTCAGTAATTGAAACTGACAAAGTGATTTAAGTGTAAAGGGTAAGAGACAATTCCATGGTGAGGTATCATGTTACACTGAAAACAACAAGTTAAATATTTTAACAGTCAATTAAAAGGTGGACTCACCTGAGAGTTGAATAAGCTCATGATAAACTATAATGTCCTGAGGTTCATTTAAATTACTGGCCAAAACTGTGACATCAGCTCCCGTGAACTTGTTTGCACCATAAATAGCCTCATTCTCCCCATCTGTCCAGAACACACGATCCTGGTTGCAAAATAGATAAAAAGAAAAGAAAAAAAAAAAAAAAATCAGAATCTTACACGAGTTGTACGCAGTGCAGTAGTTCCACTTTCAGTGAAATATCATACAAGGCTCTCAGTAACAGTCCGAAAATAAGTAGGTTACAGCAATACAATACAATTAAGAGACTGACAAGATTCTTCGCATGAATCACTACAATGATACTAAATACATTCTCTCTTGCAATCAGTGGAGTACAAACAAAACATTGCTTTGAGACATTCATAGAAATAAAGTCACACCAAGGCACATCTGGTTGTGTTTTTTTTACCTCAAAGACTGTGAGGGCAAATGGGTGAGCCAGGTAGTTAGAGGACTGAAGTACTTTCTGGCGGTTGTCTCCATTGAAGTCAACGCTGCACAGCATGTGCAGCTTGGAATCCACCCAGTAGAGGCGGCTCTTGATCAGATCTGAGGATGAAATGTTTGTGTAGAGCACAATGTGGAAGATTAGTTTACAAGACACAGTAAAATGAATGAGGATGTTAAAAACTAAACAGTGACCACAAAAACTAAATGAAAAACTAAATTGCTTTAGTGCACAACATTAGCCAACTTTTTGATGCCCATTTGCTATGTGTTTGGAATTTAATACCATAGATTTGACACAAAAGTGAACTTCTCAGATATGGTGTTCTGACTGCAGCCTACACACAAGCACTGTGGCATCAGTTCACCCACCCAGAGTGATCCCATTGGGCCACTGAATGTCCGTCTCGACTAGGACCTGCCGGTCAACTCCATTCATGCCAGACTTCTCAATTGTCGCTGGCTCTCCCCAGTCTGACCAGTACAGAAACCTACAGCAGACCAACACAACGTTATGATCACATCATAGTAACAGTCAACGCCGTTAAGGGCCATTCTCACCAGGAACAATAATGGCAAGAAAGTATCGCTCTAGCTAATATGAACAACAATGTCCACATAGGATCAATAATGATAACATGAAAAACAATATCGTGGGTGAACGACAAGCCAATCAGCCCTCCATACATAGGAGGCACGTAACATACCTGAGCACATTTCAAGGCCTCTGAATATTGAGATCAGAGGCAGTACAACTCAATCAAGGCAACAAAAAAAAACAAGACATTATCTCTAAGTACGTATAATTAAGTATATATACTATTTTGATCCCGTGAGGGGAATTTGGTCTCTGCATTTATCCCAATCTGTGAATTAGTGAAATACAAAACGGCACACAGTGAGGTGAAGTACACACTAACCCGGAGCAGTGAGCTGCCTGCTACTGCGGTTACAGGTTAGGTGCCTTACTCAAGGGCACTTCAGCTGTGGATGTGGGCATGGGAGAGCAGTGCTCAACCACTTCCCCCGCCCACATTTTTCCTACTGGTCGGGGCTAGTAGGCCACGGCTGACCCCAAGGTCAATGGTTAACCAGGCTGCCATGTGTGATGTTGTACAATGATTGAAGGTAGAATGAATGGGATAATCCCCATTGATACCTGCTATAGGATCAGGACATCCTTACTTACCCCGAGAGGGGATCAACAGCAATGGAGGCTGGCTCCTTCAGGCCACTGTCAAGCAGGACTCTCTTTTTGGTGCCATTGAAGTTTGCCACTGCAATGCTCTTGCTGCCCAGGTCAGACCAGTAGATGTTCTTATAAATCCAGTCCACAGCAACTCCAACAGGCATCTGAACATCCTCAATGACCTTGATGTGGCTCGAGATCTCCTCTCGCTTATCTAGTCGTGTGCTGAAACACAGTAGGAGTCGTTTTTTTAAACACGGATACCATTGTAGTATGCTTTGGTGCTATTTAAACATTAGGTGGTTGTCTTTGGACTGAAAAGCCAGGTGTGGGGAATTTCCTCATGATTTATGCACATCTACTGCTTCAAAACAAGAGCTGTGAGCCTACAAGAATCACCTTATCACAACAACTTTCCTTATTAACCACTACTACGAAGATCACCACTGCATTAGACTCATTCCCTTACTTTGAGTTACATAAAAGGTTTGAGGCAAGCCTCATAATTGTGGTCAGTGTTGCATAACAAGGCTTCATTGATATTTTCACTTGTATCAATTTTCATATTTGAATATCCTGACAAGATTGTCAGAGAAACTGCAGTCTTTGACCACCCTAGGTTCTGTTATTCTAATCCTAGTTATTTAGACAGATTCATTTATGGACCTGTCAATCCCTTTAGCATGCAAAGCGCACCATACAACATCAACACATTACAGGATTAAGGCTGAGAAGAGGATGGGGAATTTTGAGTAACTTCTTTCTGGAAACAACTACTAACTTCTTTCTGGAAACTCCTACTCCTACTACTAACTAGGGAGTGTGTTCGGGCTCACCTGAAGATGGCTTTCTGCCCAAGGTCTGCCCAGAAGATCCTCTGTTGGGTGAAATCAGCGTCTAAGGCCACAGTATTCCTCAGCTGCTCTACGATCTGAGTGTACTCCCGCCTCTCCAGGCCCAGCTTACGGATGTCCCTCCGATTGGTGAAGATCAAGCAGGGCTCCTTACCTGCAGGAACACATGCCACAGGAAACACAAGCATGGTTGTGTGAAAAGGGTTCATAAGAGGAAAGGTTCATGCGGAGCCAGAGCCATCCACGGAGCCAGAGTGAGGGCCATATCAATCTCTCATCAGATTACCTTTTACATCACCATTTACAATATTTTATTAATTACACATTCATCCAGAGAAACTGAGCATATTTTAAAATCAAACCCGTACTCTTTGATTCCATCAAACCCATGACCCACCTTATCAAGCACACCAAATTACATCACAAAAAATAATTACATTTTCGAAACTGTTACAAAGATGGCCTGCAGAAAGCCTGCACTTTTGGGAAAGATCCAGTTTCCAAAAGGCAAATGGTTTACTTCAATAGCACAAATACAACAACTTTTATTCACTCAAGTTCTCCTCTATCTATCTATCTATCTATCTATCTATCTATCTAGTTTATCCTCTGTGGTCCATTCACAAAAAGATAAGTAGAAAGTGCCGGAATATTACTTTCTTGATGAAGCCGAGAAGCCGCTTGTGTTACCACACAGATGCATGGGACAGCAGATTTCACAGCTTTATGGCCATCTCCCAATTAGACAGTTGTGGCAATTACGGGCAAACCCCGATAGACAACAAAATGTACCAGAGAGGACTTTTAATATGTGGCCATTGATCAGACGCATCTGCTACACTGGGACATGGGGAACAGATGGAAACAGGTTAACTGCTAAAACTGACTGGCTCGGGTGCTTATACAGAAGGCATGGGGTTACTTACCGACAGCCTTGCAGACTCCTGTGGTGGGGTCCATCTGGTAGCCACTGTGGCACTCGCACTTGTACCCTCCTTTCAGGTTAATGCAGATCTGGCTGCAGATCCCTGGGTTCTGACATTCATTGATATCTGTGGAGAGATGGAGGAAGATTACATTTATGGAGATTTATTGTGTAAATTCATGTACACACAGTTTTTGTTAAGCAAGTAATGTGAAGATGCTCTGGCTAGCGCTGACATCGCTTTTTCTTATTAACTGATACAGTATGTCACCTCTGTAGCTGCAAGGCTCTCAGGAAGTTTAGATTAGATTACAGATATAACCACATTTTGATCTTCTCTATTCCTCATGTCGAGACAGACTGGGACAATTGAGGAAGACCATTTACATTTTCAGTGTTTTACCAGGAATTACTGTTCTCAGAAATTATTACAGGGTATTCTACAGTGATTATTTAGGTTTAAGAATCTGAGGCTTTTCTGAATTTAAACTGACTAAACACACACACACACACACACACCTCCACAGGTCTTGCGATCAATGAGCTGGAGGCCTGGAGTGCAGTCACACTCATAACCAATCACCATGTCCCGGCAGATATGGGAACAGCCGCCATTGTTGAGCAGACATTCGTTGAGATCTACAGCAGAGAGAAGGCAGATGTGACACATTGTTGGCACCTGTCTAAAGATGTACAGCATTTGAGGGAACAGTTATGATATTAACATAATGCATTCCACACACTTACTGTAGTCTCTGAGCAAAACTGCATGCACCACATTATGAAAGACATACCACTCCTGTGACTGACACCCATTCATTCCTTCATAATTCAACATTTAAACTTTGCTTGGGCTGCCTATTTGAGCCATTTTGTTAGGCTTTAAGCCACAAAATGGCCATTAAGGTCTGTTTTATCTCATTTTGATGGACCGTAAGCACATTTCAAGATTGAAACTCCAAATTACCTAAGTGCGTTGCTTAGCCTACACTATGTGCACTCTTGCTTTGAATGCCATGGAAACCAAGGGTACTGTACACCCACAAGGATATAAAAATACCTGTACTGAAAGGCAGAGGTGGTGGACTGGTAGAGATAGTGTGTCCTTGAACCATTAAAACAAACATGCACCTATAGGGCAAATATTAATCCTAACTGTATGTAGGCCACGGTCCAAAGACAGGTTTGCCCCTCGGCTCAAAAGGTGTGATAAAATAAATAAATAAGAAAATAAGAATACAAAAAAAGCTCCAAACGCCCACATGCGCACTGTGTGCTCTCTAATAACACAAACAGCGCCAGCCTGGCAGGCTGCGGAGTCGGATCCCCATTCCTTAAAACCCCTCATAACTATTGATGACTCCCTGTTCCCCTCGCCGTTCATTTTTAAAGGCTTAACATTCTGCTAGTGCGACGGTTTTCTACTCCAGTGGTAATGCACAAGAGTGCAGCGACATGGAGAAACACATTCAGACTAACGCTACTCACTGCACTCCTTGATGGGTTCGTCGCTCCAGTCGGGACAGTCTCGCGCCTTGTTGCACACTTTACTCATCTCGATGCACTCTCCACTCCGGCACTTGAACTTGTCTGGGCCGTGGCACTGGGTCACTAAAACACAGACAGAGGGGACACCGAGGAAGATGACTATTCATTACAACCTACACAATTACCGCATCTTAATTCTAGTTACGGTTTAACAATGTGAGCAATATATTGAACTGACCAGCTGATTGTATTGCATTTACAGTGTTCATTAATTCAACCATAAAGTATATTGGACTTGGGCTGTAAAAATGTACACATTTTTAACTCTCCATGTCTCGTATGTTGGTGTACAACAAAAATTATAGGACATGTGAAACAGTAAGGCTGGATGCCTTGGATTTCAAACATTTGAGACATCCTTGCTTCAGGGGACACCATGATGAAATATGTATGGCACGTACAGTAAGTACGTATCAACCTGACCTGCAAAAACGTCATTTCAGTAGCAATCCAACATGGGCTTCTGAC
The DNA here is from genome assembly GCF_017589495.1 of Alosa alosa. Classification (NCBI taxonomy): domain Eukaryota; kingdom Metazoa; phylum Chordata; class Actinopteri; order Clupeiformes; family Clupeidae; genus Alosa; species Alosa alosa. The sequence goes on along the minus strand of NC_063211.1, from coordinate 9,804,713 downwards.
CTGACCTACTTTTTAGGCAGCAACAATTCACGCAACCTCAATTTCACCAAAACCACATTTAACCTCAATTGGGCCTCAAGTGTGAAACGAGATGCGTTCTTTGATATTTTTTTATTTCCATGTAGCCTAGCTTTGAAAAACATTAGAGAAATGATTCCCCACTCAGCTTTGCCATTCCAGCTGAGACACACAATTAGACACACGGCCTGACGCTGTGGCTGAAAGCAGAGAGAGAGAGGACGTGATTACTCACGGTTTTTACAGTTTACTTCATCAGAGCCATCAGTGCAGTCGCGGATGCCGTTGCACTGCCTGCTGCCGTGGATACAGATGCCGTCCTCACACTTGAATTGGTCGGGCCTGCAGGTGCGGACAGCTGGGGAGGACAAACAGAGGCGGTAAACACACACGCTGACGCTCCTGCACCAGCCCCACACGCACGCTTAAGAAATCCCACCATATGGACTCATGCTTGCTTTTCTGTCTAGTCATTTGTTTTAGTTTCACTGCAGTCATAAGGGTCATGGCTACAATTGCATACATCTGTTAATAAATTCCAGTCAGTTACCACGGAAATCAGTACACCTACTGCAGTCTCAGATACAGCCCCAAGTGACTTCCTTTGAGACCACATGCGGTGCAGAGAACAACAACTTCTGGGCAGTTATGCTCCCAGGTGGAAGACACGCCAATATGACCTTTGCCACTGCTGCCAATGTAATCTACTGACAACAGGAATGCCTACTTCAGCACTCCTCCCCACAGAGGTGCCTGCTACTCCTGGAGATCCGTTCCTCATTCAGAATTCAGTTGCAGTCTTAATCCCCACATACCCTTGTGTTCAGCAAGTGGCTTTACCATCTGAATCAGGTGTATTATTATAGGGATTAGACCAACTCCGTGGGGGGTGGGGGCCTCCTGGAGGTAACCTTTAACCTCTGCACATCCCACAACGGTTCCCAGAAGACTTACGGCAGTTCTTCTCGTCACTGCCGTCCTTGCAGTCCGGGTCGCCATCGCAGCGCCATTTCCTGTGGATGCACTCGCCCGAGCTGCACTGGACCTCGCTGGACGAGCACTTGGCGGGCGGTGTGGGCCGTCCGCAGCGCTGAGGCGACTCGTCTGACTGGTCCTGGCAGTCCACGTCGTCGTCACAGACCCAGTTGCCCGGGATACAGGTGGCGTTGCCGCACTGGAACTCGGTGGGGCCACACGAGGACGGTGGGCAGTCCTGCTCGTCGCTGCCGTCCCCGCAATCGTCCTCGCCGTTGCACACGAAGTTGGCCGAGATGCAGCGGCCACTGGCACAGGTGAACTCCAGAGGAGCACAGGTAATGTTACCTGAACAAAACACCATAGGAAGATGCATCAAATTATAATAAAGAACAAACTAATTATAATATACATGTACAACAAAACTACTGATTCATTAGCTACGTATACAGATGTATACGTCTATGTATACCAGCATGGCTTGTCCAACCACAACTAACTGCTGTCTATGCTTCATCAACTGCACAATCTCAAGGTGCACTTCAGGTGACATGACCAGAAAAGGGAAGACTGCTCAGTGCTCAGGGGAAAGAAACTAAATTTGAAACAGACTAGCACTACATCAATGGTCTATGAATAAGTCACTGGCCTTTAAAGCAGACGTTGGTGTGAAATTATATCCATGACATTTGCCTTCACACAAAAGCCTGAGAGGAATATATATGGCATCTTGTTGAGATAAAATTGGACATTAATAATACATATTGTTAACATACATAACAAGTTCAGGATAGACGTTGACAATCTTCGGATGGTCAGTCTTACCACAGAGCAGCTCATCCTCTCCGTTGTCGCAGTCCTTCTCGCCATCACACTTCCAGGAGACGGGGATGCACTGCGTCGAGCCGGCCCCACAGCTGAACTCATTTACACGACACGTCCGGGTGTCTGCGTAACCAACACACAGCAATTAATGCACTCTCTCATTCATTCAACACACACACACACACACACACACACACACACACATTTATTCAGCCACTCAGGTTTTATGAATCCTTCATTCAAAAACCTTTCAGAAAAAGTCTGCATGGTCTCCACAGAGGTGCACTAATGTTCAGTATAATTAGCATCAATGGACATTTAAAAGGCTTTTAAAAGGCTGGATTGGACTCAGATTAAAGTGGGCCCCATGCCACCTCACACCCTGAGGACGTGCAACAGGCCCACACCTCCCACAGTGTCCAACACATGCCACAAGCTATTAGTGCGCAGGGAATGCCTAAACCTCCCAGGGTTAATCATGCCAGCCTTCTCAGACAAACACAACTATGCTTGTGCGGTCGGCACTGTTACACAATCAGCTGGAACATTTCTACTTCTTTACTGTCTGCCGTGTGTTTGTCAACAAATTCAGTGAAGTGAGTAGGTGTGGTGTCATTCCAGCATATTTCTAAGAAAAGTCATTAGTCATTACGCACACAGCAAATATCTAACAGGAAGAATGGATGGCCCAGTCAGTCAAATTGCCCACTCAAAAAGGGTAGAGGCTTGAAGAAATTGGCAGTGACTCATTTGCGATCTCGTAGGGGAATTACATACAGACGGTAGCTTTCCTGACACAAGACACACCACAGTGACACTCCCACATACACACACCAGCGACTTTAATTTGTTGCTGACAAACCACTCCAAAGTGCTGATTAGCCACTATACAGTATGAGGTCTTGCACCCCCACACACAGACCGGGGGAAAGGTGTTGCCATGGACCCAACACGTGGCTGTGTGGAGTACAAGCACACATACAGTATATTAAGCCAAATGTTTTGGTCCTCAACATAAAGTGGTCGTTGATGACTAAGGTTTGATCTCTTCGAGGAACTGGTGTAACCTGAGCTAATGCACTGTTGATCTACAGCCATTTCCACAGGCTGGAACAGCTGTTGCTTTTCCACAGCCAAGGGCTGACCGTGTGACTGGCCTGTTCCTCAGGCGCCTTTTGTATGTGCGATAATGCACGTTTGTCAGAGAGGAAGGCTCATTCATACCCGTTATCACTGCACATTGGCAAAATAAAAGCAGACAGCACTCCCTGAGGCCTGTTTGAAAATCAATAGTCAGCTCTGCATCCAGAGACGCAGTGGTCTCACGTCCAAGACATGATCAAGACGGATGTATGGTTAAAAGACCAGGGAGGATTTTAAACAACAAACAAGCTAATAGGATTGGGCTACCCCAAAATGGTATGCAACATAAGTAACTAGGATAAATGATATGTGATTAATGCTGTTATTCCTTGGACTCTCTTGGCAGGCTAACAGAAGTAATGCCTAATTGATAGGAGGCCAGGAGCCAGAGGAACAACCCCACAAAAAACAAACAAGCATCACTTACGGCACACTTCAATGCTCTCGTCGGTGCCATCTTCACAGTCAGGTTCGCCATCACAGTGCCATCGCTTGGGGATGCACTGGCCATTCCGACAGACAAAGTCCACCTGCTCACATGTTTTCCTCACTATATCCATGAAACAAAAGCACAAAAAAAAAACAATACTTCAAAGCGACCCACAGAATGGAGTAACATTCAAGCTTCAGTGCAAAAGAGAGCAGGGATCGACATTAATGGTTGCCCGATTGCCCCTGGCTACCAAATTGTTACAAGTGGTGCTACGCTCTAGAATCTTTACTGGGAACCAGACTTGGTTGGCTTTGGCCATCAAAACCTTACCTATAAAAGTTAACATTGAGCCTTGGAGGGAGAGGGGGGGGTCATTACTATGATTAAGTACAGTAAGTACATATAGGTATTTATATAATCTGAATTCAAACGAAAGCATAAAGTAAATACAAAATATTTTAATGAGTGCTAACACACACACACACACACACTTTTTAGGCCTCACTTCAAAAACATAATGCAGGGAAAAACACCATGCGCACACACACACACACACACACACACAGAAACTCTTACAAGCATTAGTCTTCTGAATCACAATGAAGGAAAACAAAGGCATGAAAATGTCACAAACCCTTAAGCACCTGATCTGAAATCAGGATAAACATGTTCACAGTTTGTGTTTCCGTCTGAGTCATCAGGACCTTGGAGCAACGACTGGTGCCCGAGCTGCTTGTGTGCCAACCTCTTATGAATCGTGAGCCCCAGAGTTAGTGCCAAAATTAAGTCAGACTCTGTCTGTTTCAATTCCACACTCCTTGCAAATCTCTTTCCTGAGACCCGTGGGCACAGTCACAAACAGTGGATTTGCAAAGACATTATCTTTGTTCTGAGGATGTTCATTATATTTGTTCTGAGGTTCATTTCAATGCTTATTCCTTCTGTAGGCTATGCCTTGTTTACAGAGGAGTAATTAATTTCAGGGTAATTTAACAAGGTAAACACACTGAATACACATTAACTGAATTCAGCAACAATGTCTAAGAGTATCAAAGTCTTCCATACTTAGCTTGTATGGAAAATATGAGGTCAACTGTTCTGAATGGCAGACGGCAAACAGCCATAAGGCAGGCAGCCAAAGTAACTGGTGGGGCAGGCCAGCACCTGATATTTACACCTGCTCACTCAATGGAGAGACCCTGGGCAAGGGCACTGAAGTTAACACTGGCGGCCAGCTTTGAGGAGAACTGTGCCTTCCGTACGCTACGAGCTCCCGGGTTTTTAGGGGTCTTTTTCCTGTCTGCTTGTGCCCCGAGAGCATACTCGGAGGCCGTTGTGGCCTGTGGCTGGAATGGTAATAAGTGTCAGGAGTTGTTCCTCTGCCATCGATCAGTATTCATGTCACAGGAGGGACACTCGGAGAGGAGTGCTGAAGAGAGGGCAAATTGGGAACAGCTTTTCCAGTCGCATCCCAAATGCAAATGTCACAATAGTCAACGTTTCCTGGCTCAATACAGTATTTACTACACATTTTTATGCAGTATTTTTTATATTCAAATGTATTGAAATATACAACAACACGATGAATTCATGTCCACTATAAAGCTGCAAATACACAATTAATGACCCACACATTAAAGGCACACTATGCAAGAGTTTCACCTTTATGAAGCCAATTTGATGGTAAACGAACTTGTAATAGGCAAATCGTTCACCTAGCTATACAGCATAGACGTAGCGAATCCCTACCGAGAAAACAAGCCATGCAACTTTCAAGGAGTTGCACCCCGCCAAACCTCGCGAGAATCGTGAAACATTACCTTGTCAGTAGATATAGCTCGAGATAGTTTTTGCCTGTTGTTAATCCTTCACCTCCACAACAAAAGCATTTGCACTGTGTACAGGGGGGATAAGTCGGGAGAAGTTTGCTATTCACAATAGCAGAGGAACATATAAATACATCCCGACTATAGAGGGAGCTGTACACTAGCCAAAAATACCTAAACCTGCATAGTATACCTTTAATGACAAATGACCCACATCTGAATTTGAAAAATTTCTTACAAAGGATCTGCAGCATTGTGAACAGAGTGGTGTTGACAGCCTATAACAATTTGATACAACCAGCTGAGCAGAGACCTTGAATCTGCATAGAGCAGGATCAAAGCAGGCAGGAACAGCAGTGCTCACACACAACATGGAAGTCCCAGGAGAGCCCTGCTCTGGTGCATGGAGACGTTCATGCAGAGAGAGAGAGAGAGAGAGAGACACACACACATATCTTTTGCTGTGCCTAAACGCGTGCCTCTATGTGCTTCATGTTGCTTCAGATAAAAGCTTCTGCTAAATGTATCAAGGTAAAAAGCTGGCAGAATTTCTTAGCAATTCAGCATGGAAATGGCAACATTTCCAATCATATTTTTGCTTAAACTTAAGAATCCTTGCCATTTTCCTCAGACAGTCAAACTAGTTCAAATGAGCTGAAATGTTTTTTGCAGCTCTGGGAAGATCCCCACTTTTGTCGCCCAACTGCAAAGTCACATGCGCACTTTTGGAAGGGGAGGCAAACTCCATGTATGGATGAGGCCCAGTCAGCTGATCTTTACTCAACACAGTGGACGGCATCCAAAGCAAAAACAACCAGCTGCAGCCTGGCGTTTCTCACGGCGGGTTCAACAACACACGTGTGGAATCCTTCTATCAAACTCACACACTGCACTTCGTCTCATTCTCATTTCAGTGCCAGGCCCTTCCTCCTCCTTTCATATTTGTTCATCTATCCCTCCCTCCCTCAGCCCAGATTCCCTCCCTTTTTCACCCTCCTCCCAAGACTCAATTCATGACCCAGAAAACACATAGATGGAAGATGTGCCTCATACAGATGGAAACCTCTGCACTGATGCCATTTTTAGCACTCGTTTAACATCCAGGAAGAACATGGGATTTGGGGTTGGGGGGGGGTAGGGGTTTTGGCTCACTATCGAACTACTGGGCTGGCAGTGCACAGGGGCATCATGCTGACCGGTCAATACAATGCTCACTCGTGAGGGACACAGGTGCTGAGCTGCTCGACTGAGCGGCGAAGCAGAAAACCCTGCAGAGGACCGGGGGGCTACAGTGCACAGCCAAACCTGTAATGACCTTCTGCAGCAGTTAGAGATGGGGGCAATACTTCTGTGTCCCTCTATGTATAGTAACAAAGGTGGCTTGTCTCTCTCTGCGTCTGTGTGTGCACGTGTGTGTGTGTGTGTGTGTGAGAGAGAGTTTATGTATACCTTACTCTCAATTGATTGTATTATTTTTTAAAAGAATGTTTTTGCCATGCATTTCTGATTGACTAAAAGGGTACATGAGTGAGGTGTGCACAGAGAGAGAAAGAAAGAAAGAAAGAAAGAAAGAAAGAAAGAAAGAAAGAAAGAAAGACTCACCACAGGTGTTCTCGTCGCTGCCATCGGTGCAGTCCTCGTCTCCATCACATTTCCACACGGAGGGGATGCAGCGGCCATTCCCACACTGGAACTGCGAGGGCTCGCACTGCGTCTGCGTCTGCATGCCTGAGGAAGTGGAGGGGAGAAGGAGGAGAGTACCTGATTACTTCCAGAAAGACCCATCCACAGCCCCAGTGACCACAGTTAATGTGGTGTTATTAAGGTCTCAGTACTGGACAGGGACCCAACAGAACACTGAACAATGAGTGAAAAGACGGAAGACAAGGACTGCATTATTAGGAACACTGGGGCAGATATCGCCATGTTTTTGTGCACAGTGTAGCAACTATATAATGTTGCATAGGCTCATATTTGTGCACAGTGTAGCTACTATATAATGTTGCATAGGCTCATAGTTGTGCACAGTGTAGCAACTATATAATGTTGCATAGGCTCATATTTGTGCACAGTGTAACAACTATATAATGTTGCATAGGCTCATATTTGTGGCTCTGGATATTTGACCCCTGTTATATCCAGCCAATAGCATAAATCCAGTGATGCCTAGACTATAAAGGAATATTTAAACAAGTTGTTGCATATAATTGAAATGATTAAGCTGTGTTGCAATCACATGGAACAAATATCAGGGCAACACATCAGTTTAGAATGAGATGTGCTGTTAAGTTCAATACCTTAATTATCTTCAGGAAATTTAAATCTAATCATTTCATGCACTTGCAAAAAAATAATGAATCTATAATGTTTTAATCAAACAAAACACCTGTTTTCAGATCTGTCCACCGAATGATCTGTACCTAGTGAGCAGTTAAGGTCATATCTGAAAATTCAATTAACAATCTGATCAGGGCACATTTTAAATATTCATAGCAAACTACCCACAGTACAGCTCTGCAATCTTGCATGTCTGCATTATTTAAATGTAAGATTTTACTGTATTTTGATCTGGCAAACTTATGATTTGTGCGGACCCAATGATGGGGAGTAGCCTAACTCAAATATTTTAGAATATTTACTTAAGCCATTATCAGCTCTGACAGATGTTTTGCCACTACAAAACTGAGGGAATACTGATGTGGCCTGAGGGTCAAGCGCCATATGCGGTCAAAACTAGCGTGAGCAATGTCATGTGACATTCTCCCCTAGAACCATGGATGGCCATAAAAAGGAAAAGTTGTTTATTTGGGATGTTCATCCAAGAGGAAGCACAGCAAGACTAAAACCTACCACAAACATCAATTGTCTTGAACTCTCAAGGAGACGTCTTGATTTGGCTGATTTCTACTGTTCGTTTCTGCTAGTAGGTGTATTGGTTGAAAGAAATCAAAAAGCACCTTTTATTTCGCAAAGGTAGGCCTAGGCCATTGACGCTTGAGGAGTGTGGTGATTTCCACTACTCCGGTTTAACTTTAAAGACAGAACCTTTCTTTGATCTCGTGCGAATTGCTCAGTCTTCCGTTGACTGAACAGCTGTCCGGAGGTGTAGGCTACCTAACGTTTGTGTTGATTCACAATATAGGCTTTGTTGCGACAACACCCCTCCCATTTTATGGTTGCGTATTCTACATTGATACATGTAGGCTATTGGTTACCACACATGAAGAGCCTGCTTTTGATAAGAATTATAGACTAGGCTAGGCCTACTTTACAACTCAATATTAAGTAAGCCTACCGTAATCAAAAGGGCAACCATGCTTTTGCCTGGTTTCAGTTTACCATGCAGCCAAGACACGTTGTTTGGGAAATGACACACACGTAGGTTACCTGACTAACCTGTAGTGTTCCAGTGGCGTGGACCTGCCCCGCCTCCGTTTGCAGAATGTGAAAAATAGTGCGGTGCAGAGAATGTGATTAGGCTACTGACGTGTGAAAATTATTCAAGGACGCAAGTTCAGCAGTCTGATCTTGGCAACATTAGGGCTACGTTAAGTTATGCAACAGGCCTCCGACAAGTCAATCTGCCAACTAATTTTGTTCAAAGGGAGGAATCGAAATTATTCAGGTAGTGGCCTGGAAATGCTGCCCAGCTACAGGGCCTACTAACATAGGCTAATACAGAACTGCGAGTGTAGCGGAATCGGAGACTGGCCCTGGTTATTCTCTTGGGATTCCAAACCAGGGCAAACGACCCACTAATTGAAGTTACCTGCTTATTAATTAGACAACACCCTCCTCATTCACCTTGGCACCTTCAACTCAATGAAGCTAAATATGGGGTAAGCCCACGGACTGGGCATTTAATAAGCTAACCAAGTCAATGTAGACTCGGCCCCATCTTTGCGAATAAATAAATAAATTATCCCGAGTATGAACTAAGCTAAAATAGACTATGAAAAATAAACGTATTAAAGCCAACGCACACAAACATCAATAGGATAAATGCATTCAGTGTTGGATGAAAAGAAAACGCCCCTATAAGCTCTCTGCATTTTGTGCGTCTTTTGTATTGAAGATTTAATGTGCAAATTGCAATCAGGCCTATGTTCCGTCGCATTTAACCAGAGTCGGTGATCCATTTATAAAATTAAAGACTGCCCGAGTCAAGTCCGGCGCACAAATGAAGATATCTTCGCCACAGCAAACACATGCTACTGTGTAGACGTTGGGTATAACGCAGGCTTTACATTTAGGCTACTCGTTGCACTGATTTAATGCCTTCACCATATTCCCACGCCGAAGGCAGCTTAACACTAGGAAATGAGAGCTTTCGATCCTTCGTCAAGTGTGGCTAAAGAATAAGAAACACATTCCCCGTGCGCAAGAAATGATTGTAATGCTGAGTCTTCGTTAACGGCAGCGGTTTGTGTTCATCTTCTAGGCAGGCTACTCACCTCGAACATATCCACACAGACATACTGGCAGAATAAGAAATCCCAGAATAGACGTGACCATTTCGTGGTATTGCTGAGCAGTGCGCCCGTGGCCTCGTCCTCCGCTGATATTGTGGCACAACCGATCCGTCCGTGTGGCGACAAACAGAAACGCCCGCAAACCACGCGCCTTTATCTCATTTAGATCCCCTTTAATAGCTCCAACCTCTCAAGTTGGCCATACAACTGCAGTCCATGTCCTAATTTAATGATAGCGTGAACCTGCAGCAAATAACCGCGCCGGTAGAGTCTAGGCTTTCCTCCTCTCAGTGTCATGTATTTAACTTAACCCTTTGTTCCCCTCTCCCGTATATTAAACAGTTCACACACACTACCTAGACACCCATTCATTGCCTGACGTTCAGCATCCACATACACATACTCATGCAGAGCACTGTAATTGATGAGATCTCAGGGGATATGCCTACATCTTAAAGTGTTAGGATAAAAGAAAATGTTTTGATTTCATATTAGGTAAAAGCATTGTGTGGGGATACATAATTATCTGTATTTTGTCGATGATGCTATGGTTTTGTTGTGGCAATTTATAGCCCTGCAATTCATATAAATATGATATTTCTTGCCGAATTATATAAGGAGTGATATTGGCATTAGAGTCAGGCAGTGGCAATAGGGAGACAAGACCTCACATTGTAGCCTACATTTGCAGATGGAGAGAATTTAGCTTACGTTGTTGATTCACCAGACTGACTTGATCAGAAAAGCCTGAAATCAAAATGAGCGTAAGTACTTTCTTTCAGGTTGACAGGGGGAGTATTTTTTTTTTGTCAACCCAGTCTACATATTCAGACACTTCAGGACAGAGGGGTGACATGCTACCCTAATCAGTGCTGTTCTGCTTATCTGGAACAGATGTTTGGTGACGAAGAATGCACAAGAATAACAGTTATATAATGACCTTGAAGGCAGACATCCAGCAGTCAGTGGAAACATACTACGTTTAACACACCAAACCCTGGTGGTTAGCCAGGTAGGCCTACATCAGAATGTGCTTTGCTCTTTGATTATGAAACTGAACCGTCAAGTGTTGCTCTAACACTGTTGACATGTTGTACTTCTCAGATAATATTTAATATAAAAAATATTTAAAGTGGATCAAGAAATTAGAATTTATTCCTCATGTACAAGCTACTGAATCATAAACATGTGTAATAATAAGACAAACATTCAGAGTATTGAACATACCTGGTTGCTCAGCCTCAGACACAGAATGTCCACACAGAATAGGATGGTTTTACTATCTTTCCCTTAAACACCCCGTTTAGTGGTTTAGTTAATGATTTCAGACATAGGGTATTAATGACTAAATGGAATGTTGTGTTTACACTTGTCGGGATCACATAATGAGGATTCATGGCTGGAGGACTGTAAGTATCTATGAATGGTTGGTCTATCACCTCTAGGAGTTGCCTGCAGCTTGATCAGAATGCCAATGTTTCTGAGATGTTTACTAAAATCTCTGAGACCATTAGGCCACTCACTCTTGAGACCATTCAAATGAATCCAAGCAACCTCTGTGTGAAAATCCATGATAGAGAAACAAGGAGACATAGAATAGAGATATACAAAAAGACAGATGGGGAGTGAGAAAAGTCAACGAAGTGAAACGTAGCAACCCTGAAGTGGTTGTAAAGGCATGCTCTTTAAACAACTGATTACTGCAGAGCAATGAACGCATAGGGCACTTAGTTTAACCCTTGTGTTATCCTCAAATCTTACCGACACTCTTTAACCTTGGGGTCAATTTGACCCCAGCTAAATAAACCCTCAGAAAATGATTATAATTCATATTGTTACCCAGTTTTTTTTTGTGACAGGTACTTAACAAGAGTGGAATAGCCACCACCAAAAGCCCTACAAAACAATCCCACCCCCCACCCCCCCACACCCCTTTATGAACCTTGGAACCCTGGCTGGCAATATTGCCCATCCAGTGTCAGCAGCCCAAATGCTTGCTGTTGCTTCCCCTTTTGACTTATACAGTCCTGCCAAAATGACTTATATGTAATAAGTACTTCTGTATGTAATAATGATAATAACAATATGTTCTCATACTAATCAAATAAAAATATATCCATAATGTGTCAAATATTCATGTATCCTATGTTTCATACAGCTGGGGTCAAACTGACCCCAAGGAACATCAATGTACAAAATATTTGTATAGGACATTGAAAACATATCATTGTACAAATTTCATGCTAACTCTGTTGTACCCTTCAATTGAGGAAAAGTCATGAAACATGAAGCAAAAAAAAAAAAAAGTGAACCATATATTTTATGATGTTAAACGTTGCTTGGGGTCAAATTGACCCCAAGGATAACAGGAGGGTTAAAGGAGAATTCCGGTGTGATATTGACCTAAAGTGTATTGAAACATGATACGTACGTACGTGTGAACATATGTCTCATAGCCCATCTCGGCTTGTCCCCTGCACTCCAAAATCTGGCGCTAGTTAGCCGATACTACCAACAGCTTTTTCAATAGTGGTGCTTCGGCATCGGGCTAGCCATGCAAATAAATCACTGTTTTACACCCATTTACGAGGCTCAATGTATCTCCACACTTCATTGGTAGACTTCCGAGGGCCCTGACATTTAAAACGAGACATTGAGAACTTTGAAAAAGCACTGGTAGTTTACTTACAAGACGATTTATACAGACAGTATCTTCACGAAGTTTAGCGTTTGCAGCCATCTTGAATTTAGTCACGATAAGTCGAGCAACGAGTAAGAATGAACAGGTATGATAAGGGATCAGATTCCAAAAATAATTCAGTGGAAATGCATGGATTCCAGTTTCCTCCAGTAGCAGCAACTGGAATCCATGCATTTCTACTGAATTATTTTTGGAATATTAGCCCGATGCCAAAGCACCACTATTGAAAAAGCAGTTGGTAGCATCGGCTAACTAGCGCCAGATTTTGGAGTGCAGGGGACAAGCCGAGATGGGCTATGAGACATCCGTTCACACTCGGTATCATGTTTCAATACACTTTAGGTCAATATCACACCGGAATTCTCCTTTAAAAGGCGGGCAAAGGGCAAAATCCAACAAAGTCAAAAATATTTGGTTCATACAGAAATCTGAAAACTTAAGCCTAAAAAATGTTGTTTGAGGGAAACTGAAGAGATGATAAAGGGATCTCCTTTAAAATGTTCTTTTGATATGGGAATATCATCTCATGAACAGTTCCAGCTCTCATCTGGCACAGGTCTACTGAAGTCTTATACTCCTGGGCCAGGCCTACCATCTATAAAAATGAACACAGGATTAGTTTTAATTATATTTTATGGGGGTTTTTTTTGCCTTTATTGAGATAGAACAGTGAACAGAGTGACAGGAAGTGAGTGGGAGAGAGACATGGGACGGGTTCCGGAAATGACTGGGTCTGACTCAAACCCTTGTTCCCGTGGGCACTTGGGCCCAAATGTGGCGTGGTCGCTGTAGCCAGTTGCACCACAGCGCCTCCATGAACACAATATCTGTTGTGAGCCTGTATTTTGTAATGGATCTGATAGAGAGAATTATGCATGACTGGTCAACTATCACACCTATAGTATGAACATAGTTAGCGGTGGTAGTGTAGTGTTTAAGGAGCTGGGCTAGCATGCAGTAGCCTGAACGTTGTGGGTTCAATTCCCGGCTTCCACCGTTGTGCCCTTGAGCAAGGTACTTAACCTCAAGTTGCTCTGTAATCCCTTGTAATATAGTTGACATATGTCAGTCACTTTGGACAACAGTGTCTGCTAAATGAGTAAATGTACAGGTTAACCAGTATGTTGGTATGTATGCCTCTGTGTGGGTTTGGTTCCCCCAGGAAAGACTGCCTGCCAGTCACCTTGCTGTCTTGTGCTCATCTCACTGCAATTTGCAATAGGTTTCTTTGTTCATTGTTAGAGTGGACATACAGTATCTACGGTTTCAGTTAATCTAAATAAACATGAACACTTTTCTTTATGATGTAGCATCGTAATGCATAATACAAAACAATATATGTTTTCTTCATTCTGAACCTATACATTATACATATACATACTAAATTGCATTATTATATATATTTAGCAGAAATGTACAATGACCTAGTATTGCTAAATTGCAAATGCAATGTGTAACATTTCTGTGTTTGAGTAGAAAAGGATAAGGGATTGGAGGCAATATAGACAGCCTGTTCATCTAAGTATAAGTAAGTATATATACTTTTTTGATCCCGTGAGGGAAATTTGGTTTCTGCATTTAACCCAATCAGTGAATTAGTGAAACACAAACAGCACACAGTGAACACACAGTGAAGTGAAGCACACACTAATCCCGGCGCAGTGAGCTGCCTGCTACAATGGCGGCGCTCGGGGAGCAGTGAGGGGTTAGGTGCCTTGCTCAAGGGCACTTCAGCTATCTATTTATCTATTCAGCTTCATCTATTCATTGACATAGAAGCTGCTTCTTTGCATATTTGATTTATGATAATAAGAAATAGAAAATATTATACTGAGGCTTTTCAAGAGAAGCCACTCTGATGATGTTAGTGTGATAACACATTTTTGCTCAGATTTACTATACAAATCCTTTAATTTACAAATATTATTATTAAAATATACTGTAATAATGTACATACTGTTTTGCTAGCACACTTACAAATGCATGTATTTACATAACAGTACAAAGTATGTTTACATTTTACCAGTGTCTGTGTGTCTGAACTCTATGACCTTGGCATTACTTGCAAGTTGCTCCACTAGCAGAGCTACAGGAGAGTGTGTGTCAGTACATGAACCTGTAACTCAGAATAGATAGCGTCCTTCTGATATGAATATATAGGACACCTTAAATGTCCCCTCTATTCAAAAGTCATTTCTCAATGAGCTACAGGCGTTACCCCTCAGCAGATCTGTTATCTTGTGTGCGGCGTTTCAAATACGCAAAGAACACACACATTTTCAAACAACTTAACACTGTGATGTCCTCGTAATGCTCCTTCCTTTGTCTTTCTTGAACATCTGTTCCAGCTCAACCTTTTTAACGGGGTCCAGTCAAGGCAGTCAACCGCAGTTTGTATTGCCTTGGCATTTGAGCCCTTGGCCTTTTCAACCCCACGACAAATCTGACATGATTCATCGCCACTTGCAGTTTCCAGACCCTTCTTCAGTCCACTGCGGAGAATGTGGGTATTCAGAGGGAACGAACATAACAGTATATCCTTTTCCTCTGTCCCTGCAGCGTCCACACACACACACACACACACACACACAGACATTATATGTGTCCTCCCACATGACTGGGTGATGGTGGGGGGGGGCATCTGTAGTGACAAGTCTCATCCTGCAGGGGGTGCTTGACTCCAGGCATGGGAGTCTGGAGCCGCTGTACACAGGCAGGCAGCCAGTTAATCACTGGTGGGTGACATGAGTCCCTTGCAGGCAGATAGGTGAGGTCACCTGGGTGGAGTGTAGCCGTATGGCTTCTGCAAACAGAGCGAACCGTGGTTGGGAAGCGGATGACCGTGGTAGTACTCTACCAGTTCGGCCAGCGAGGTAAAGGTGCAGTCCGTCTCCAGGAAGAACTTTGAGTCCTGGGAGGGAAGGAACAACAGTCAGGTGTGAGCTCAGAGTGACATGCAGGCTACACATGTATGATTACTGAGCTGTATTAGGATGTCATGGTATTGCACTGTTAAATATCATCACTACATGACACATACATTATGGTTGTTTTGACACGTCACCTTGTCTGGGTTTAGAATGATGATGGATGTTATTCCCACAACAACTCACCTCTTCAAAGAGTCTGTAGTTCCTTGCTTTTATTAAGCTCACATCCCACACAACAAGCACCTATGTATAGAAACAAAAGTGGTGAATAGATGCAAATTTTCTCTCACATACACCACACACACACACACACACACACACACTCAACCTTGCACAAACAGTACATATAATAGTATTGAGAGAAATGAACCTTGGATGTTTTAGTTCCTGACTTGCGGAAGCAGTAAAGTCCATCTTGCGGACAGCTACCACACCAATCTTTAAACATTCTGTAGGAGACAACAAATGAAGGTTAATTTAAGCACCAGAGGGCACTATGAGAACCTTTGTTTGTGTACATACACACACACAAAGAGTCCTATTAGAGAGTCCATTTAGGGTTAGAATTATTCATGATCTATGTACTTTTCCAAACAAACTGCTAGGCAAGCATAGTCCTCACTAAAATTTGTGAATGGTGCAAGCTAAAACTCCCCCTAAGGGCTTGTTTATGTAACTCCTCTCCTGCACCAGTAGGTGGCAGTATAGTGGCAGAGTGGAAACAAGGTTTCGCATCTGCCTACATCAGGATGTTTGTGCATTGAAATAACAGTGGAATTTCCATTCATTTTTAAATATACTCACTGACGTAAATGGCACTGTCATTTAACATATACTAACATCCGTGCACACAATCTTGGCAAAAACAGTTTTGCAGGGCAATAGTCCATACACCACACTGTCAAAGGTCAACAGTACAGGCTTGTAATGGAAATTAATGAACTGTTCATTTGGGTGTATTTTGACATAAATTGTAAGTCATGACATCCTGTGTTAATACTGGCTCTAGAAAAAAAAACTTCCCCAAACTATGGTATAACCTTATGGTGTGGAGTACAGTGGAAGGCCTTACCTTTCAACAATGCTGGTTTCGGTTGTCTCCACAAACACTGAATCTGGCAGTTGCACCTAAATAGATATATGTAAAGTAAAAATGAAAACAGATATACATGATGTACAGTATAAAGTAAACATGCAAAAGATCTGCAAACACCCTATATTAATGTCCAAAGAACTACAGACGTCCCTTCACATTCCTAACTCCGTGTATACATTCAGTGACACTGTAGTGCACCCCTATGGTTCAGTGTTCAGTGCCAAATCAACTCCAACAATGCTTCTAATCTGAACAGTTCTAGTCTTGCTCAACACGCCTTGCTAAATGTTCCACTTGATGTGCTCTCAGACTCAAATGTGCATGTAAACCACATATGAGAGCTTAGGTCTTATTTTGATATAGTCTTGGCATATGCAGCTTTGACATATATTGGTTTCCTCCAGAGTAAGATTAGGCCATGGTTTCTCTGTAGCGTCTTTATGGCTGACACACATCAATAAAAATGTGTGAGTGTGCAGCTGAGCTGCAGTGTGGACAGGAAGCCCCTCTGTGTGTGTGTGTGTGTGTGTGTGTGTGTGTGTGTGTGTGTGTGCGTGTGTGTGCGTGCGTGCGTGCGTGTGTATGTGGGTGTGTGTGAGTGTGTGTAGGTATATGTAAGTGTGCGTGTGTGTGTGTGTGTGTGTACGTATGTGCGTGAGTGTGTGTGGGTATTTGTAAGTGTGCGTGTGTGTGTGTGTGTGTGTGTGCGTGTGCGTGTGTGTGTGTGTGTGTGTGTGTGTGTGTGTGTGTGTGCATGTGCGTGAGTGTGTGTGGGTATATGTAAGTGTGAGCTTCACTTACGTTCTCATAGTCGTCGTCAGAGTCGTCCTCCGCTCCCCTCTTCAGCTTCGCTAGCTTCTTCACCACGCCAGGCATCTCGTCCCCCAAGGAGCGAAAGCTCTGCCCATCTGGAGACGATCTTCTGGAGAGAAAGGCAAGTGTTGACCATGACCTGAGTCCCATTTCTGGTGGACCAACGTATTTTTAAACATTTACAGCCTCGTAGAAATAATACGACTATTTCAGTCATGTTATGACAAAGATTTCCTCATTGAGGGCCATCAAAAGTTCAGCTGAAGAATAAACCTCTGGTTCCTTTAGATGTTTATGTAGATTTTATATGCAAGTACTCTACATTTAAAGCTTATTTATTTTTGTATCTTTACCATCTAATATAAATACCTCAGACATACTGTAAAACTGACCTTGTGAAAATAACTCCTCTATATTTTATTTCATTAGTTGCTGTTTACCATTCATTAAATATATTTAACATGGGCCTATGGGTGGTCTTTAGCAGTGTTTGTTCTACAGACATTAAAAAAAAGGTGCCTACTGCAGTGAAGGTCCTCTTGGAGTGAGCATGGCTTGGCCCGGAAGAGGAGGTTTAGGAGGAGTTAGCTTGGGTTTGACCAGAGAGAGGTTGGGCGAGGTGGTGGGCGGCTGGCTCGGGGGCTTCGCACCTAGGTTAGGGGGCATGGGAGGTGGGGGCTTGTGGAGGAGGGCGTGGTTGGATACGGAAGGAGGAGGGGGTCTGTTGGGCGGAGCGAAGGGGGGCGGCTTCTTGACGAACGGAAGTGTGGCCGGGGCTGGAGCAAACTCGGAGGGACTGAGCTTCCGGTCCCGGCTCTCCACGAGGGGCATAGTGGAGGCCGTCCGTGTGCTGATCTGCTTCTTCAGGCTGTCCAGGGATGGAAGGGGAGGGCCCCGCAAGGCCGCGGGTTTGGGCACGGGGGGCGTTGGCGCGTGGGGCATTGGCGGGGGAAAGCACGGGGGTAGGCTACATGGGGTGGGCACAGGGTAGGATGGGGGCGGCTTCTTCGGGATGGGTGGAGGTGTGGGTGGAGGCCCCTTAGAGAAAGCGGACAGTGAGTTTGGGTGAGGATGGTAGGGCACGGGAGGAGGGGGGTACGAGGGAGGGGGCGCAATGGGTCGACCTAAACAACAAATAAAAACAACCAAAGTTAACCTCTGAATCAGTACTCAAGTAATGTAGGCATTTACTCATGAAAAAACAGACTGCAATGCACAATACAGTATTTATTTTCATGGTTATGGTTATATGATTTAGCAGATGCTTGAAGACTACATTAAGGAAAATAGCAATAATTAACAATAATGTCAACGCAATATCAATGATCAATAGCCTAATAGAAATAAACATCATAATATACAGACCATAACTAAGAACCACTTAATTAATTAAGTGTATGCTAGACCCCTCTTGAAAGACCCATTTTCATATCTGCACCATAAATGTTTTCCCAGTTCGGTTGATTGTACCTGAAGTTGGAGATGGTCCATCAGGCTTCAGGTAATCCTCTTCATCGGAGTCCTCTTCCAGGAGGTAATCTAAATTAAAAACATTAACTAATGAAGATTCGACACCTGAACAACCCAATTAAAGTACTAATGAAAGTACTTTCTTTCAAGTAATTGCACATCTCAGAGAGAAATGCATTGCACAATTGCGTAATGATCTCTGATTATGCACTTGAATACAGCATTCCAGTATCAAAATGAGAAGACTACAAGTGCTGATACATGGAGCAACTTTTTGAGCAATCTTGCTGAGCAACCACATAAATGTTTCCATATGTCCATATGTCACTGGATGATCACAACAACTTGCCTTCTGATGATTAATGCTCTCCAGAGAAACATTTGCTTCCCAATATCAATGCCAGTACAACGTTTGCCCAGCAACATTGCTCAAAAGTCTGGCTTGGGTTTCCTCAGCTCAGGAGCCCATTAAATTCTATTATGACATCATGGTGAACTTTAGAGAACTTACCACCTTCAGGATTCTCAGCAGTGTGGGTGATGTCCAGTGGACACTCAATTGGCCCATAGAAACTCTCCGCATCAGAGTCTGAGTCACTGTCCAGGGAACAGTAACAGTCAGTAACATTAAACCATCCATCCATCCATCCATCAAACCGTGCATCCATCCATCCATCCATCCATCCACCTATCCATCCATCCATTTCTAAAACAAAAGTGTTGATTGTGTGCATAGGCGTAGAGGGAAGTGAAAGCTCAAGAGATCTAAAACCTTTATCCAGCAGAAGATAAAGTGCACATTAAGCAAACATTCAGTGATCGGAAACTGTGTGTGCATAGTTTCCATGACCAAAACCTCACTCCCTAAAGAAAGCTGCTCGGAACAGAAACGGTCACCACAGCATGTGTCATTTATGTGCAACATCTCAAGCTGCCCCCAGGGGTCTCTTTTTCCCCATTTCCCATTTGTAAGAAGGTAGTAGCTTCTGGAACTGCATTATGGGGGTGAAAAACATATTCTGGAGTACAAATGCACTATGAAATTAAACAACTTATTTGTCCAGTTCAGATGTCCAGATGCAAAAGCAAACTGCTAAATACATTCTCTCAGGTAGGCAAAGGCAATGCAAAGCAGAGGGTGTGTGTAAAGACTTCAGCCGAGGACTAGCTCATTAGTTGAACTATGTCAGATCTCAGTATGCATGTGTGTGTGTGTGTGTGTGTGTGTGTGTGTGTGGAGTGAGGAGGGGCGAGGGGTTGTGTTTTTCACCTCGGAACACAGGTGTCTCTGCGGTCATTATAGTGGTCGATTTCTCTCCTCAAATGACACATCCATTTCTGTCAACAAATCAAATAAATTGAAACATATGACTAATATGTAACAAATGACTAATTTCTCAATCATGCCTTGAGAATGACTATTCTATGCCCTCAACATATGTACCCTCTTTAGTGAACACAGATGCGCCCCTTACCCTTCTCTCATCCTCGCTGGCTGCAGAGAAGTACCAGGTTCTGTGTCTCTTACTGAAGTGCACAACCTTGAAGGGGAACACGTTACTGGATGTTGTCTCTTCCGCTGCTCTCATAACCCTGCAAATCCAATCACAGTACATGAAAAATGAGAATTCTAGAAGGAACAACGAAAATAATTCACTCCTCAACCGATTAAGGTATTACTTTGTAACTTGATTTATGCTCACGATTTCATGCTAAAACACATGTTCGCCTTAAGACTCAAAACAACATGTGAGGGCATACTGTCAGATACAATCCTTCACTGTCTTCAATTATTTGGTTGTTCTTTGCTGTGATATGTCTTGCTTTAGGCCTACACAGCCTAGATATGGAAACAGGCTACGCAGGCAAAGCCCAGCATGTCATGATGCAACCATGTGAAACGGCTATTTATACACCGCTGCTGCCGCGTAGGAGTAGTTGTGGTCAATAATTAGCCACGCTGCCTTTGACCCCCGTGCTCACAACAGGGAGGAAGAAACAGACAAAATGGAGTGAACTATGGACAGGGACAGAAACTTTTCTTCAGAAAGTACCCTGCTTGACGGGGATATTTCTTGTTTAATTCAGGGGAAATGTTGCCAGTGGTCTCAAACAGCACCCTTTGTTGGCTCAGTACTTTTGAAACATCGAAACATAAAACCATACGCATGTAGGTGTTGAAATAACACACACTCCTTTTGAGCAAAGCGTTGCGTGGCTTAAGTTAAATGCAAATTAACATCGTCAGTGAATATGTTTTGGTGTTCGTTGCAAGATGCATAACAAGATGTCTGCATCACCTCAGAAGTTTCATCATGATCATGCCCATCTGCCCATTTAGTCAGTAATAAGACACTAATGTCTCTCCCACAAACATAAAGATCTAATCAAAATGCCCCTACTTTTTTGAGTGGCAGTGCACATATGTGCTCATATATGCACTGCACTTACAGTGGGTCTAATGTACATTGTTCTCTACAGGAGCAGAACATGTTCAGATGACTAAGACAGGACACATTCCATCAAGTCACGATGCCAAAAGGACTCATAATGTAGCTCCACCAAATGCATTGAAATGAAACTGGTTGGCACTATAACCTATGTCGAAAGAGGAAGTTCCATCTATATAAAAAAAGTAACAGTAATGCGGTTATTCCAAACAGCATCCTGTCAAAGAACCAGAGATAGCCTACGCTTGTGGAGTATAGACGTAAATTTAATGTCACGGATGTAATGCTAAAATGCATATTTGAGACCACATTCTGAAACGTTATTTGTCTAGGAGGTACAGTGCCTATAAAAAGTATTCAGCCCCATGCTAAAGTTGACTAAAAAGAGGAATAAAAAAAATCATCTTTTGCACATGGATCTTAATGCCTTAATTAAAAAAATGAGGAAACATCCAACCTTTAAGGACACCAATCTTCTTTGTGTCTTAATGTATCGTAAATAAATATATGTTCTTCATTAAAATACATGGTGCATAAGTATTCACACCCCTATGTTAAACCTATGTTGAATTCCCATAGAGACAGGCAGATTTTTATTTTTAAAGGCCAGTTATTTAATGGATCCAGGATACTATGCTTCCTGATAAAGTTCCCTTGGCCTTTGGAATTAAAATAACCCCACATCATCACATACCCTTCACCATACCTAGAGATTGGCATGGTGTGTATTTCAGTTAGCCTATTAGCTGGTTTGATGCTCATTGAGCTCAATGCAAATCAAACCAGATAATAGGCTAACTGAAACACACATACACCTTGCAATCACATGTCCACGAGGAAACCCTGGCTCACTATAACACTCTGCCTATAGCAAACTGTAGGTATTTCTCAAAACAGAGGTATTGCAACAAATTGATCCACTTATCACACACAGTCATGCCAACAGTGGAATGAGGCATTAGTACAAACCAGACTTACTGTAGTACAGCTTGTACAGCCCAATATGTGTGTGTGTGTGTGTGTGTGTGTGTGTGTGTGTGTGTCTCTGTGCGTGTGTGTCTGTGTGTGTGTGTGTGGTGTGTGTGTGGTGTGTGTTTGGCGTGTGTGGCATGTGTATGGCGTGTGTGTGTGTGTGTGTTGCATATGTATGGCGTGTGCGTGTGTGTGTGTGTTTGTGTTTGCGGCTGCAATACAGCCCACTAACAAACTGCTGAACAGGACCCTCAGTTTGACAGAGTTCAGAAACGTTCTGCTTCAGTTCTGCATACTGACCTGTTGTAACCACTGAGTGAGAAAGCCCCTTGTGGTGTGGCGGAGGTGCTGGTTTTAAAGTAGTACACACATCCTTTGTGAATTATTATGTAGCGTAAGGGCCCTGAGAACAGGAGCAAGAGAAGAAAGATCCTGCATCAGATACAAATGTTGTATTACCGTACACTTTTTCTATTACAGACTGACAATACTCAAACAGGATAAAATGGAAGGAACTGAATGAGCGATATAATAAAAGACAGACATCAGGAATCTTAAAATGTATTAATTTAGAGTACTGGAAGACTATAATTGTTACAAATATGAGAGACATTAATGAATCCTAAAGTTACAAACTTGAGAGAGAGAGTGACCAAACTTGACCAAAAGACTCACATTTCATGAGACTAAACTGGCTCCCGCCTTTCTTGTGGAGGTATCCGGATGTGGTGACGCCCCCGGGCATTGTCAGAAGGTTCTGGGCCCCGATGGCCCTCATGGGAACGGGCCAGGAAAGCTGAGGTGCTGACATGTTCCTGCGGAAAAGGTGGACAAACGCTTGGTTAGAACATGCTCAGATTCTATTGACAAGATTTAATTGATAAGATTCTATTGACAGATGATACGATACCCGTATGGTGATTCACAAAACAAACGTAACATCATGGTCAAATTATATATATTATATAATATTGACCATTGACAGAGAGCTCGAGAAAACAGTCTCTCTCTCTCTCTCTCTCAAGTTCACAAACGCAACTTTATAGGCACAGTGAAATAACTTACTGGAATGCAAACGCTTACTCTCGGGTTTCCTCTTATCTTAGCAACAATGACTAAAAAAGGCGACAAAGGAGACAAGATGTCGTTGTAACAGGACTAACTCTGTGTGGAAGATCAAGCCCTGTCTTTGTCCTCAGAGCTTCAGAAGACACTTGTGGTCAGTGAGTTCATCCCAAGCCCATCATTTGTTTATCAGAAGAGAGAAGCTCACCAAGGGCACCTCCCAGACCAACTCACCACCATTTCAGCTCCAAGCATGAAGAGGAAATCTACACTTAGTCATTTGACTGAAAATAGAAATGCATGTCATTATGCTGTAAGCATTTCTCATACTCCCGTTAAATATACAAAGTAAACAAAGGCATTGTAGATATGAATGAAGTGTAAGAGAAAGGAAAGAAGACAGCCTTTCATTTGAAACTGCATTCATTTGTGTCTGAACCGCCATTTATAGCCATTCCTCAACTCTCTCTCTCTCTCAGGATACATGACCACACAGAGTCTCAGGCGACTAGTTATTTTCAGCAAATTAGATTAAGAAGATAGCCGCCGTTCAACCACGTTACTTTCAGTCTTGTCCATCAGGCGACTGCACAGCATCGCTCTCGCTTTCTCTGGGCCACTGGGCCTGTCTCAGTCGCTCAGACACGTCAGAACGCTGACTCACCAGTGCCAGGGGTTAAGAATAACACTCCGTCTGTTCCCTTTTCCCCCTCTCTCCATCCCACTGAGGTTCTTACCTCCTGCTCCTCTGTCTCCTCACACTCGGAACTGGGGAATTCTCGCCCATTCTGCTCCTGCCTCTCCGCTCTGCTGCTGCTGCTGCTGCTGCTGCCTCTGCGCCTCAGGCAGGGCGGAGGACTGCGTGCGTGTACGAGCGAGAGAGTTTTTTCCACCACAAAATAAGGGCCCGGTGTGAGTCAGAGCGCCTAGTGCCTGGACCCAGCCAGCCAGCGCGAGCTGCTGTTAGCGCCGGAGCCCCCTCAAGCCGACCAACCTGAGCCTAAAGCGGATGCGCGCGCTCAGTCAGGAAGCTGGGACGCTTCCCCTGGAATGCGCGTGCCCCTTTGGAGTTGCTGATTGTTTCACTAGGTCTCCCACTTCCTGTCTCCCTGATGACTCTGGCTGTGGGTCTACTTAGTTTGCGGCGGCGCTGGGTAGCTCCAAGCAAGACCTGAGACCAAACCGATGACGGAGGCCCGAAAAATCCCCTAGACTGACCCGAGAGGTATCTGATTTCCCCTTGACATGAGCCTGGAGATGCTGGGTGGGGTGGATAAGGAAGATTAAATGCTATGGGACAAACACAGTCAGGCTTTCTGACTGAACATGGGCCCAGATTGCAGGGGTAATTTAACCCAGTAAGCAGAACAAAGGCTTAAACCTCTCAGAAGAACGCAGGAATGTAGACTACTCCTCCGAGTAGCTGAGTCTCTAACGGGAAACATTTAAGGGCCTCAAGCTTTCTGTTATCTCCAAATCAGTCTGAACTTAAGAGATAACGACGGATGTCTTATAGTGGACTGTGAGACTAAAATAATAAGATGAGTTTAGTCTATGCTAAACACTTGGGGCTGTCCAGCAGAACTTCAGGGCCAAAAGCAACATCCATTTCTACTCCTGTGACAGTTTTTGAAACGCTGGGTTGTCCACTGAGTAGATTAATGAAGGGAAGGAACACCAACACAGTCACACACACACACTCTCTCTCTCTCTCTCTCTCTCACACACACACACACACTACTTCTTTGTTGGCTTTAAGAGGTCTGCATGTCTGACCGTAAGGTTTAATTTAGAGCTCAGATGATTTCTTAACATCTACTTGTGCACTTAAAGGTCAAAGTTACTTCAAAAAAGTATAAATTTATTGTACACAAAACAAGCTATTCTCCAACTAACAACCCACGACTGATGTATCACAGAATGACCCAACACGGCTTTGATATATTCATATAATATATTCAGAATGACCCAACACATCATTTAATATATACACATTTACGTATCTACAACAACGACCACTGTGTCCAGTATAACATGAACATGAAATGTATAATGTTATGATGCAACACAAACGCTTTAAAACAGGCTCTAAAATCTGCAAGTTGTACCTGTAGTTGTACCTGTATCTCTGACAAGCTTCATGACTATGCAACATTAGCACCTAGCTTTTTAATACTGAAAAATGCTTTCAGTGCTTTCAGTTCAAATTTTAATTTTTATTGTAAAAAACTTCAATTTCATGATGTTACAGTGAGTCCATTCCACTCTGCCAGTTTGACCAGGGTTTCATAAAGTCATAAAGCCATGACACAAGATGACCATGCATGTGTCCATTTTGAGTCCATTCAGGTCATCTAATAAGCAATAGGTCAATCTGAGATGACACTTGATGCAGTGATGACTATTCATGCTTTTTGTACAACTGTTTACCACAGAAGGGTGAAGACCAGAAGTGTTGTCTTTGAAAGGCTGTCTTAGATCCTCTCAGACCCTGGCATCTTTCTCCATTGTTCACAGATAAATGTGAGGAAAATGTGCAGACAAACATTAAAAACAGAATAGTAAATGTAACATTATCTTTAACTTCTGTGTGTGCAGTTCGAGGTGCAGACTGCATGCGATATATATTACATGTTATTTTTATATCCTTTACGTTACGGGTATATCCTTTATGTTTTGTCTTACTGGATGTGATGCTGAAACTTGAAACAAGTGTGACTTCAAGAGTAACTAACGAGAAGGTTTAAAGCCAGTCAAATAATGATGTCATACTATACAATTGGTCAGTCAACCACAACCACTGTCAGATTTCTTTGGAATGTGTGCAATAGCAGGGTCAGTTTAGGGTTTATCTGTGTCATTCTAATTTCCACAGACTCCAGGACCAGCTGACTTTTGTTTATTAGAAAGCCTTCCTATCCTGATTCTGTGAGTTGAGATGCTGTCATGCTCATAGTAAATACTGTCAGATGATGACTATAATGGTTTATTCCACTCTGATTTCCTTGCAATGCTATGTTTCCATAAGTTGGGGGTTGGGTCTCTGCCTGTGTAGTGGTAAGCAGGCCAGTGGAATCGGTAAAACTCTAAAGCAGTGGTTTTCAAAGTGGGGGCCGGCGTCCCCTGGGGGGCCGCGAGGTGGTGCCAGGGGGGCCTCAGCAAGTTGGAAGGAAAAATAAAAGCAACAAATAAATACATTTGAAATTTTTAAAATATACTTATTACTAGGTTGTTATACAATGCCATTACAATAATGTGTCGCATATCTGAACATTATATTTTCCATGATAACTGGCTTATTATATTTCCCTGATGACTGGGAATAATAGTAGAGTGATAGCTCTCACATAGCAGAAAGCCCCAAATACAATTTTTACACACTGTATGCTCCATCGCGAAGTGTTTGTGGCTAAAATAATTATTAGGATTAGCTTAATGTATTTTTACATTTGCCGTAGTATTCTCGATGGGTTTAATAACACATCACAGGGGTCCTTGGCAAGAACCTAGTGGTATTTGGGGGGCATTGTCGTGGAAAAGTTTGGGAACCCCTGCTCTAAAGGAAGGTAGCGGTACTGAAAGACCCAAAAGGACAGCTCGAGGAATTTCCATGGCAGTCATCGGCAAGCCACATACAGCCAGAATTTTGTTGTGGTTAACAAAAACATTATTTCTTTGTAACATGCAGCGCATGTATGGACCCTTTCAAGAGAGTTCCACTATCAGCATCATAGTTGGCCCCACAAGACTTCCTTTTTAACATTCCATATGTTATCTTAATGCAGAGGAAGTAGATTTGGGCCCAAATAGAATGTTTAAGCATTGTTTGTGTTTACCTTGTTGAAAGGGTCCATAGAAATGAAAGAGTAATACAGAACTTTCTTAACAACCCTGTATTTCCATATATCTCACCATGACAACAGCTCTCTTGTGGACAACTAATCAATTAGTTGTTAAATTGCTGCTTCAATTACTAGTATTTGTATTGTTTTATTTTATTTTATTTTTTACAGCACTTTGGTCAACCTTTGTTGTTTTTAAAATGTGCTATATAAATAAATTGACATTGACATTAAATTAATAACAAATGGTGAAAACTGTCGATTGGTGTTTCCCAAAGCCCATCATTTTGTCCTCAAATCCCTTGTTTTGATATTTGATATAAAGATATTTACTGCCATTAAGGAGCAAATAAAACCAGAAAAGACTAAGCGGCAATCAGCAAATTTTGAGGTATTTTCCTTCAAAATGACCCAAACCAATTATCCGTTTTACAAAATAGTTGGAGATTAATTCAATAGTTGACTACTAATTGATGAATTGATTAATTGTTGCAGCCCTGTGGACGTAATATACACAACCCTCATGCTCTGCTGCGCGCACATGTGTGTGTGTGTGTGTGTGAAAGCTCTCTAAATTGTTGACCCCAAAAGCAGTTGTGATCCATCATAACAATGACAATGACAACAGTTCAAACAAATATAGCAGTGATTCATAGACACACATATAAGGGGTAACATAGTATGGACCTGCTCTGAATCATGAAGTTGTAATGTTGTGGTGTTTGTCATTCACACTATTTAAAGCCATTTCCTAAGTGAATGTAGCTTATTTCAGAGGACACATCTATATGATATGGTTCATGGCGTAATGACATGAAATTGTTTGAATAGGCCTATGTCTTGTAAAAGTATTAGCCCTACTAATACAGAATAACAAAAGTAAGCAGTCATGGTCATGGCTAAACCAATTAGCAATTTGAACAGTGTACGTGCTGAAGTGGCTTCCTTGCATTTTACAAAACAAATTCATTCATTCAATAGTGCACTATCGCACTGATCCAGTGTCTGTGACCGGGCCTACTGATTCACTGTCAAGTAGCCTCTTAATCCAGTGTCCGTGAACTACAGCCTGTAGCAGGAACATAAACATGTAAATTATCAGCTAATGCCGACTCCCTGGCTGGACTAAAGGAAGGGGAAACGGGTGTCTGACCTTGCTGAATCAGCTTGACCCTAACCTGCGCTGCACTCACACTGAGGCCATTTGTTCCACACGAGTGTCAGCATGACTTCAAAAAACAGTGGTGGTTAGGATATACAGCATTGCTCCCCGCGTTGTCACTCTATTTAGTCCATGAAGACGGCAGTGTCTTTAAGTTGTCCACGTGGGAAAGGTCAGCTAACGCCACACCATTGTGCAAAAGTCATCCTGGCTTTCAAAATAAGGGACCCCATTCTTTGACAGGCAGTGAGGGTACGTTTCCATTTCTAACCATTTCTAAGCCAGAATCCTCCTCTGCACAGTGTAACAGCTCCGTGTTTACTGGTCAGAGTGGATACTTGGAGGAGTTTGGATGAACAATTGGAGTTGCATGTAAACACATGAGCAGTCTATTGAGGGCATTCATTCTAGCGCATCACAAAGAGGAAGCTTTGGTTGGAAAATTCTCTATTCCTTTGTGTATTATTTTCAGGTTGTTCTTTGTGAAAGCCTGACTTTGCACCACGGAAACAGATTCTTGAGTAGTCTTTCTGCCATTTGCTACACTTGGCTTTCCCCCCCTGCGTCACTTCCTACTGGCTCCAAATATGTGCTTTCCTCTTTTAAAAAAGGAAGTTGGCTCTTAACAATAATTATAGCCTTTCTGAGAATAGAAAACCGAAAGCCTTGTGCTAAGTTCAAGCAACAAAAACTGAGACCATATTTTTTCAAGTTGTGATTTCATTGCATCTGCATTGGATGAGAAGCCATTTTAAATCAAGAAGCAACACACACACACACACACACACACACACACACACACACACACACACATTGACTCTATCTGATTATCAAACACAGTAGTGACAGTAGTGTTAAGGGAAACCACAACAATGCTGTGACCAACAACAACAAGCCACTTCCAGAAGCATACATTCACCTCCAATATTCTCAGCATAGGATGTTCTTTACCTTCGCCTAAAAATCAAAGTTATTTTACTGGAAGAGAAAGACTTTGCATGTAGAACAAAAATCATATCTTTCAGCACATCCCGTCATTAATAACTAGGGCCACACACTGAACTGCAGATTGGTATTAAAAACAAGCCAGCTAAATATCTACTTACTTATAGCGATTAAGACACATTTTCACACTAGGGTGAGTTGAGCCAACGAATCCCTTCTTTTTCACCGACAGAGCCATAGGGTCTCGCACATCCACTCAACCATGTTACTGTCCAGCCAAAACGGTGCCGCTGGACGGACAGACTGACGGAAGCTAGTGACAGTCTGGGAGCTAATTGATAATGTCTCAGTGTCTGAAGGAGATTATGCACTGTGAGGGGCCCTGTAGGGCTTGTCATATCCGGCCAGCCCCTTGTCTCGCTCTAACCCAAACCGCACTTAGCCGTCATGTCACAGTTGCTGTTTCCTGTTCTCTGCCTATTAGGCGAGCACAGAAGACTCACAATCCTCACAACATGGCTTTAAGGGGGCTAAGTGTCCTGAGCATGGGACTTTCCACCACAGACGCCACACTGTCCACACTGAGTCATTTGAATTGAAAGACAAATGGGGTTGAGCAAAGAAACTGCACTTGTATACAGGTGGTGAATTTATTGTGAATAGATTGAGACCCACTGCCAAAATTCACCTGTTGATATTGGTCTGGTTTTGAATCAGAGAACACCTGATCATCTCAGTTATCCTCTCAGAATCATCAATGATTGATGGCACGACCTGACTCTCACGGTCAAAACACTCTGTATTGCTAGTGTATGCTGAACGATATTGTTTATGATTTCCACCACTGAACTCAGTTTAACGTTGTCCAGTTGTAGACATAATCAGACAAAGAGACATTGTAACTTATAGGTTAAATGTAAGGATCAATTTCAAGGATTTTTCCTATTGCCTTATAAAACTTGTACCAGTCAGGGCTGAACGGATCATAATGAAATGTTTACTAGTACAATTAAAAGAAAACTACAATTTCTACAGCATGTAATATAGTCTTTCTTATAGTAAAGTTGAATTGCTGTAACAGAGGCTGATGCTATGCTTACAATAATTACATTTCTGAGTATTTATTTAGCTTGAATATCAAATAGCGATGATATCAATTTTAAGTCGAACTGAACTGTTTTATTTATATTCAATACATATGCTTGCTGGTATGGTCTGTACCGTCAAAAAAACAAAACAAAAAAACTATCAGAACTCTCAAATCTCAAATGATTTAGATTATTTTCCAAATGATCTTTTAACAAAAAATGAAATTTCCAGATATTCACCAAATGCTGTCTTTAATCCACCTTGCCATAGCCTAGTTAAAAGTGGCACTTACACAACCTAGGATTCTGCCATACTAGATAAAAGTGGCACTTACACAACCTACAATTCTGCCATACTAGATAAAATTGGCTCTTACTTAACCTAGGACTCTGATCTCTGTTTCCTGTCCAGCTACAAACGCACCAGAGTCCTGACAGCCTGTCCTGTAAGACTAACTCTGATCCACTAGCTATGGTCTGATACATCTCACTCAGACCACACTCACCAAAACCAGACTAATATCTCAGCATTCATACGACACCTACCTGGTCATTCACACAACCCATTTTCAAATGACAACAACCGTCCCATTTGAAAACAAAAGACTCACCCATTGAGGATCTCTGAGTGTGTGTGCTCTTGCTTCATGTCAGCGGTTTGCCGTGAGAGCAAGGCCGTTTCCTCTCTATGTGTCTAGGGCTTGAGCTCAGACCCTCCCATCTAGATGCCTAAAGCCAGGGCTGAAAGTGCTCCGACCACAGCCTCTCCGCGCAGCAACAGCGACCCAAATTACAAGCCTGCAGCTGGGACTGAGCGCCGGGACACTCTGGGCCCAGATGTGGTGCCTATTTAAAACACTTACATGGGCTGCTGACCAGTCTCTGTGTCAGGACGGTGCTTTGGAGGGGCTCCACGGTGGCATTCTTAGTGGCAATTTTGAGGTGCACGCGTCATAAAAAAACAGCGGGTTGCAGAAAGCATGCTTTTAAAAGTGCACAGCACTTACAGTAAGCCTCAGACCTACAATACGCATCTGAAGTTCATAGTTTCACATTCATAGAGTACTTTTACTGTTGCTTAAGGATCAACACATTTGGATGCAAACTCAAGAAATGTATTGTGGTGTGATATTATAAGGTACAGTACACCGCTAAACAAATTAAGAAACCATCTTCGTCAACAAATTGACAAAACCCTAGGCAGGGGTGTCAGACTCATATTAGGCAGTTGACCGGATTTGTTAGAATGAGATCTCATTCATAGTAATTGCCATGACTGCATGGGTATCAATTTTTTTTGATGATATACTTATTTACTAAAACCTGTTGGTGGGCCGGATCTAGCCCCGGGGCCGTAGCCACCTTTGACGCCCCTGCAGTAGAGCATGTGATACCAAAACTCCATTAAGCATTTGCATTTGCTATCAAGCATCTGCATTTGTCATGCATGGTGTTGCACTGCACTGGGTGCACCTTGTGTAGGAGGAACATTCATAAAACAAGTAGGCTACACAGAATATATTCTCACTGACACAAGATGAAACATGGAAAGGATCTCACGGTATTTTGAAACTGATCTAAATACAAATCACCAGTCAGCATACTTTTAAGTATGCTAAAAAGTGTTCTATAAAGGATAACTACAATTTTACTTCTACTAACAAAAAATTATATATGTAAACCCTAACTCAAGGCAATTGGTTCTGCAGTTCCTTCCTGTTAGCCTACCTCTTTTGTGAGACCAGAACAAGACCGGCCACAGTGAAAGATGTTAACTCCTTAAGTTCCTCATTCTAGTTCACCACCAGCTAGCTGTCCTCACCAACAGTGAGTGAGAGACCCACCAGTCTCATGGTTAGCTCTTTCAGCTCCTTCAGTGAGATATAAAAGCTTTTGGCCAATCAGATGCATCACTTCAAACAGAAGACAGTTGATTAATGTGGCAGGTAGCTAAAGTTTAATCACAGGGCTATAGTAGCCTAACTTGGTTCTTTGCTTATAGCTTTACGATGTCCATCAACATTTGGATTAGCCTATTCATTTTAAGACTATTTGTATGCTTCTCTCTGCTTTGGTTAACCTCAGCAATTGAAAGTGAAAACAGTGATGGGCAGCATACACAATTAGGCCTAATTGTTATCCGCTAAATGGCCTGCCCATCAAACAATTGACCAACATGTAGCCTGACTGTCATTGTAGCCTAAGGTATGGGTAAAGCAAAACATTACAGTAAGCTATGTAGGTTAATATCTAAAAAAAATAGAAAGAACCCAAACATTTTCAGGCGATAGCCCATGTCTTACATTTGACTCACTAAAATAGCCAGAACGGTGATGTACTGGATGGATGTCACAGTACATTTGTTTCCCGTCATAGTGGAAAGCCAACAAATATCATAACAGCGACATTGAACAGTGACCACTGACAGTAGACCGTTCCCGACACGGGCATCTGTGGTCTTGGACATGAGACCAGGAATGGCATCACTGAATTTGTCATCAGCAATTTCCATTTTTTCTTGGATTCTTGGTTACTCCAAGTGTCTCTCTAATCATGCCTGTGAACGGCAATTTCAAATGCCTCTCATCTTCATAGGCAACTTTCATCACTCATCAGGCTAATGCACAGAATGGAACCTATTTGTTACTAAAATGTAACGAAATATAACAAGCAAGAACCAACAAGCAAAGAAGGAAGAAGTTACAGTATGCTGAACTGGTATAGAAAGGGAATGTGGCAGGCAAGCACACACAAGACTAGTGGATATACAGTGCATACGGAAAGTACTCTTTACTTTTTCCACATTTTGATTAAAAAAATCCTCAAAATTCTACACATAATACCCCATAATAACAACTTAAGCCCTCATTACACTGACAGACTTTGGAAAGATTTGGAAAAGATTTTTGAAAGACTACAGTCTCAGACCATCTCACATCTAAAGACAAGTATTAGAGTTTTAAGTCACAGACTATGATTTTGCAATGACTAGGATCTTGCAGGGTCACTATTTACAAGACTGCAACTAGATTCCTTTAAATTATTACCCATCATGCATAGATAAACAGGAACTGAAATGATAGCCTACTAAGCTCAAAGTCATATTTTCGTGTTTCTGCAGCATTGTTTCATGCGTGACATCCCTAACCGATATAGAGTTGTCTAAATATGACTAAATATGTATAAGAAATGACAAATATTATAAGAATGACAAATAATCATATAGGCTACAGCTGTCGCCTACTTTGCCCCTTCCTGTTTGGTGTTGGAGAGAGGTCACTATTGGTTTTCATATTGTTCACGTCACTATTTGCATGAGCCACGACTCAAAAGACTTGCGATAATATCAAACATGTTTGATATTGTTTTAACGTCAAAACTAGAAAAAGACTGACTCCGACTGACTTAAAACCGCTAAGATTGGTACTTTACACTAAACGATCTAGTTGACGGGAGCGCGCCGCGATTCCAGTACAACTCCCATGATTTCTTTCCGACTTTGGAAATGTAGTCGCCGACTGTGAAAACATTGTACCAAAATCGTAGAATGTAAGGCCGCTATTAAAAAAAGT
Organism: Alosa alosa; assembly: GCF_017589495.1. Taxonomy (NCBI): domain Eukaryota; kingdom Metazoa; phylum Chordata; class Actinopteri; order Clupeiformes; family Clupeidae; genus Alosa; species Alosa alosa. The sequence continues at coordinate 9,770,915 of NC_063211.1, read as the reverse complement.
TTGTTTGAGATTTTTGCAAATTTATAAAAAAAAATACAAAAACGAAGAAATCACTTGTACATAAGTATTCAAGCACAAGCACAAAATTGAGCTCAGGTGCATTTTGTTTCCACTGATCATCCTTGAGATGTTTCTACAGCTTAATTGGAGTCCACCTGTGGTAAATTCAGTTCATTGAACATGATTTGTAAAGGCACATATCTGTCTATATAAGGTCCCGCAGTTAACAGTGCATGTCAGACCACAAAACAAGCATGAAGTCGAAGGAATTGTCTGTAGACCTCCGAGACAACACGACTGTCTTGAGGCACAGATCTAGGGAAGAGTACAGAAAAAAATCTGCTGCTTTAAAGGTCCCAATGAGCACAGTGGCCTCCATCATCCATAAATGGAAAAAGTTTGGAGCCACCAGGAGACTTCCTCGAGCTGGCCGTCCCTCTGAATGATCAGGGGCGAAAGGCTTTAGTTAAGGAGGTGACCAATAAACCGATGGTCACTCTGACTATGGTTTATCCGGTTATGTTGCAGATCGGATCATAAACAGCCACAGCAACGAAGAGGAGTGATGGAAGAATTTGCTGGTATTTGTTGGTCTTGGTGCTCTCATAAAAGATTGCGTTTTGTCTGGATATGCTCATCGGATCATAAACGGTCACAGCAAAGAGGAGGAATGACCGAAGAATTTGGATATGCTCATCGGATCATAAACGGTCACAGCAAAGAAGAGGAATGACCTAAGAATTTGGATATTCTCATCGGATCATAAACGGTCACAGCAAAGAAGAGGAATGACCTAAGAATTTGGATATGCTCATCGGATCATAAACGGTCACAGCAAAGAAGAGGAATGACCGAAGAATTTGTTGGCAGAGAGCCCGTCATGAGTGTGGGGGTGGTAGATCTGGTCTGGGAGTCTTCAAAACTGTTGAGCCTTAGAGGTGTCATGGGCTTAACTTAAGGAAACACAGATGAAGAAAGGTGCCTGCTTGATAACCAGTGAAATGTTCTCAAAGGGCTGCTCTGATGGCATTGTTCTGTGTTGGTAAGGTTGCTTTGTTGGTGATTCTGTCTTTGATGGTAAACAGGCTTGGTTGATTGGTCTCTGGGAAATCCCCTCCCGACCTACTTAAAAATATTGGTAATTTTAGGCTAATTGGTTTTACAATATACTGTTAATTTTAATGCTAATGTAATGTTTATTGCAGTCACTTTGGACAAAAAGCATCTGCTAAATAGCATAAACAAACACAAGCATAAACTTAAACCTCTCGAAGAAAAGGAAACTTAATAGGCTACAGATCTCCAGAAACAACATTTGCCCCCTCCCACTCATCCTGAAGAGGAGGCTATAATTAAACACGCATCGAGTGGAAATATTGACGACTCTCACAAGTCGACATCCCACTACATTTTCACTGTTAAGTCCACGTTTGACTCTGTGGGTAACCTCCACTTCCAGTTTCTTTCTCAAAGATATAAAATAACCAGAGTACGCATGGAAACAAACAAATTTTCTCTTCTCTCACTTCTGGAGCATAACTCTTACAGCAGTGGGGAGACGGGAAGCCTAATTAATGTGGTACGACTTCCCTCTTCTCACCAGTTTATGTCATGTAAGCATTTTCCTGCATTAGAGGGTGTGCAACACATAAAGTTGTGCAGTTGCCTTAGTTTAAGCCACAGACGCGCCAAATCAAAATTATAGTCAATTTGTCACAAAACTGCCAGATCTTGAGACTACAAACCCAAATGGTCTTTGTCAACTTTCAGCTTCTTTCAAGTTGGCTACAGTATGACAGTATCATTGAACAGTCCATTGTGCTCGGGCAACTGTCATGACGGCAGATTTCAGCACGTTGCTGTCTTGGTTAAAGCAAAGCTCAGCAGAATGGACATCCTAAATGTGTATTGCTAGACGACTGAGAGTAGGCAAATTGGCAAACACTGCTCTCTACTGGTTTAGCTTATTTACAATGTGCCTATATAAAGACACAAAGAGCAATTACCATTTCATAATTTGCCACACGTTTTAAGAATTGATATGGAAGCATTTTTGTGAGTGAAGCCCTATCTATTTTTTCAAGGACACCGTTTTGTGGGCATTTATGTTTGGTTATGTTAATGACTGAATCTCTCAGAAACAAGGTTTGCCAGTTGGCCAAAATTGTAGAATGAGACTGTGTCTCCTAGGAGGAGAAAGATAAAATCACATCAAGAGATATTTTTATTACACTGTGAAGTCAGACAATTCCATTATACTTTGATCCCATTTTGGGGTTAGTTTGTATGGAGAGGAATATGGAGACCACTTTCCAGTCTCTGAATTTCATTTAACTTTGAATCGTTCTGGACAGAAGCCATTTTCCTCTGTTTGAGTGTGGGGGTTGTTTAATCAGAGCAGATCAAACAGAGACTCAGGAAAATAGCAGTGGTTTAATTGGACCACAGAACTAAAAAGGCACATACTCAGTACATATCCATTAAGTCAATTAGCTATGAAGGTCCTAACAAATGTCTCACGTATTTAGTGTAATTGAAAAAAGGATCGTAAATGACATGAAACAAGTAAACCAACTGAGATGCCACAGCGCTGTGCATCGTATTTTCTGTTGTGTCCTCCCATGCTTACTCTTGTAAATTCTCTGAAGTAGTTTATGAGACTCAACTTAGCCTGGATATAGAGAGCATTTACATCCACTAGTTTGCCACTCAAAATAGGTTCTACATAAGACAACTGTTGAACCCTATAAAAAATATATGTTCTGTTAAATCCAGTTGTAAGGACTTCATTTGTCTGATGTATCATATAAGTACTGTATTTAGCCAGTTATACACGGTCAAAAACAGATGTGGACACCAAACAAATAAAAATGTTGCCCAACATGATTGGGTTGACGTTGTCAACCCATTCAAATGTTATACACGTAGTTGGAGAGGAAACTGACCTGTTTTTAATATCTTGCTTAGCCATCTGAAATCTACCATCAAAGAGAGATAGGCGTAGCCATCTGTAATCTACCATTACAGAGAGATATTGAATCATCCAGCATTACATGGGTCCATGAAATCAATTATAACGAAACAAACTATTTTCTTCAAGCTGGACGACAAGACGCATAGATAAAAAGAAAACACAATTCACACTTACACAACGCCTGCAGGCCTGTGGTGAAGTTAGCAGTGTGGGTTTCCTGCTTATAAGCTAAGAACTCAGTGTTTGTTCCATCACTGCTATTATAAACCCATTGCCACAAGCAGTCTGACTCGCCACCAAAAGCACTTAGAGTTTTTGCTGCAAGAACAATGCATTGTTTCCATCATGTGTGAGGTTACCACGCCATCGCCCTATGACTGACCTGAGATTCCGGTGTGGTGCACACATAGTACAGTTCATACCTGCCAACACTCCCGTTTCAACCGGGTTTCTCCCGTATTTCAAGGTCATCTCCCGGCGCCCTCTAGGGAAACTCCCGGAATTTGCATGCATGATCATTAGCCTAAACTTAATTTTTTTTAAATCACGGATTGCCAAATTGGGTATGATACGCCCTACACATAGCCTACACACAATGACTTGAGCTACTTTCAATTTCAACCCTTTTGTCATAAAACCTGGCAACCCAAAACCCAAATCAAGCGGGTGCACACTGCGCAACCACTGTCTCGTAAGCAAGCGGGCTAGTTGAATAGTCTAGTTCAGTAGTTCTCAAACTGTGGTACGGGTACCACTGCTGGTAGCCTACGCGGACTCCTTCTAGTGGAGGAGTCTCCAAGATTTTTTGTTAAATAAAGATGACAATCACTTCTAATTATATCAATAATCTATCTTATATATATATATATATATATATATATATATATATATATATATATATATATATATATATATATATATCCTGATAGGCTATAGGCTAAAAACAAATATAGGCCTACTTTGTTCATAAAAGACAAAAAATAGTTTAACTTCAGTGACAGGTACAGGATTTTTAAATATATCTATATCTATATCTATATGTACCTGTCACTGAAGTTAAACTATTTTTTGTCTTTTATGAACAAAGTAGGCCTATATTTGTTTTTAGCCTATAGCCTATCAGCCAATAGGAGCCAACAGGCCTACTTGGCTAGTTTAACTGTATGGAGCATTAGCAAATGGTTGACAAGCTAGCCTTGATGGCAAGCTAAGGAAAAGAAAGCAAACATGATGGATTAAAAACATTAATGCAATATGGCTCCAAACGGGAAGTATTAGAAAGAGAAGTGTGGTGATATGTCGAGCAGAAACTGAAGTTAGTGACAATGAGCACAGCACATATGACCAGTGAAGCTTCCATGGCACCTGCCAGCAACAAACGACGCAACACAGTATTTAGGCTACAATATACAATATGTAAAATTGGCTATTGTATTTTAATGCCAGTGATAATGGTGGTACTTGGAGAGCCAATTGCCTACTCATTGTGAAAAGTTTGAGAACCAAGGATTTGTCAAATTGTTAGAAGAAATGTTGTGGTTAACACATCACATTATAACTGTTATTGAGTGTTGTTGATACACAATAGGCAAATTCTGTCCTCGGAACATAGTCTTTGGAGCAGCTTAGGAGTTTTGGAGGGAGGCAGCAGGCGGATAGCATGCGTAGCCTAATTTCGGTAAGGTAAAAGCAATAACCGAAATGCAGATGCAAATGCAGAATTACATATGCAAAAACTGATTCTGTGCAAACACTGCACCCCCAAAAAAAACAAATCTCCCAAAAAGCTAAATGTTGGCAGGTATGATTTATTATACAGGTCAGATGAGAGTACTTACAACTTCTGACCAGCAGATGGCGATGTTTCCCCCAGTCCAGGCCTTATGCACTTGATGCTCCTCATCTCTGCAGACTCATCCCTAGATTCTACCAGTTTTGGGTTCTTCAATGTTAGTTATCTGCACAGGTCAGTAGAAAGTATTGAGAAGTACAGAGGCCTGAAATGTTGTCAAATAATGTAATAATGTGGATGTTATGATACATAATGTCCTCATTATAATCTATATATGAGGTTAGAGATCTTATGACTATCACATATGATGCATCATAAACCTATTAATACCAAAAACATCATCATTGCATCCTTCAATGCCATGCAGTTATTGATATTTTCCATGGAAGTGACAATGAACATCAATTATTTACTGCAGAAATTGATTGTGTAATAAATGAACTCCCTGAGGGTGCTTATTTTTCTGTGTTGAATTTGTGTGACCTAACTCTGGGCGTGGCCTAGGCGACGTGCGCTAGGGGACATTTGTCATGGAGGTATTTACTCCAAAGTGGCAGAAACTCAAAACATGCACTCGAGGGAGGGAAGGAAAGGACCATGGTGACGTTCTGTGAGTTGATTATTGTTTTTGTAGAGCACACATGCTTTTTCAGGTTCTAGAATAGAATTTGGATCAAATTCTCCGGTCTGGACAGGTCAGCACCAACACAGGACATGTGTGCCTGTGTACCGTCTGCCCATATAAGGTTCTTCCTGCCTGTTCTGTCCTGTCTTACCCAGAAGAGGAGCCTGTAATTATCCAAGAGGAGGCCCAGACACAGAGCGTTGGCGGCAGCAAAACCAATGCCACATGCAGCTCCCTGGCACTTCCTTTAGAATTTTTACCCTCATGTCCTTAAACCTTATACTGTAGGAAGTGTATGACCCACCTTTTAAGGTCACAATGCGAATGCTTGTGAATGGAGACTTTGTCCTTCAGGACCTCTCATTGAACAGTCCTTGCTGATACAATAGCTGTGTAGTGATATGATGAAAAGGACAAGGTCTATATCCCTGAAAAGACAGCAGTGTAGCCTAGCAAACATGCCATGCATGTCCTGTATATCATAGCAATTGTATAGGCCTACAGTACATTCATGGGCATATTTCATGATTGAGCCTACGGTTGTATTACAAAGTTGATACATAAATAGTGTGTGTTTGAAGCGGTAACCTGCTGGTATTGCAGTATATACATTAGGATGGTAAACCTCACTCCAGACGCCTTACGCCCGTTTTACACCGGGAACGAGATGTGAACGTTGCGTGTCAGTTGCGTGCCTGCTGCGTGGCATTTTGTCATGTCTTTGCTTACCAGAAGTGTGTTTGATGCAGTGCTGTGGCGGCCTTTTTTTAATTTAATTTATATAGTATATTTAGTATTTAGTTTTGTTAGTTTTCTTATCTTCTACTGTCTCTATTGTACAGTGGAGTTTTGTTATATGTTTATACTTATACTTACCATTTCTCCTGTAAGTGCATGTGTGTGATGTCTGTAGGCCTATGCTACTGAGACCTTGAATTTCCTCTTGGGGATCAATAAAGTATCTATCTATCTATCTATCTATCTATCTATCTATCTATCTTTCTGCCAATTAAAACGTCTCTCTTTCTCGCGTATTTTTTTTCTTAACTGTATTGAATGGAAACGCTTCCAACACGCTTGTGGCATGAAAAATAGGCGTTTTCAGCGCAGCTTGAGCCGCACCTGAGACATGCGTGTCACGCACCCAGTGTGAAACGGGCCTTACGCCCCTGATCCACTAGCACGCGATGCAAACACCGCGACGCAGTATCCCTATTAATTTCTATGAGAAGCGAATTCCGCACCCGCATAGAATTCTGGGTATGCGGTGCGACGAGTGCTGTGGCTGCGGTGCGTCAAAAAGTTCAGCAATCCCCAACTTTATGCAAATGAATCCGTCCATCGCGAGGCGAGTATCCAATAGTAGAGCAAAACGCAGGGGAGGTCCATCATCACGTAGCCTAAACAAAACCTAATTTTCCGGTAGTGTGGTTACCGCCAACGTACAGAAACATGTCAGATAAGAAAAAAATAATCATAGCAGTGTCTACATTTATGTGTTTGTGTGATGTGTGGCTAGAATCCTACAGGGACAACTTCATGATTGAAATGACCGTCCAACTTGCAAACTAATTTATAGATGTGACTTTCTCTCGGTAATTTCAAAATAGTGGAGGGAAACATTTTGTTTGGTTGTTTACTAGGCTACCTGCTCTTGCCCTGCCGTTTCCACACATCTACAAAAGGGAACGCCCATCAAAGCGTCCTCATGGAGGGTAGCGTCGCGATTTGGGGAATTCGCATTGCGTGCTAGTGGATCAGGGGCGTTACGCGGAGGCACTACCCTCCATGAAGACGCTTTGATGCTATTACATTCCCTTTTGTAGATGGGTAGAAACGGCAGGGCAAGAGCAGGTAGCCTAGTAGGCTAAACAACCAACCAATAAACTTCATAACTTCACACCCACCATCTATATTAATGTAGCGTCCGAGGTAAGGCTCACTTAAGAACATACACTGATACATATATATTGTAACAAATTGCAAAGTTGTCTCAGAATGGTTTTATTGGTTAAGCACCAAAACACACGAACGTCATTACACAGGCAACACTTCAATTAAATTGTCAATTAAACAAGCACGATACACAAACAGGGTAGTCACATACAAAACACATGAGGTACAACATAAAGAAAGACTATACCAGCTAACACATACATGACAAGTTAAACGCAATTACTCTCACTAAAACCAACATCAACATTACACACACACACATACACTGCACAGCACTATGGGAGTTCAGTCATGAACCAGCTAGGCTCAGTTCACTACACAGCCCCCCGAGACTTAGTCTATGTCCCTTTGACTCAAGTCTTACCCTACGTCAGTCCATGAGCCTGGCTGGGATGCGACGCTGGCGTTGTGGGAAAACGCTGCCACGGGCGGTGACTTCGAGGGACGGCTGCACGGTGACTGGTGTTAGAGCCACAGCTCCATTGTCACCAAGGTCCACAGAATCAGTGTCCAAGTCTCCACCCCTCAGCTGAGGCCAGGGGTCGATCACGGGCCAGTCGATCATGGTGGAGAGCCACAACTCTCTGACGCTTAATCAGTCTCACACGATAGACCACATCAGACAGCTTCTCTAAGAAATCGCCGCGGCCCGACCCACTGGCTAATGAGTTTCGGGGAAATGCCTTTCTTTCTCTCCGGGCAGTACACCCAAACTTTATATCGCCAGTCTGAACTCCTGGCCATGACAGCGCCAGTATCGTGGCTTCGCTTTTTGGCGTATTCCAGCTTCACTCACAGCCTGCGGACCAACTCGTGTACTCCTTTCAGTCTCGGCGTAGCTGCTTGTAGTATTCCAGCTGGCTTACCTCCAATCTCCGCTTCGAGGCGAACCGAACACCAAGTCCACCAGCGTCATTGTAGCTCTCGCCGAACATCAGAGCTGCCGGTGTGCATTTCGTTGACTCTTGCACCGCTGCGATATGCCCAGAGCACCAGGGGCAAGTGTAAGTCCCAGTCCTTTTGTCGGGCGGTCGGCCAATATGGCCAGCTGCACTGCTAGAGTCCGATTAAACCTCTCCACTAGCCCGTAGCTTTGTGGATGCAGAGGTGTTGTTCTCGTTTCCAGATGCCCATGCGCTGGCAAACCTCAGCAAACACCTCCGCCGAAATTCCGCCCTTGGTCGCTGTGGAGCTCTTTCTGGTGCCCCGAACCGCCAGAACATCTCAGTGACCAGTCTGTCCGCTGTCGCAATGGGCTGAGCTCTGATCTGGCACTGCATACGCCTCGCCACTTGAAATAGTCCATAGCTACGAGCACGTAGCGATTTCCCATCTCTGTGACTGGCAGTGGGCCCATGATATCGACGGCTACCCGCTACCCGACCGTGTATTGCTGCAGCGGAGCGTCTTGACGTCGCGTGGGGGGGCGCCTTCTTCGCTGTGCAGGCGTTTCAGCAGTGAACATGCAGTTCAACGTCCAGCCTGCATCCCGCCAATAGAAGTGGCTTCTCAGTCGACGAAGAGTTTTTGCAATGTCGAAATGAGCCGCCCCCACTGCCCCATGTACCTGTTCCAGTACACGGGCTCGTAATCCAGCAGGAACCAGCAACTGGAAATTGTCAGATTGTCTATCGGGGCTCGCCAGTGTCTATACAACAGTCCTTGATGTGCTACTATTCCCGCCACTGTGAATAAATCGCTTTGGTCTCTGGATCGAGTGCTGATACATCAGTCCATGGCGGTCAAGACCGGCCGATCCATGACCACACTGAGCCGGCGTGGCGTCCTCCGATTAGCCTTCGGATCTCCTCCTCGACATCCGTCCCACCGGCGACTCTTGGCGTCCATGGCCCAAGCTGCCATCTGCAGTGCTGCGTTGTGGCTTTGGGCTGCGTGCGTTTTCTCCGGTCTATCTATCACTGTAGCTGGTAGTGGAAGGCGAACTCGGGGTGCTGCTGGCGAAAGCATTGACTCTCTACTTTTTGGAAGTGGCGCGGCGGTGGCTCTCTTGATGGCGCGGCGCTGCCGGCGTTGAGTCTCTCTGGCGTGCTGCTGGCGAAGCGTTGCCCCTTCAGCTGCTTGTCGCCGGGCAAGCGGTAGCGATGAGGCTGAAGTCGGATGGGCCGGGCATTTCGGTGTCGATATCATGTTGGACCAGGCTGATTTCGGGTGCAGTCCTCATCTCTTGCAGCAAGATGTCGGTGTGCGCTGCTAGTAGTCTCACACCCTGGCTACTCTGTGCTTCACTCAGCCCCTCACAGCTACGAGTGCAGAGTTCATTTTTGGCTTGCCTTGTCTCTACAGAGGGCAGCTCTCTGGCGGAGATTGGCGTTTGCTCAACCAGCTCTCTTGGCTCCTCTCTGGTGGGCGTGAGCTGGTGTGGCGGCCTCTGCGGACCTGGATGAGACCTGTTGTTTTTAGGCTTGAGTTTTGGCGGGCTTGTGGGAGAGGGGCGAGACTCAACAAGCGGGACCTGGATGAGACCAGGGGCCTCATGTACAAAGACTTTGCGGGATTTCATACTAAAACATTAGTACTGCGCAAACCTGAAAAGTAGCGTCACGCAAAAAAAATCCTGATGTATGAAACTGTGCGTGCGCAGCATTCCACGCAGCTTTTTCTTTGTACATCCCAATTAATGTGAAATTAAGCGTGCATGCAGGCATTACACTCCACCCTCTCTCCCTCAATCACACTCATTTTAATATGCTCACTAGAAGGACATTCGAGGCGCAGACCTCTCAGAAGACAAAATGGCCTATCCCACGCAATATTAATAACAATGAAAACTCATCTGTGAATCCATTCATACTCAAACCTGTTGCAATTTGCAAAGTTTAATAATTGAAATCATCAAATGAATAAAAAAGTGTATTTCCAGCACGAATCGAGGTAGAAGTGCTTATCTGACGAAAATGGCAAGAATCTTATGTCTTTATCATCTGTAATTAATTAATAACAAAACAAAAACAGTAGTGGCAGAGCGTGGCAGTGGCTAGGCTGAGACCGTGGCAGAATTATTGGTCAGTCTGCAAGTAGGTGACAGGGTTCGTGATAACTGGGTTGAATGCATTTGGACCATGACAACATTACTGCATTTATTAAAAAATCATTAAATAAATCGCGTCCAAGTACCCGCATCGTGCACCGAATGGAATGAACTCAGTTGATCCAGGCCACCTCGCCACAACATTACGATTTCTGGATCATATCCCTATATTTGCACACAAGTGTGACAATAATGCAAATGCTTACTCAAGGAAAGTCAAAGTAGCCATGCAGTCAATCAGGGAAATATCTTATATTCACACTTATTAGTCAGCCTTTCTATTCCCATGCATGATCCTGTCCCATATGTATTTCTTTTAAAATGAAAACTATCGAGATATGAAGGGAAAACACTGCAAATGTTAAGGCATGGGCAAAAATGTGAAGCCGACCCCATTTATCACAGGTTTTGTGGAAAGCTCTTCAGAATCTGAAATGTTTGATAACCAGTCATCAACAATCGCGTAACCAAATATCGGGGCTGTGTAGGCTATGTTTCACATTCCCTTTTAATTCTTATCCTCTAATAAGTCTACAGTTGTCATCATAGATAGGTTGTTGCATAACTTAGTAGAATTTGGCGCATGTTGCATGTCCAAATTTAGAAACATAGGCCTATTTTCGGCAAGTGTTATCATTTTTAATAACCCACGTTTCACAATATACTGTGCAAATAAAGGCCTAGACTCAGCGATCATATAATGTTGTTGTTCAGCTGCATTGCCTCTAAGTGTAAACAACTGACGGTACACATTAGAAATTTCTGCGTCGCCAGACATGAAGTTTGCGTGGAGGACCTCACATTGTCACGCCTCAAGTCAGTCTTATTACATCCGCGCGTGGCGTGAGAAGTGGCGTCTGACGCAGCATTTTTGTCGCGTCATTTTTGCTTTGCTTTGTACATGAGGCCCCTGTTGTTTTGGCGGGCTTGAGTTTGCGGGCTTGTGTGGGAGGGGCGGAGACTCAACAAGCGGACCTGGATGAGACCTGTTGTTTTTTTCGGGCTTGAGTTTAGCGGGCTTGTGTGGGGGGGGCGAGTCTGGGATGACGAAGCACTCTTTGCGAAGTTCGCTTCCCTGCGGACTTGTGTGGAGCGAGGTGGAGAGTTCTTCGTCATCCAGCTCTCCGCACTTCATGCTCTGTCTTTTTTCCGCCATGTGCAACACTACGCTGCTCTTCCCCAAGTGTAGTGTGAACCGGGAAATGTCCACCACAGCCCCCCATTTCTCTAGCACGTCCAGGCCGAGAATGCAATCATCCTGAATGCTAGCCAACCAAAGCCGGGACTCTCGCCGTCTCACCGTTGATGCACACGCGCACACCACTTTCTGTCCATACAGTTCCTTCGCTCTCCGGTAACTGTTGTGATGCGCGCTTTTGTCTTTTCCCAGCCTCTGGGTCTGGCTACCAGCGTGCGGGTAAGAGACCGGGCGCTTTTGAGATGGTGGAGCCAGTATCGATCAAGGCGCCACACCGAGTCCCATCTAGCGTGCAGTCCACATACAGTCCTCTGGTTTGGCTGAGCCGCCCAGCCGTGATGCAATCCATAGCCCCTCCCCCGCGTGCCACCTTCTTCTAGTAACTGGGGCACGACGCGGTGAGGGGTGCCGGGGCTGGCAGTGTGTCCCGGCTTCGCCACACCGGTGGCATCCGTCTCTGCTGGCCGACCTCTTCCCACTTGCGTGGGCGGCGTTGTGGTGGCTGTGCGCGGTCTGCCGCGTCACCTCCAGTTCCTCCCGTCTTCCTCCATCGATGTCTGGCGACGCAATGCCTCGACTCTTTTGTCGCGGAAGATGTTTTTTCCACCCGCTCGACTTTTACGCGGGGCATGGGACAAGAAGTGTTCTTTTAGCCGCTCTGGGTGGATGCCTCGCACGAACGCTTCCAGTGCCATCTCTTCATGTAGACCCTGGCTGTACGTTGGGTAGCCCCGCCGGGCATACAGCTGCAGGTCAGCCGCGAACTTGCCCAGTCTCTCGTCCTTGTGTCGCCGTCTGGAAGCGAGTTGTTCTCTGGCATCGCTGATGAAGATTCTCTGGCCGAATCGTCGTTGCAGAGCTGCTTCGATTGCGGTCCAGCTTACTTGCTCTGCCGGGGGCAGGTCTTCTAATACTTGTAGCGCTTCCCCCTCCAGAGCCAACGCCACCTGTACGCGCGTTCTCTCCGCCGAACAGCCATTCAGCTCGGCTGCCCGCCGGACCTGTACCAGGTATGTCGCCAGCGGCCTTTAGCCATTGTAGTGGGGCAACTTTACGCTGAACCTGAACACCCCTAAAATTGTCATTCCCCAATGATAAACAATTGGCCGTTCTCATATTAAATGCTACATTAAGAATCTCTCCAACTTTCCTCCACGCTTCATTTCGCATGAAGTTGTCCCTGTATGATTCTAGCGACACATCATACAAACACGGAAATGTAGACACTGCTATGATTAATTTTTCGTCTGCCATGTTTCTGTAGGCCTACGTTGTTTTGGCGGTAACCACACTACCGGAAAATTAGGTTTTATTTAGGCTACGTGATGATGGACCTCCCCTGCGTATTGCTCTGCTATTGGATATTCGCCTCGCGATGGACGGATTCATTTGCATAAAGTTGGGGATTGCTGAACTTTTTGACATGCCACAGCCACAGCGAATGTTGCACCGCATACCCAGAATCCTATGCGGGTGCGGAATTCGCTTCTCATAGATATGAATAGGGATACTGCGTTGCGGAGTTCGCATCGCATGCTAGTAGATCACCGGCGTTAAAGGTTGTATCAGCGTTTGCATGGTAACGTCACTTCTGTTGACGTTCAAACAAAACAGAGAGCTAGCTCCCTACTCGCTCCCCCTCCCTCCCGTGCAATTGAAACTCTCCTGAACGCGCATCTCGTCGGTTATTGGTTGGAACACTTTATTTTGCCTTTGAGTGGTTGGCAACACTTGTTGGTAGCAATTGTTTTTGTGTGCAGATCTCAGAGCCTAGGCTGCTTACAGAGACACGTTTTTTTGACAGCCTGCTTATGGGACGGGCAGCTATCAAATCGTTAGGAAAGATTAGATGAATGTGATCATTTATGTTTGGGCCTTTTGTGGGCCTGCAATCACTGATACAACGTTTAAAAGACGTGCTAGCAAGTGATGCTAGCACCCTGGGGTTTTAGCTCAATTGCTATACTGTTGCACGCTCGATTTCCAATGCAAGGTGCTGTAAGTTACGGGTTCAAGTGCAGGTTTGAGCTGTGCGGTCAACACAGTGCAGACTCCAGATTCCTGTCCACTTAAATGTCCACTTTGCACTTACCAAAGTCGCAATTAAACATTTCCACATCCCATCCACTTAAACGTCCACTTTCTGTCCACACATATTTAGTTAGCTGTTCAGAGGAGTCCGTCTCTCATCGACTGTGGACGACGTCAGATTGCTCAATCAGAGCTGCTGTAAAAATAGATGCATTTTTAGGTTTAAGGGTTCGTTTCAAAGTAAACAGTGATTTTTCATTGTCTGTTTGTTTTCAAGGAAATCTTATTTCAGAATAGTAGAAGTTCCCCGCCCGGCTCACTTAGCATGTTTATGTTCAGCATCCTACAACAAACCCTCATCAGACTCCAGATCGAAAACAGAAATCTGGGTAAACCAAAACAGAGACGCCCAATAGTCTTTGACAAAACAAGTCTCTATGTACTTCTAGGTTTTTCTCTAAAGGAACAGGCTGAAGACCCCATATTTCTGTGAGCAATCTGTCAGAAGAGACTGTCTATTGTAAGCAAAACCTCTGTTTTCTGACACAAAATGAGTCTTTGTAAATGTGTGTTATCAAATTTTTTTACACAGAAGCCATAAGACACACTCTTGTAGATGTAACAGGGCTGGTCGAGATCATCTCATTCTAGAGTGTAGAGAGTGCAGTACTTCAGCAGTGTCAGCGCGCGTACACACACACACACACACACACACACACACACACATACCGTACACAAACGCACATATCACAGGTGTTTATTTTTAAAACTTTCTCCTGTAGCGACACCTCAAGTGTCTGTGTTGACTTTCACCGGAAGCAGAGCAGACAGTTTTGAGCAACAGTGCATAAACGAAAACTTGAGGCTTTGGCCTGTGCAGTAGCACCAGATCGATTCGGACACATGGGTGTGGACTTAACCCTTAAAGGTGTAGGTTTTTGAACATTCTAAGTTCCGCAACAATTGAAGGTTCTAAAATTCTATGTTGAATTCAATGAACCCAGATATTCTTTAGAATGTTAATTTCCCAACATTCCCGTCACACCGGTGTGACGGTACTCCTTTAAGGGTTAATTGACGAAGTCGAGTGATTACATGTTGGTCATATTTACTGGCGGCCCTGATGTGGTCAAGTCCTTTCACAACATACACAGACGCATTCCGTTAGTTTAGCCTACTTTGCTTACAGAGGCCATTATAGGCTGTCTGTCTGGGTTTGAAATTGAGCATGCAACAGTTGTGTGTAACTCCTGAAGGTAAAGCTGTATCAGTAAATACACACTTCAGACTAAACCTCAAATATTCTTTTGAGGAGTTGGAATCTTCTCATGTATAATCTCTGTTTCACTGCAGGCATTTACACAGGCTCACACCCACACAGAGACATACATACACACAACATGCATCCTCCCTCTGCTTACACACACACACACACCAACACACACACACACACACAAGGTCACAAACAGTGAGCATGTCCTCTACACGGTCACAAACACCAACCCACATGAAAATACAAGCAAACCAAGACTGTATGTTCTAACCATATCTCTTATACACACTGAAATAAGCACAGAAATAAATGTGTGTGTTTGGATACACTTATAAACATGCTTTCCATAATGAGCACTCTCTCTCTCTCTCTCTCTCACACACACACACACACCCCTCTCCCCTTGCCATAAAAATGCCTGGAGCCTTAGGCTGCGAGGAGCTGCTAGTGTTGTCTGTGTAGAGTGGGCTTCCAGCAGCATGGTGTGGTTAGGTTTTACTGCAGCCCGCGACAGACTTCCCCTGCCCTGCCACCCGCCTCCCACACACTGAGCCCTGGTTACATAGCCTAACAACTGCCCACGGCCTCCACCGCAAACTATTTTTGACGACTGACACCCTAATAACTCACACACACACACACACACACACACACACGTCACACACATCGTCTTCAATACACACATTGAAACACAGAAACACGCACACATTAGGTGCAACGAAAGGGCACTATGCACTGTCACACACATTATGTGGAAATATGCACAAGACACATATTGCACACACACACACACACACACACACACACACATTTACTGTACGGTGTGTGTGTGCAATATATACAGACATGCTCCAAACACATATTGCACACACACACATGAACTGTATGGTGTGTGTGCAATATGCCGCTTATGTTCGATGATGTTATGATATCGTATACATTATACAAACTCCACATATTCAACCTCATACTCACAGGCTCCTTTTCACACACACAAACAGACAGACACACACACAAACAGACAGACACACACACACACACACACACACACACACACACACACACACACAGTATAGGTTTCCTACTGAGCATCACACACAGACACAGTCAAAACAGCAGTAAGGGTGGGACACAACTGCTTTTAGCAGCACAAGAGGTCAGATGGACGACTGCTTTGTTTTTGTAGCTGATCACCCGCCTGCCAGTATTTAGTAATACAGCCCTCACACCCTCACCTGGGTTTGATCATAGGCTCCCCAACCACACAGGTAATTTCATGACATGTCTGGCCCACACACAAAGCCTTATGCAGTATGTTACTTGCAGACGGGAGGGCTTTTCCATCCAATGTTAGAGCTGTGATGTAAGAATAGACTCAAAATAGAAAACATGCCCCTATGGCAGACATATAGGCAGGGCACAAACTAGGGGATGAGTCACAATGTGCTCAGGATTAACCATTAAAAATGTGCACATTAAAAATCAGTGTCTGTATCTATTGTGTTGCTTATTTTTATGGGGCAGGAATGCTACCTCATGCAGACTTAAGTCTTGGTCGACGTCCAACAATTTATTGGATCAAGAGCGTAATAGGAGCCTGCTAAGACGGTTATGCAATTTTCAAATCCTTGGCCATGGCATTCTGACCTGTAACAGGTGGCAGTTTAGTTTTCACTCACTGAACTACCCTTGCAGGATCATCATGTTTGCCAGACTTCAATTAGAGCAGTTGTTAGGCTATAGTACTTGTGGGGCACCTTTTTTAATCCACCTAGAATACTCAAAGGCTAACATGGCTGTCTCCACTAGCTTGTTTTCATGGCTGCTGCTCCCATGCCTTGCGTGTTTTCTAAGTGGAATGCTCTCTATCCTGTCCTCTCTGTTATGGCCTACATGTAACATGCACAACATCTGTGCATGGCTAAAACAGGCATGAGGTTCACTCTGGGACATGGCTAGCTTGTGATTGTAGCCATAAAATACATGCGGTGAGAGCACTGAGGAACTTGTTGACATCTGTTCCTGGATGCCTGAAAAAGATGATTGTCCCACAACTGTCTGTTTTATCCTTTTTCCTCATGTGTTTCGCATCAGACTGCAACCCAATAACAGAAAATATTATTTTTAAGAGATGAAAATGGATAAAAATAATATTCGGAGCGGGCAAGAGCATACAAAGCGTGTCTCTACGAATGAGAATGTATCATACGGTGAAAGTGCGTTCTTTTTGTCGCACAGCTCTTCATGTGCTGCTGAGGGGGGCCACAGGAAACGCTTGTGGTTTCCCTGTTAAAAATGTTTTAATGTGCAACATGGAAAGAATAAGTGAACTGACTGGTCAGACATCACATGGGTGACCTTTTGGGAGACATGGCATGCAAACCCACTTGTGCACCAGCAACAGGAGCAGTGCTTCTTTGAAGCCATCTTTTTTTGTGTGCTTCTGACAAAACATCTCATCTATTTTAAGCAATGGCAGGAAACTAATGACTGAAGAGGGCACCAGTGCAATGACGGAAACACAGAACTCAGAACGACAGAAAAATATTTAGCTACAAATACAATATTTATATTATTACTCAAAGATACTGTTTCTGATTAATTAATTATCTGAAATGTAACAAACGAAGACTGAAATCACCAATGACCTTTATAATGTGTGGCTCAAAGGCGTCTGGCCAAAGGCCTTTTCTCTCATGGAGACGCTACAGCAGGCTAATAATAGCAGAGTGAGACTCATTTAATGACACACCGAGAAGTGTAGGTGGAGTAGAAGTTGGGGAAACATGAGGAGTAAAACTGATGACTTTAGACATGCCTGATTAATAGACCTCGTTCACCTCAAAGGGCCTTTAAAAGAAGCCCGTAAAATTTTCCATCACAAGTGGAGACAGTACCCGTCGCAAAAAGAAGAAAAAAAAGAAAAAGGAATGTATTGATGAGTAGAGCTGTTTGGTGTGGAGGGAAGGCATACTACCATGTTGTGACTCGAGATGCCGTGCCCTAACAGGGACGCTCCACCGCAGGCAACTGAAGCGTTCCGTTCTCCTAGCGTCTGCTGCAACAATTAGCTTTTACTGTAATCAATGGAACTGGCTACACCAGATGTGATAGCAGCGAGCATGTTTGAAAAAATGAGACCAATGAGTCTTCTAATAGTATTGGTCTCATTTATAATACTATAAATTCTTTGAAATACCTTGAATTTCCCCTGGGGATCAATAAAGTATCTATCTATCTATCTATCTATCTATCTATCTATCTATCTAAATTCTGGTAATAAATAATAAATAAATAATAAAATTCCGGTAATATAATACTATTTTTTCCGGTTCCGGCGCCGACGACAGTGGCAGCACTTCCAGTAGCTCTTTTTGAATTCCCCCTAGGGTTCAATAAAGTATATCTATCTATCTATCTATCTATCTATCTATCTAAATGAGACCAATGAGTCTTCTAATACTATCTTTCCGCTACACGGACGGAGCGCTCTAGTTGTTGACCCAGTGTAGCCTGGGCCCAAGGTACCGCTATGTGTGCCTCTATATATCTATCATGAAGCCTTTCCTCAGCTACAGTGAAAAAAGAGGAACGGCAAAGGTGCTGTGCTTCTCATGCTCTTCAGCCGTCTCCCCCCATTTTCATTTCAGATGAAGTTATGAAGGGCCTTCCAGGAAAGGCTTGGGTCACTGAGTCACCATATTGTCCAGCTGCTTTCATGTTTGTGTTAGCCTATAGACCTCTCCAGAATAAGTCCCGCCTCCTAACTTCCGTATCCATCCAACCTTCGGTCGTCAAATGTCTATGGGAAATAACATGGCGTTTAGAAAGATCGTACCTGTCAAACTGTAGGTGACAAAGTAGAAAAAGCTGCTGGGCAGATTGGCCTACACACTTCTGCCATCTAGTTTCCACTGGATTTTTTGATTGTCGGTGCCGTTTAAGTAGTATACTACTTAAACGGCAGATGGCAGATGACTTAGATGGCAGAAGTGTGTAGGCCAATCTGCCCACCAGCTTTTTCTACTTCGCTACCTACAGATGTTTTACCGGTATGATATTTTGAAACGCCATGTTATTTCCCATAGACAATCGACGCCAGGAAGTTGGATGGATACGGAAGTTACGGAGGCGGGACTTATTCTGGAGAGGTCTATGTCTGCTGTATATCTGGTCCTTGATCCTTCAGAGCTCCTTCCAGAGAATGTGGTCTGTGTGCGTGTGTGTGTGTGTGCCTGACATTGACACTGATGTGCCAGGCACTCATCTAAGTAAGTATAAGCATAAATATATATACTCTTTTGATCCTGTGAGGGAAATTTGGTCTCTGCATTTATCCCAATCTGTGAATTAGTGAAACACACTCAGCACACCGTGAACACAGAGGCGAAGCACACACTAATCCCGACGCAGTGAGCTGCCTGCTACAGCGGCGCTCGGCGCTCATCTGTAGGCTTATGTGAAGGCCTTGGAAGAAGGGCTTTCTTCAGCTGATCATTTTTTTTTCAAACTTTCACATCAATAAAATTGTTATTATCATAATGTAGTTTCCATCTACAATATTATTTGTATTGGACTTATGCCGCCAAGATACACTATAACTTTAGAGATTTCTCATTTCTTCCACTGGCACACGATCAGCCCAACCCTTGCCCAGTAATGGGGAATTCTGTGTTGGTTTCCCTGCTCTGTCCCTATCTGGTGGGCACCACATTATTCTGGCTTTCCATCCACCATCCTGTTCCACTTTTTACAGTCTCCCTAATTAAGATTTGTACGCCTTTTGCAGCCGTGATATGGACCGCATTCATCATAATGATTTTTGTTCGCTCATTTTATGAGGGGGACCCGTGTCGAATTTAAATATGTATAACACATATTGTGGTAATCTTTATTTTCTGAACACAAATTTTAATTGCCGTGTTAAAATGACAACATGGATTTTTCCTCTTTTTACATTTTTATGTACCATGGGCCTGCTGTGGTCGTAATATAAATGAATCCCTCCACTACAGCAGTGCATGTTAACACAAAGGGCCGAAGAGGCAGAAAACTTGGTCAGCATTCCCCTCAAACAGCATTGCTGGTATACGCCCCCTGATGCTTTTCCTTGCCATTCCCAGAATCGGCGAGAAGCTGATAACACCACAAGGATGGAATTTCCCTTGAGTGGGAACCAAAGCCATGAGCTGCCCTACGTCCTGCAGATTTTTACAGCTGTAGTTGGTAAGTTGGGCTGGTGACAGACTTGCCCTTGGCTTTTGATGGGGTATACAAGAATTGTAGTGGTCAGTACTTATCTATTGGAACAAGTAACTCTCCTATAAGCATCACTCATGCCCATTTATACTGAGATAATCAGTCTACATGTATTTACAGTGTTCTCTCATACATAAAAACCACAACATTACAGTATTTCACTAAGCTGGAAGTTTCTGGTGTTAAATCCTTTCTTACACCATACAAATATCTGCATATAATTTGTTTACAACAGCACAGACTTGTCTTGTCTTGTCCTCAGCTTCTCTCTCTCTCTCTCTTCCTTTTCTACCTCTCAGCCTTGGTCTTCTTTGAGTCTGTCTGCTGGTCTGTCCCTTTTGTCTGTCTTTGTGCGCCCGTCTAACTGCTCAGACAGTCTTATGGGTGAGCTGGACTGGTTTTGGGAGGCTTGTTCGTAATCATAACACATTTTACAGTTTATTGTCTGGATGGAAAGCAGCAAATGAAGCGACACACAAACATACTGTACAGCAGCTCTGATGTCTAGACTTCATAAAGTAAACATCACATGCTCAGAGTTTCCGCATAAGGCGAAGGCACAGCTGAGCGTTAGTGTTATAATCAGCAGGCTAGCTAACGTCTTAGCCGTGGTTGTGCTCCACAAACCGAAGTGGGTTTGTACAGGCATAAATCTTAAGCGTGTCCCAGGGATTTCTGTGTCTACACTGTCTCATTTCAATTCATAAATTGTCACACTTTCAAAGCAATGATCTGTTGTTATTTTATGTCTACATATTCTTACTCATGGAAATGGAAATTCTAGAATAATAGCCCTACATGATGAGTCTTCACTTTACACTTAAGAGCTATTTGATCTGATGTGTGAGTTGTTGCCATATTTCACTCTGTGGCTTTGGTGATTTAGCCACATCAATAAAAATCAAATTGCACACCTGCATGTTGAACCCACGCAGCAATCAGTATTGTATTTTTATTCTTTTCTTTCAGTACTCTTTTCTTGTATCAGGGTCAGAATATTGGCTTCTGCACACAACACTGCAAAGAAACAGCATTACATAAGAACCCCAATGTATTTGTCCCACTGGCAAACACTGTATTTTTTAGTGCAACCATAAACTTGCTGAGTCTCTTCCCTGCTTAAAAATGGTCAAAGTTAGTTTATAGGCACATTTAACAGCGAGCTTGTTAAAATAATATTGAAATGCCCTTGGATATCACACCCATTTACTCTGTAGCCAGCAGAGCGAGTTTCCCTCTTTAGGACGGAAAACAAGGAGCACTGATGGGAAATTTCCAAGGGTCTCCTTTTGGACTTCAGCGAGGCTTTATTATGGACCTAAGCGCCCATACGGTACACTGAGCTGTCCTACAGAAGAATGGATGCTTTGTCTGTCGGTAAAGCATTTTCATATACAGTACCTCTGGCGCATCAGATGACCTGAATATGGTGCGGTCAGATGACTTGATTTCGCTTCAGTGGCTCCTCACACTTGTTATTCTTCATTTTTTTGTGGCGGCTCAGTTAATTAGTTTGTTTTTAATGATAGTTGTTGACTTAATGTTGGCATTCATTCTACCCACATGCATTGGCACAACACTTGAAGACTGGCCAGATTTGAGTCTACCCCCTAATTTCTAAACTATAGCTCCCTGTCGAGAGATTTTGTTAACACTTTATAACTGTCACTATGTCAAATGAAATCATCTGCGAGACTGCAAATGCAATACCAATTTCTCACCGTTTGAAGGAAGTCAAACTGTCTTCTAGTCTTGATAATGATGCATTGATTGACACAAATATGGAGCATGAAAACATCACACACCCTCTAGTCTTTGTCAGTGTCTGTAGACTTTATGATGTGGGAAAGACCGGCTGTATATCAGCTAACCTTTCTAGCAGCATGTCAGGGATATGACGCGGATCCACCAATGCCTTGCTTGGGAGGTTGAGCAGGCATAAAGTCCACCACTAATCACACGGTTGGCCACATCACTGGAGCACAGATGGCAGGATGGGTTGCTCAGTGGTATCTTTCTCAGAAGGTCCCATGTACAGAAACTATATATGATAATGTGATATTTGTAATGACTACAATTATAAGAAGCAACAGTTTGAGGCTTTGAATAAACAAAGGTCACATTTAACATACAGTTGGCTGTTTCTAGGCCAGAAGCCTGACACGTAGTCAGTGTATTCTCCTGCTGCTCAAGTATCGCGACACCAGTTAAAAGAAAAAGTGCAGTCTCCGCTTTTCACTTCATAATCCCAAATCCGCTCTGCACTTCATAATCCCAAATAACCCCATTTATAACTATATTCATTTTGAGAAAAATGCTTCTGTGTCATTTATTTATTTAACCTCTAATCCTCTAATGTCTTCAGAACCATCAACAATTTGTGCACACCTAATTTCTCAAAAGGTTTTAAAAAGCTTTAAAGTATTTAATCTTCTCTCCCAGATAGGGCTTGCATGGCGCCAATGTTCCCGTTTGACCCTTGGGTGTTCGCTTCATGGCCACTTCTGCATACTTATGGCAGGAGAAGATGGCTGGTTAACCTCTATATCTTTGCAGCACTGAGTCTGTAATCATTTTGGGTGCCATTCAATGTTAACTGTGCTGCTGCTGTGTGGTCTATGCTGTGGTCTATGCTGTGGTCTGTTGACTGGGTGGAAATGTGCCTTTTGGTTGAGTATTTGTTTGTCAGGTTACAGTAAGGCGGATGAAAGTGCATGAGTAGGCAGGAGGGGGAGAAATGCTGGCTCATCACCACATGTTTCTGATTGTGTCGGATTGTGACATTTCATACATCCATATTGCCTTCTGAGAGACAGTGATACAAGTCTTGGACTCGGAGCACCACTTCCTCCTTTGTGTGTTGCTAATTGTAACTAACCAACAAATAAACAAACAAACAGACGTTATTGTGACCTGTGATTAATGCAAATAGCAGGAACCTTTTTCAGACTGAATCATGATTCATAGATGTCCATAATTAGTCTCTAATTAGTGGATCTGTCCTCTCCCTTATGTGTAATGATGTGTTTTGGTGTGTGTGTGTGTGAGTGTGTGTGTCTGTCTGTCTGTCTCTGTCTGCATGTGTTGTATGATAATAAAATATGTGGTGTGGTGTCCATTTACTGAAGAGTTTGTGTTTATTAGTGTATTTGTGCTTCTCTCACCCGTGTCCTGCACTCATTATATGGGGTTTTCTGTTGCATTACTTTATAGAGGCTCTATTTACAGAACTAATTACTGTCCCTTTAACTGTTAAATGACCCTCATTGCTTAAGTTCCAGTAAATCCTGACCCATTTTGACCTGGCGCAGGACACTGACTCAGAGGAGAAGAGACCTGAGCAGTGAGAGTGGACTGTGGAGGTCTCGTCTGAGGGACAGGAAGCCTGTGGCCCTAGTCATGGTGGAAACTGTGGAGGTGGGAACCAAGAATACATACAGCACAGCACAGACATGACCACTCACCCCCAACCCACCCCACTAACCGTTACAATCCCTACTCTACCCCTGCCTCACCACAATGCACAGTGTAATGCATGAAACCAGAGAAAAACAGAAGTTGTTGCAGACATTTTGTCATACAATGTCTCAATGACCTAAACGTATTGGAGGACTACATGGCGTTAAGTGGGGACTTAAAAGACGGGTAGGTTCAAATGTGAAAAATAGAAAGCCGCATTAAATGACCTAAACTCAATAGAGGACTGGTGTGTAATGAAGACTACACAGACTGGTAGTTTAACATTTAAAAAATGGAAAACTGCATGAAGTCATAAGCCACCCATAAGCCATTTTTTACTTTACTTTACCACTCTATTATCCCATTCTTCCCGGTGAATGCAGAATTTGACAAGAATATGACATGTTGACCTTACCGTACATTATTTGCATGTAGAAGAATGCATGGCCCATGTTCTCAAATTATGACTTGGCCATGGCCATTTACAACCAGTGAGGACTCAGATGACTGTAGTCATCAAAATATGCATTAAACTAAAGAGTGTCGGGGCACGCACGCTGTGATGCAACTGGCTACAGTGCCCATGCCATGTACGTGTCCAAATGCCGAAGGGGACCTGGTTCGAGTCTGACCCGGGTCATTTCACTGTCCTATATGATAAAGGCAAAAACACACAAACAAACAAACAAAAATAATAAAAATGAAAGCCACTCTTTCTGGCAGGGACGCAGCTCTGAGTTGTAAATTGTATTGATGGCTGTTGATCCGGGCTTGTAAGTGGCTCCTTGTTGATTCAGTACCAGAGAACTGTATTGCATATCCTCACTACAAGAGGGATTTGGAACAATCTTGTACCGGGTTCCACAGTGTTTGTTTTCATGCCCTGACACTCTGTTTTATGTCTAGTGCCACACTCATTTCGGCATTTTATATGCATCGGCCACATTCATATTTACACTCATCAAAACTGTTGTTGCAGATGGTGGTTTGACATAACAAATAATAATGGGGAAATTCATGGTTTCCAGTCCTCTTGAAACCGGTTGTTTCTGAATAGTGGGCCAATCCCTTGGTTTTAAGAGGTGTCGAAAAGATTAGTTTTATAATTTGTATCGGGTCGCTATTTGTATTTGAACAATAAAATATGTTCTTTCCCCTCTGTATCTGAGACAGGAACCCAGTCATAAAATTCAACAAAATATTTTTCCACTTTTGCTTAAAAACACAACAGTCTTACATTGTTTTAACTAGGTTCAAAACATTCTCAAGGCACAGACAGACTTGCACCTCCAGGTTGATTCACGTATTCTGTAATGCATGAGTAAAATCCAATAACCATTCCACAGGGACGACATCAAAAGACACTTCTCAGAGTTTACTTCAGGTCACATTAAACCCGACATGAAGTCTGAAGTATGAACGACATGAACCTCCTGTCAAATCTCGTCTTCTGGGGTCTGCTGATGAAATTACACCCTGGCATGGAGCCAGCCCTGATCCTGCATGGTTTCAGTGGATGTTCAATTCAGATCACAGGTAGCTTTGATCTTTAATGACTAGTATATGCAATTTAAATTCATGTTCACTGATTGGTTTGTTTGTTTATTTATTTATTTATTTACACTATGTGATAGTAATATCAAGTTAACTCAATTAAATTGTATGTATACACCATGCTGATGATGGCATTCCTTTATATTACAGCCAAATAGGCCAGCACATACAGACATTGTGTGTGACATTAGTGTGGGAATGGGTAGCTGTAAGCACAATGTTTCTGCATGCAAGTGGATCAGATGGGAAAACTGCTCCCCTGATTTCTCAGTTCAGCAAGATCGGATGCATGATTGAGAACGATGATTATTTCCCAACAAACGCTCTGCCATAGACATATAAGAAACCTAAGTCAATGCTGTCTGGAAGGCTTAATGTAATGTTTACCTGTCTGATGTCTTAATCACCTGAAATGTGTAGGCTGAGTATATCTGTCTAGTTGATGTGTGAATCACCTGCCATTTTGACATATGTATTACTGTTGTGTACTATCATGTACTTAGTGGTTGAGATGTGATAAGGGTTTTCCCCTGTGGTTACTCTCTACACGCCCCCCTCTCCCTCTCTTCAGCTTCTTTCTCTAAATTCAAAACAAAAGAGTAAAAAGCCAAAGGGGAAAATACCCATAACTGTCTTTTTTTTATAACATATATAGGCTTGTGCTGAGCATTTGTATTAGCTAAACACAATGGAAATGCCTCTCTTAAGGACCCACTCCCTAACTTGTGCTGTATAAATTTGGCATAATCTTCAAAATACAATTATTTTTACTATAACCTTCAAAAAGCTTTAACTGCCGGTTGTAGAGAGACATCACTCAGCTGCTTGTGCTACATTTCTAAATACTCTCCTCCCTTTCCTTGGAATCCAGGGTCCATTAACATTGCTGAAACTCTTAATGTACAGTGGGCAGAATATTAATGGACAACATACAAAAATCATGGAAACCACACTCAAACTGGTCATTTTGCACAATGCTGACAATGGTCTCTCGGCTTCAAGAACGCTGGACAATAGTAAAGGCATTCTATATACTGTTCTTTCAATGCTTTGAGGGTTGTTAGCTGGGATTGTATAATAGTTAGTGTTACACCACACTTTATGACTCCTGGGTCTTAAACAACTCATTCACCCCTCATAAAGTGACCCAATAAAGGCCACATCAGATTATTCCCATTGTGCTTCAGCATTCATATACATCTTCTACTGGACAAAAGCTCATGGCTCAGTTCAGCATTCCAAGAGGAATTATGGATATGAATAGCAAATCCACGTACTGTAATGTGGAATTTATGGGTTATTTCCAAACAAAGATGCACCACAACGATGGCCTGGTCTCAGTTTAACCACAATGGAGCTGTATTGTTCATGGGTTAAGCAGGGGAATGACATCAGCATCATAAACTAATGCTGTGTGGATCCGTCTCAATTGGTGCCACATGTATTTTCTAGATCTTGCACACAGCCAAACCACGGCACCAAACTGACCCGACGGCGATTAAGATATTTAACACACTCTGTGGAGAAGAGCCATCCAGTGTTATCGTTCAGATTGCCAGACAAGGAGTTTGTCAGATATTAAATATTGTCTCAATATCATTGTTTCTTTCTGTATAAATACTTCATTTAGTACTTGCTTCTATGTCAGACTAACAAAATCATTTGCAGACTATCGTTTGTAGACGTAAATCAAACTTCATTAACAGGCCTCTCATTTGCATTTGTTTGGCCAGGATTAGTATGGCTTCAAAGATCATTTGTTTTACACCAAATCTACTTTACAAAATCTAACAAAAGTTCAAATCTAATTACATCTTAAAGCAAACATTTGGGATATAATTCATCATTATTATAATCTTACAATATGTCATAAAATATGATCCATAGACCTATCTCCTAATTAACATCTGAGTTGAGCTCATAGTATCAAGCCTTATCTTTCTGCTCACGGCGCAAGATGGAACTATCCAACTGTTATACTGCTGACTACAACTGTTTCTTGTACATTATCAATAAACCATTTTGGACACATTGTAGACCCCAAAGGAAATGCTGTCTCTTCATAGTTATTGGAATATAGGCCTAATTCCATTCCATTTAACGATATTTTCAGACTATCAATATGTCTGTTTATGTGATTAAGAACAAATAAAGAGACAAAGAGATGAATTTGAAGAGACACTTTGATCCACAGACTTTGGTGGAGTTTATTTGGTGGCTTATTTCAGAGTGGCGTGGGGAAAACAGCAGTCATCCCGTGGCGGTCTCGGTGGTGGTGTCTTTTGTGTCGATCTCGCCCGCGGACCGCAGCCACGGCGCAAGACAGCGGAAAGCGAGACGCTCATTTGGACGTTCTTGAAAAACTTCCAGACAAAGGCCACTGAGGAAACATGTCGCGGTGACAGACACCCAAGATGGAACACTGTGGGGTAAAAACACACAACTTTTCTTCCCTCAAACCTCTTGCTTTATGTGACAAGTCCTGGCGCATTCAATGCAAACTTTTCAGACAAGTCTGGAATTCAGGCGCATTCTGAAACGTAATGTGGTGCTTCCCTCCCCTCGTGTCTACATCACTGTGAAGGGGGAAAAAACGGCTTCTATAGCCTCGAGTGAAAGTGACCGAGCAGATAGAGGCAGGACGACTACCTGTCAAATGAGTTCCCCTGATCCAGACTCGCTAATTGCAAGCCTGAGGTAGAGTCTGTGACGAAGAAGCAAATCATCAGGGCGTTTGACGCTAACTACCACTTAGGGAGGATTGTTGACTTTAATGTGCTCCCAACTTTATAGCAAATAATCATATCGTAGCATTCAGGGAATGCACAGTTGTCTGGATGTGTCAGGGGGATGGGATCATAAAACAGACAGCCTTTACACCCACATAGGAGTGATGGCCCGGCCCTCCCCTGGACTATAGGCCAAATCTGTATTCCTAAGCCTACTTCTAAAAGTAGATCACAACTTACCTTGGTGAATAAAGTCTAATCCTTTAGTTTAAATAACTTCATTATGCAAGTCATTGCGCCTCATCTGTCCCCTGATGCCTTGAGTCTGTTCTTTGCTCCCCAAGGACCAATGCTGATTAGCAGATAGTCGGCATGCTTCCTTGAAAATGTATGGTATGTAGGAGTGTATCCAAATAAAGTTTTGGAATAATAGCAATATGGTACTTAGCGTAGGATTTTACTTTGTAGTTATCTTCATCTTGTGTTGATCTGCACTAAGTTGATAGTTGAGAAATGAGATATCCTCAACGGAGAGAGGGTTTAAGGTGTAAATGTATTAGTTGCCTTGTTTCCATCCTGGTACAGACAAAAGGGTGGTCTCTCAGAGCTATCTTTGATGGAGGACATGACCTTAGAGCTAGATAGTCTGCCTCAGTTCCATTGTGTTCGTGGTACCCACAAGGAGAACTGGAATGCACGGGAGGGTGAGAGGACTCGACTCACTCACTCACTCACTCGCTTGCTCATTCATTTACACGTTTGTCCAAAGCGAATGACATTTAAGATACAGAGCTACAGCAACAGAATAATGTTTAAGCTGCATTCACACACTTGTTCCTCTCGGTAGGGATCTCTATTGTTGACCAGCCATATCATCTTCTCCATTACTTGGAACTGTGCAACAGCTGCCTAGAGTAAACAATGCCGATCAGTTGCTCACACAAATTTAAGAAAGACATGCAAAGAGAGAAGGCCTAAGGTCCTTGTCAGAAGTAATGCAAATTTTAGAATCAATTTTCTTTTCCTGTAATGACTATTTTTCAGTGAAGATAATGCTTTAATCCAATATGCTACCGGTGAGGTCCTGATATTTTAGTCTACAGCCTAATTTCTTTTCGTAAATCCAATCGCTTTCTTGCTTAGTTGGAATGCTCATAGAATGTTTCAGTGCATTCTCCATTCATGGAAACTAGGTGCTTGAGACATATGAAATAAAAGATGATACCCTCACAATCTGTAAAGAAAATGGTCAAATCTGCCATGGTCATGCAACCAGTCCACCTCCATGGTGTTTTTTTTACTTTGGTAGGATCACAAGAATAATATAAGATATGTGAGCTTTTGTTGTGCCCGACATGCCATGCCCATTGGTGTATGTTTGCATTGGCCGACCGCAGCAACCACAGGAAGAGTGGGAGATGGGAGGTGGGACAGCCGTGGTAAACCTCATGACATCACAGGCTGCGCTGCCATTGGCTGACACCGGAGGCTGAAGGGTTTATAAGCCAACTAGCAGCATCCTCCAAAGCAGCATCACAATCCTCAGTCACTTCACTGGCAACCAGGAGCATACTGAGCAACACTCTGAATTCAACCTGAAGTGAATCTTTCAGTTCCCTGAAGAGACAACCACAGGTAAAAACAGCTTTCAATGTATTCTTGATATATTCAGTCTGTTTCATGTAAGTCTTGCAACCATGTTAAGGGTAAATGTTAAGAGTGGTTGCCTCACATCTTGTTGAATGCAAAAGGCTGAGAACAACTTGTAGACATGCAGCCTTAGTTTCTCGTCTTTGTAGAAGAGTGTTTTAGAGTGATTATAGCAAGGGATACCTCATGCACTTAAGGTTTTTAGAGCTTTTCTGTCTGAAATTGAAGACCTTTATTTACACTTCAGGCATTCAGAGATATTATGCTATGCAGTATGGATTAAAGACAGTGTGGTGACAGCTGATTAGTATGAGGCACTGGATGAGAAAGAATTGAAATTACTGAGCGCAGTATTTCTTTGATCCAGGCACTCCAAAACAAAGAGCTGCATGATTGACAAATGCACACAGTCAGAGAGAGCCGGTTTTTGGAAAAGATTAAATGAAACCACAATCCACATTTTGGGATCCGGAGCAATTAACACAAACATGACCAAGGGAAAGGGCGGAAGCTGTGGGCAGTCTGTAGTCACCCCATCCTGGGTTTGTCACCGACTCACATGTTCCAGCGGCGAAGCCACAATATCAAAGCCTCATTAGATAAACAGTAATAATAACAGGCACTACAATTAAAGCGGATACACAGACTTGTCTCGGCCCCTGCACTGGGGCCTCAGCATCCCCCTTTCCTATAGTGGCCATGTTTCACGTGGCGTTAGCGTTACGCTCTGCACTTTCCACAAGCGACACAAATTTCAGGGCTCGCCTCGCTGTAATAGACGAGCTAATGAGAAACTGGCTCCAGCTTCCAAAATAAACTTTGAGGCGTTTCTCAGCACCCAACGTACACCCGACCCCCTCCATCTTGTGGCTGTGGTTTTCTCAGAGCCTCCGCATTTAACTCGGAGAATTATACACTTGTCAAGATCATTATAGGTGGAGTCAACGAGAGGGAGGTTT
The DNA here is from genome assembly GCF_017589495.1 of Alosa alosa. Lineage (NCBI taxonomy): Eukaryota > Metazoa > Chordata > Actinopteri > Clupeiformes > Clupeidae > Alosa > Alosa alosa. Next base: position 9,740,407 of record NC_063211.1, on the reverse strand, counting down.
TTCAACGTATATTTTGCGCAAGGTCGCTGAAATGGAAAACATGGAGGATGTTTTGGGCCGGAAGTTAGTTGGCGGTACTAGGCAGCAAGGGCCTGGATATCCAACAAGCTGTGGACATGTGTTCTCCCTGCGGAACTCTCTCTCCTCCAACCTTTGTGAAGCTGTGAGGTCTCACTTCAGATGGACCTGACAATAAAAGTGGCAGTAATTGCCCTTTAATTGTTGTGCACTTAGCTTTGGGACATGATGAAGAACAATTCATAAAGCTTTCACTAGGATTTAGAGGTCTAAAAAGGGAGTGCAGTGTATTTTAAGGCTCACTGTGCAAAAATGTGACAATGATGAAAAGTACTGTTTAAAGTGTTTAAAGTTTTACTGTGATGGAAAAGATGGAAGTAATGAATCACTGAAATGAGTTTCCTTTCTGTTCCTCTCCAGACATCAAGACCATGAAGGCCGTCATTGTTTTTGTGCTTCTTTTTGCAAGCGTCTTCTGCCACCCAGTATGTAAAACAGAAAGCTATTCCATAAATAAGTACATTTCCGACTGAAACGTAACTGACCATCTCACATAACTTAATTCTGCTTCTTAGGTGAAACGCTCTGCAAGCAGTTCAGAGAGCTCAGAAGAAGTGGTATGTTTCATTTTAAAAACACCCACAGTTTTTTTTATCTGGACAATATTAATATTCACAAATATAACTTTGAGTCATCTGCCTGTCCAAATATGTAGGCCTTCAAAACAGACCAAATCATTTAATGTGCATTTCAGATGTGTCATCAAGTACTGAAATAGTTTATAAGGTCAAAATAATTTCACCTGTTAGAAGTCTGAATTTATAAGTATGTTTATTACAAGCTACTTGTCTTTTATTAGTCTCTCTGTGTGAACAATGCTCCGTTAATGGACCGTGGAATTGTCATGTTCTCAGGTGAGGCCAGCTCCGGTACTTCGGAAAGCTCCTGTAACTCTGACCATGAAGGCTGCAGAACCTGCTGTAAGAACCGACTGTTCTGCTGAGAACTGTCATGTCTATGTGTTTAGATTAAACCCTGTCACACAAATGTTTAATATAAACACATGCACACAAATGCACAAGCGCACACACACACACAAAACACACACACACACACACACACACACACACAAACACACACACACACACACACACACACACACACACACACACACACACACACACACACACACACACACACACACACACACACACACACACACACACACACACACACACACACACACACATGTAGGCATGGGGTAATTGCTACTTGCTTGACTAGTGGAAGTGTTTTCTCACCCTGGGCTGTTGTTGTTCCAGGCTGCTCCTGCTGATTCGGATGAGAGCACGGAAACATCAGAGGAAACTGAGGTATGTAGAGCGATCTGTTTGTAAACAAACCCTCGAGCATACCACATCTGCTACATTTTTAGATTTTCTCAGTGACTGCACACACACACACACACACACACACACACACACACACACACACGCACACAATTAAAAAAAAGGGATTTGTCACATTCACTGGAAAGTTAGTGGAAAGTTATCCATTAACATCAAATATACAGACACAGACTTGACTAATGCGATTTTGAGTCACTTCCATGGAAGTGGACTGGAATATCTAAGCGACTGACTGAGTGATGACCGATATTCCTCTGTCCTCAGGAATCTAACACGGCATCCGACGACAGCACAGACAGCACAGACAGTGCCGACAGTGCCGACAGCGTGGACACACAGGAGAGCGTGAGTCACTCCATTTATGCCATCCCCAGACAGACACACATGTGATGTGAATCATCAGGGCTATATACAGTGCATAAGCATGCAGCCATACCAAGAGGGGTGGGAAAAAACACAGCACAGTCCCAGAGAAGTCACCCATGTCATACCTCTTTTTCATACTCCATTTTCACTCCAACCATTTCATATGGTTTGGCACACAAGCCAAAATATGCACTATGAGAGTTCTTCAAGTGTGCCCCATTCAAATATGCAGAGATATGGAAATGTAAAGGAGACAGGGCCTGCCAGTGATCATGCTGGGAATTACTGCAACACTGCAGTGAAGCTGCTGTGATGTTGAAAAAAAGAAAAGTCTTGACTCTTGTAGACTCCAGAGGTATTATTATTATCTAACTAATGAATGTGTCTGACTCTGAAAGGACCACTACTGTAGATGGAAGAGGTTTGCACCATGTATAGGATTATGGTAAAAACTAAGATATACATAGCCTTGCTTGGTTTATAGTCGAGAGTAGAGGGATTTATGGAGAATATGGGTATGGTAATGATAGAGGACCTCTAGACTAAAGGCGGTATATATGTTTTGCAGGAAACGGAGGAGAGCATTAGCGAAAGTACGGAGTCTGGAGAGGCACCCACTACTGCTGCTACCACCGCTTTTCCCATATCGGTAGTGGTCCCCACATTCCCTCCGTTCACTGACAGTGGCCGGGGCGACAGCATGGGCTACAGCGACTATAAGAAATCCGGCTACATGGAGAGCAACGTTGTGGAGAAGGAGCCCTCACCTTACAAGTCCTACGCCGATGACAAGATGGGACTGAACATGGTGAGCAAGAAGTCCGGCGCGACCTTTGATGATGGTGCAAACAACGTTGAGAAGACCCTGAAGGTTTACAAGGTATACACCGTCCTGCGGCATGTACACAACGCCCACTTGCCCGCCTCGTCTGCACTGCCCGTAAGTAAGCACAGTCTAGCTAGTAAACCCACTGCTCTGTCTCGGCCCAAGGCCCTCCAGGTGCACGAGGAGATTCTGGAGGAGGACACCAGCACCCCCGACGTGGAGAGCCAGAGCCTGGACACCTCCAGCGGCATCCAAGACGAGGCCGTCGTCCCCAAGCAGGCCGAGGCCGGCCTGGACAGCAGTGCTTCCGCCGCCGAGGGCCCGGCCTCCTCCCAGAGCGAGAGCGACAGCCAGAGCCAGAGTGAGGAAGAGGCGGCGGCTGGGGCCGTGAGGGCCGCGGGGACGAACGCGCGCGAGCGCCGACAGCGACGGCACCAGCGAGAGCGAGAGCGCCAGCGCCAGCCAGGAGGAGGAGTCCGAAAGCAGCCAGAGCAGCGAGGAGAGCGCCGCCACCGCCACACCTGGGGCCGCCGACAGCGACGAGAGCGACGAGAGCAACGAGAGCCAGTCCGACTCGACCTCGGAAGAGCTGGGCCCAGAGCCCACCAGCGAAGCCCCCACCATCGTCATCACTGCCAAGTAAAACCAATCGCTGGTTCAATGTCCCCATGCTCGGCTGGCTGCGGTGATGAGTTTGCAAGGGGAACTTCTGTGGTGTGCACAGCTAAACACCGTGAGGCCTGAGAGAACTGATAAGCTCAGCTAGGAGGCATAGTAGCGAACATTCAGAGACATTGTGGCCCTTTGAAGGTCTGTACTTGCAGCATTTGTAAAGAGCAATAAAATGTCCATGGGTGTCTCGGAGAAGCACAGGCATTTATTGTTCATTGCACATTTACCATATATGTTTACGTTAATATATATTTTTACTACTATGTATAATGGTATAATGTATCTAAATTTATTAATAAAAATGCTCTTTTTCAGTACCTTTTAGCTTGTTGCCTTTCCTTGACCCCTGTAAAAACCACCAAAAAAACTAATGCATTGTAAGACATTTATATGGCCTTCAAATATTTGTTGTTGGTAAAGGGCATTACAGTCTATTGCAGTTACTAGCCATTGACTGTAATGTCTAATTTGGTTCACGTGACGATTGTGAACCAATTATCACAATCGGGTGCCCAATTTGTTAAAAACCAACAAAAAAAAGTCATGCTCCTACATATGACAAAAACTTGACATACATTGTACATACAATCCGGGCCACATCAGCAATGTTAGAGTCCATTCTCCGTATTGTAAGTCAGAGTGGCATCTACATGAGTTTGAAGCCAGTATTTTAAGGTAAAAGAATTACACTATGTTGCTTTAACAAGAGAGACATTTCAGTTAATATTAAGGGCTGTATTTTGCACCCTGGTGCATGGTGTAAAACTCGTTTTCCACCAGGCGCAAAGTTTAATTCCTTATTTTGCACGTTTATTTTTTAAACAATGCACCCAGGGGTGTGGCAATTAACAACTTAGGGAGTGGCTTAGCGCATTGTCTAAAAATCGCTATTGTACACCTGGTCAGAAGTCTATGGCGAGTTGTTTATATGTTATTTTAAGAGCGCATTGTCAACAGTCATATTGGCGGGTGCACCTATCATCCATGAACGCACACCAGCCACGTCCATGCAAAACATTACAAATTGCACGATTACAATGGGAAACATAATTAGAATAAAGATATTACAAAATACTGTACATCTCATGATGAGTAGTTATTCACCATTATTTGCAAATTGGTCATGATGGTTAAAAGTGATTAGGGGAGAGGCGAGAGACACGTATGGAGCACAGCTAAAGACACACTGTCACAAGATATAAGCAACTCCTCTGCAGGATAAATGTTTTTTATTCAGTCTTTTGAGCAATATTAGGGTAAGTGTTGCTTTTTCCAGCACATGTTTTCGATGGTAACCCATTGTCAGTCAATAGTGAAAGTAACAGCATATAACTGTCTTGTCGTTGACTGACACCATGGTAAAGTTAGTTTCACTTTGCCAATGAGTTCAAATACAGTTTTTCTCAATCGTTTTGATACCTGTATCAACTCTGACATCACATTCTCAAAACAGTTAACACCTGTGTCTGAACAAAAGCACTCTGGACAAAATGACACATTTTGCTTGCAAAAGGCTGTTACTCTCTCAAAACACTTAAAACATGCAGCAAAAGCAAATCTTGCCTTCAAACACTACAACTTGTTGCCAATTCAAAAACACTCTTTAATCAATCATTACACACTGGGCAACAAAATGCAAAATCTACTTCTCAAAATGAGCATTTTTGCTATGTCTGTTTCATTACTTTCTCATTTTTCTGGTATCAGAAAAAAAACTCTGAAAAGACAAAATGTACTAAATAAAAAAACGAATTATTCATTCCTCCCAAGATGTAACTGTCATTGACATGTAAGACATACAGCAAATACCTAGCAAGATACAGCAATTTTCAATGAACTACAACTTTCATCAAAATAGACATACAGTAAACACCTTTTGTACTGTTTTCTCCACCAAATAGGCAATACAGTACTTTGTCTAAATGTGCATTAGATCCATACTTGCAAATAGCAACACAGAACAGACATCTCTTATGTATAATGAATGATTGCTGATTGAAGAATTGTGCAAAGGAGTTTCACACAGGTGTATCAGAGATTCAGACTTATGCAAGGAATCTATACCACCTGTGAAAAGATGTTTTCCTTTTGTTTAGCATGAGAAAACCAATAGAGTTTGGGGCTTTTGAATGACACCTGTGTTAACTGTTTTGCAAAAGGGTGTGAGAAATGTGTGAACCCAATGAAAATGTGTGAACACATTCGCAAGAGATGACTTCTGCTGTGCAAAGAAAGTAGTCATGAAGACCAAGTGGGTTCTAGTTTACTTAAGCAGGTAAAAGCAATCGAGAAAAACTGTAATAGAGGAGTGCAAATGCGTGAAGGCTATGCTAGGTTTTAGGAAAGCATGGTTTAGTGGAATGACTATTCCATACAGTCTAGCAAGCAGCCTCCTTCAAGTGCGCCGTTGAATGTCAAAATACCGATGCATTTATTTGACATCACGCTTTGCGCTATTAAAGGGAATGACAGATGCCATTCTCATTGGTTTAAATGATGTTACGCCCCAAACACATCCATGACTGATTAAAAAACCCAGGAACACCTTGATTGGGCCATGTGCTCGATGTTTGATAACGAAAACCCTCCCAATGTGGACTGGACATCCTACTAAATTTGAATAAGTTTTTGACGAGTGACGATGTGCTTTTGACTATCATGATAGGGCCCTATGTCTCATTCGGTTTTTGTCATAACAAATGAGGGTTAGGATTAGTAGGTAATTATTAGGTAGGTTTAGGGTTAGAGTTAGGGTTAGGGTTAGAGGTTAGGATTAGGGTTAGGGTTCATGTGTCATGACAGTGTCATGTGTTCATGACAGTGTCATGTCACCCTTATGTCGATACTGTCAAGTAAAGTGTTACCGCTTATGCTAATGCATAGCTTGTCACTGATTTCATGAAAATAAAGAGGAGGAGGGACACCCCGAGAAGAAAGTCCACATAAATGATTACTATAGACCTTACAAAAACTAAAGACATGTATTTGCTGTATTGGCTACAACTGTATCTGTTGTAATGTATGCTAGCCTGAAAAGTCTATCCATCTCATTTAGATGCACAATGGCGACTGAGACCGCTCTGTGATAAGAGAAAAACACAGAAGGCTGCTTGCAAACACAGTTAGTCAAATTAGGCAGGATTACCTTTGAATTTGGTTGTGCTGCTCTGTATATGAGAGTATAGGCAGAGGCGGACAGAGTACACCCTTTTACCCTTTGCTAAATTTTACTCAAGTACAAGTAAAAGTACAACAGTCAGATGTCTACTTAAGTAAAAGTACTGAAGTACTTGTTTTTAAAAGTACTTGAGTATCAAGAGTACAAGAGTAGCCTACATTTTCTAAATATTGCATTACTACTGCCACAGTGCTTACATTTATGTACAGATACGTCCTACATGTAGTTATGAAAAATGTTGATGTTAATACCTTGGAGAATGTAAAAGGAATTGAAATTAAAATCAAGTCTTTTTACCATGTTGCCAGGGATGGGCAGTATTTCTAATACATGTATTTAAAATACGTATTTCAAATACAAAATACTATTTTGTAATTGAAACACTCAAAGCGAAAACTGTCATTAACTTGTTCAGAAAATTGAAATAGTCTGGCGAGATTAAGATTGGCACATTCCTGGGATGGACCTGCTGCGTCTTCATCCATTGTTTCGTCCATGGTTTCGTCTCTTATCTAAATCTGACCATGGAGTTGACTTTGGCGGAAAGCTGAAGGTGATTGCTGATAGGCTGTCCCAATCAGTGGTGCCTGCACAATCCAATCACGTTTGAGAGGGAAACAACAAATTGAGGGATTCCGAGATTTTTCTTTTTAGAAGTAGTAACGGGTACTCACGGTTATGGATAGAAATGTAGTGGAGTAAAGAGTACAATATTTGCCTCTCAAATGTACTTGAGTAAAGTCATGAGTACTCCCCAAAAATGATACTCGAGTAAAGTACAGATCCCTCAAAATTGTACTCAAGTACTGTACTCAAGTAAATGCACTCCATTACTGTCCAACTCTGGACAGTAATGGAGTACATTTACTTAAGTTTACAAAGATAAAACATTTTGGAGATATTTACGCTTCTGAACTCAAAATTGTCTGGATTGTGTTTCAGAAATCTGGTCACCTTATTTAGCAAAACTCTCACCATCATTTACTTGTATTGTATTTCAACCGTTGTATCAACCATACTGTTTATAAAAACAAAAATAATGCTTGAACGTTCTATTTGGTTCCCAATCTAATTCCTCTGCATTAAGATAACATAATATGTATTATTATGGAATGTTAAAACGGAAGCCTTGTGGGGCCAACTATGATGCTGATAATGGAACTCTTGAAAGGGTCTATATCAAAGATTCTAGAACAGAGCTCTGTTCTAGAATCTTTGGTCTATATGTACACTGGATGAGTTTAGTGTCTTTAGACTATTAATAAAAAGTAGCATTCCTCAGTCAGAGTCAGCACACTCACCCTATCCCATTCAACACTGAGTTTTTATTGTTCACTAAATCATGCAAATCAGGAAGACCTCAAGCTAAACCAGGATCCCTAATGTGCAGTGGAATGGCAAGGGCTGTAATTACTCTGCTCTCAGATGCCAGTGTCTGATGTTTGCTCCTGTTGGGTACATTATGAAGGTCCAAAGACTCGCCAGCCCCCTGAAAAGATCAGAATCCATGCTGGACCCCCTGAAAAGGGAGTTGGGATCAGACCTCTGGTGTTATAAAATCTCAACAGACTGCTAACAATTTTGAGTAAAATTTAATACATTTGAGTTCAACCAACATTTACTTGCAATTTTGAAGGGATACATCAATGCTGCACCTGGCATGCTGTACCTGGCATCAAGGCCGGTGCCCTGCTGTGTGTTACTATGTTCTCAGTAGGTGGAAATACCTCAATACTGCCCCCTTCTGGTTAGTTCCTCACAGGATTTACAACCTTGCATGCATGAATGCAACCTTGCATGGCATGATATTTTAGTGACAGCGACTGTTTTTAAAAATAAATTTACTTTTTGTACATAAATCCCTCCTCAGCTTTACTCGGAGGTACTGTCTTTTGCAGTTATAACCAGATCTTTACACACCTTAGCTATGATATCAGTCAGTTAAATTAGGACTGAATCTAAATGTGGCTGGAGATGACCTCTCCATGGTGGCAAACACCAAGGGAGGGGGTAACAGAGAGTGCATGAAACAGATAAAGACAGGCTCTATTTCATAAGATGGCTTTATTATGCCTCTAATACTGCCTCTAAAGATATGTATGTGTGTGTGTGTGTGTGTGTGTATATATATATATATATATATGTATGTATACACACACATATATATATATATATATATATATATATAAATCAAGTCAAGCAAACAATGCATTTATCTAAAAGCGTGCAGAATAAATAACATGCAACATACAATTTACTGAGATCACAAACAGGAATATCTTCTAATATATCCTCAAATATGCTACAAAACGCAATATAGTGTAGAATCATCTGTGTACTGTTTTTTACTGTTTTATAACTTAATTGTCTCCTCGTTTTGTTGTTGTAATATCCAGAGTGACACAGCCTGTAGTATCCTTTGCCGTTGTTGGTGGCACAGGAACCATGGTGCCTGGCACAGTGGTGGTTGCAGCTGGTTCTGTGGTTACGAATTCTGTGGTGAGCGGTGATCTTGTGGTCTTCACTGTTCCTATGGTGATTGGTGATCTTGTGGACGTCATGTCCTCCTCTGAGGAATCTGAATCAGAGTCTGAATCAGAATCAGAATCAGAATCTGAATTGGAATCTGAATCCGAGTTTGAACTGTCCTCAAAACTGGAATCCATGCTGCCCTCAGATGCGTCATGTCTGGGGTTGTAATGCCTCCCGTAAATGGCCTCGGTAGATTCAACTGATTCAGAGGATTCTTGACTGCGCAAACCAAACTATAAGAAAAGATACACAGCTTGGTCAGTGTTGTACCCATTACAATCCACCCTACAGTGATTATGAGTGACATCGGAAGTTCTTATACTACAATAATTGAATGTTCAAGAGCATACTATCACAACACCATACGCTTTGTTGATCAAAGCACAGAGCACCATGCTCTGAAGTCAAAGAATGTAAATGTTAAGTAAGTCAAAGAATTACAAATCTTACTGGTCTTGACAATGCTGCGGTCACAAACATCACAAAGAGAGTGATCCTCAAAATCGCCATTGTTCAGTTTCTAGTGCTGTGTTTCCTGAACCAAAAGAAAGAATGAACAAACCTGTGCTTAACACATGTCTGACATGCAGCAACAGTCAGATAATTTCATTACTAAGCAACAATGCTGGTTAGATATTAGTGTACACAACAATGAAGTTGGCATCTTATATGTGAGCAGGTATTTGAAGTTTAGATTTTGCATTACCTTCTTTGGGTCTTCGCTGCTTTCGTGGATGGACTAGTCTTTTAAAATCCTTCAACAACTGAGGATCCTCTTGCATGAGCCAGGGTTAATATACAGCATTAAGAGGTGATGAGTAACGCCATGGGTGGGTCTCTATGACCTTGGGTATTTTCCCACCTGATGCAAGTGAAGTCTGCTGCTAAATGACCATTGTTGTCTTTGGTAAACCACATCCTATCTATCCTAACCCAACTTGAGTCATGGAATAAAGCTGTTCAACATCCATTAGCAACAATTAAATACTTTCAAGGAAACTATAACAAAAAACATAGAATGTCACAGCGAACTCTAAACTCAATCTTAGTTCATATTTGTATTTGCATTGTTTATGAATTTCCTTCTACATTGTATCAATAACCACAACAAAAATAACAGTTTTCCTTCTCCTGATAGAATCAAATAGGTAATTTCTTTACCGAGGTACCACAAAAGTATGGAAATAGCCGGGAATACACACACACACATACACACATGCACACACACACACACATACACACATACACACGCACACACACACACACACACACACACACAAATACAGTAAACACACACACACACACACACACACACACACACACACATGCACACACACCATTACCCGCACATACAGTACACACTCACAAGCGAACAGACACACACACACACACACACACACACACACACAGAGAAGCACACATACAGTATACACAAAAACAAACACACACTATGCACACTCATTTACATACACAAAAGTTGCAAGCGTAGGGGCTGGAGTAGGAGATGGAGACAAATTGCGTGCTTTATTTTTGTGGAGAGAATGTCCAGGAGTAAGTGGCAGTAAAGCGGTACATAGTTACTGTAAGTATATTATGGTACGAATAGACAGATCTGAGATGGAGTTATTTTCCTTGGTGGTGCAAATACTGCATTATAATTTGCAACAGAACAATATGTCGCTTTTGAGCTGTCTGTGTCTATATGGTATTGGTGAGCTGTTTGAATGGGTAAGTTGTGTGGCCGTTATAACTGTAAATACTGTCCCCCTCTAACCATTGGCAAATTCCTGAAAGCAGATGTGGTCACTCTAACAGATTGTTAAAGACAAACCTAACATCTGGGCAGTCCATGGAAGGCATCTTGGAGTACATATTTGGCTGTGTTACCGCAACAAAGCTCTGGTGAGTACTGTGCCAATAGGCACGTGTTTTTTGTTTTCTGTTCATTCAGGGGAACTACTTTGGGGCACATGCTCTGGCTGTTTTGGGGCACATATTTGACATGCTCTGGCTGTTTTGGGACACATATGTGACATTCTCTGGCTGTGGTGGTGAAACAGGGGTACTCTCGGTCCTCCCTCAGCAGATCCACTCTCTAGCAATGGGCTATTGCTATTGCAACACCACTCTGACGGCCATACATGATATATGTGGCATTAACTCTCTCAGCCAGGAAGGACAACAATATGTGAGTATTTTCTGAATAAATGGTAGAAAACAAAATTACAATGACATTTTTTTTATTTATCATTTGTTTTACCAGGAAGGTCCCACTGAGATACAGTATATCTTCCTCCTGGGAGTCCTGATGTACAAGAGTACAATTTGGTGTCTGCTCCAGCACTTCAGTACTATATGCGAGACACATAAAACTGTTAGAGAAGTATATTCATTCAAAGGAAACTACTACCTTCGCAACTATGGCTGTGTCACAGTCTGACCGATATCTCAGGTGCTTTTCAAAAGCACAGTTAGCTGACCCAGGCCAGGTGGTATTATGACAGTCGTGGGTTTCCATGTAATCTATTGCCCCCACCTGGCCATCAGTGGCCGGGGCATCAGTGTCCGCTCAATAAAGGACTTTGTATCAGCAGAGTGATCTAGCTTCATTCGCTTCAATCCAAACGGGGCTTGTTTGTATGCTCAGAGCTGATATGGTTTGTGGTCCCAGACCGCCCCACAGTCAAGACAATGAGTGCAGTACGGTTTCCATAGAAATGGGTGTGTGCTGATGATGTCAGGCATTCCAGTTGAGGCATGAGGTTTGGTTTACGTCCCAAAACTCTACCCCTTTAATAAGACTTTTGTAATCATCTCATACTTAGCAGTAATTACATAAATCAAATGAAATATTTCACAATTTGATTACCCAAGTATTACATAGAAATGCATTATCATTTTTATGGCATGACTATTGTCTTCAGCATTGAAGTACATTGCGAAGCAAAAAATTGCATTTTAATCAAAAGGGAAATCATCATAGAAATTGCCCCAAATGTGCAAAGGTTAGCCTTTGTGTATAGTATAAATATTTTTTCAAAATAAATGTCTATGGGAATAGCAATATGAATCATAAGGCAGCTACTACTCATAGTACAAGAGTTTGGCCCGCAACAGCAACAGAAAACATTGATTATGCAAGTTTTATATGGCCACTATTTCATAGACACCTGATGTATCATTAGCTTGAGACGAAACTTGGAGGAGTCAACCATTCTGGAATCTTTACAGGTTTCATGACGATGGTGCTAATATGATTGATCTCAGAGGACTGATTACCAGACGATCGTAGATCTGGATCCAAGTGCCTCAGAGGGAATGATCTATTCTATGCCAAACCAGATAACTCTCAACAGGCATTATGCAACATTTAACATTTACATTTAGTCATTTAGCTGACACTTTTACATAAACGACTTACAAAACAGGCAACAATCAAGGAGCAATGCAATTAGGAGTAGGACGTTAGTGCAGCATTAAGTCCAACTCACATATAATTGGAGGCGTTACGATAGAATAGAATGACAGTTCAAGGGAAGGACACGATGGGGAAGGAGGTCATGCTATAGATTAATATTCAACTATCCATCCCCTGGAGGATCCTCTTCTCTTTGCATCACTCATGCACGTACAGTACACAGACTGACTGTCCCAGTTTCACTGTGGTCACAGCAGCTGAATAATAAAACAGTTACACTGTATTTCTGCGGCTCAATCAATGTATTAATTACACCAGACCTCTGGAGAAGGACTAACTTGTTTGAGTGCCTCAGTATAGACTTTCTCTGTCCTCAGCTGTCCTGTTCCTCGAGGGCGAGTCATTCCGGGTGCCGCTGGTTAGAACCTCACTTAGCCTTCCTTAGTGCTGTCAGCAGAGCTGCAGGCCTGGTATATTTAGGATGGTGGTCAGAATAATCTCTCTAACACAAGCCCAGTCGGTCAGAGACCACATGTTTTGACATGCTACATGTATTTTTTGCTTGGCATTGAGGCTGGAGATCAGGGTTTGGTTCAAATATCAACATTATGTGGTCTATGTATGTGTTTCAGACTGTTTTCTGATTGGCTAATCTGAAATTTGAGAGGGTGGTGGTGGAGAGGGTCATGGAGTCTGAACACTCAGGCTGTTGGTTCTGAGCATGTTTGGATAAACATCTATTCTGTATACCTGAAAAGATCTTTCTGCTTCTATCTTGCTCACTGAGTAAAGTGGAGAAGCCAAGTAGAAGCTTTTAAGACATCAACCAGTCTTGAGTCCTAGGAGTGATGTATTCCAGCAATCCAAAGTGCAAGTGCTTGAGTTTTTTTTTTTTGAGAGAGGTCCCCAAATCACAACTTGGTGTCCATCTTTTAGAGTGTGAAGAATCAGGAATTTAATCCAATTTAGTGACTCAGCTGATTTAATCTGAAGGTAAAATGATAATTTATTATCTTCTCCCTTTGATAATAAATCTTTCTGAAGCATGACATTACGGATACAGATACATGTTTACCAATGTTTAGTAAAAATGCCACATTACTCCCCCAACTTCCCTAACTTCCTACTGCCACCCAGCTTGAGATTGTTTGTGTCACTCAAGTACTCAAGTTTGCGTTACTCAAAATACACAACACAGTATACTCACTGCTTTGAGGTGACCACAGTGAATAATTATCTAGCAATTAGAAAATAACCTATTTTTTTGTCAAATGTTTTCAAGAAGTTTAATGTTTGATTAAGTAAACAATTTACACCAAAAACAAAATGCATGTCCCTTGCAATATCATCATTTAACCTAATCTTGCAAACAGCTAACGACACAAATAATAAAAATAATAAAAAATGTGATCTCTCATAGTACTACTACAAAACGACAAACTGATCACATTCCCTGTCTCAGATAAACAGTGTAAGGGGTCATGTCTCTGTTCAGAGACGGGTACTGGGTGTAAATGGGCGGTGTGTAGCCTAGTGGTAAGTAGACCTGTGGTGAGAAGGACCGGTAGAGGTTGAAGACCGGGGTCATTGAGCCAGATGGATACGTATAGTAGAAATTATCCAGTCTCGGAAAGATTGGGTAGGTGTATGTGTGGGAGGTGATATTTCTTCGAGATTGTTGCGCCAAAGGTTGTCCAGGAAATGTCATAGGCTATAAACAGACCATGCAAAAGATATTTTCAAAATATTGCCATTACATTCTTTTGTTGTGGGATATTTTTTTTCAAACAAACCATGAAAGCAAATATTTCATAAGGCATGATAGGCTACTTCTGGTTTCACAGTAATGCTGAAATCATAACAACATGCACAACTTGAGATGCTCACTTGAGCCTGGATCTGTTCCACTCCGCCTGGAGCTCTTAGATCAAGCTGAAATGATACACATATGAGAATGATGCTGCTGAAATGATACACATATGAGAATGATGCTGCTGAAATGGTACACATATGAGAATGATGCTGCTGAAATGGTACACATATGAGAATGATGCTGCTGAAATGATACACATATGAGAATGATGCTGCTGAAATGATACACATATGATATGAGGATGATGCTGAAATGATACACATGTATCATTTCAGCAGCATCCTTCTCATATGTGTACCATTTCAGCAGCATCATCCTCATATCATATGTGTATCATATGATGCTGCTGAAATGATACACATATGAGAATGATGCTGCTGAAATGGTACACATATGAGAATGATGCTGCTGAAATGGTACACATATGAGAATGATGCTGCTGAAATCATCCACATGAGGATGCTGCTGCTGAAACATCTTATTCAGCTACATGCTTGCACTCAATGAAAGAAATACTGAGCTCTGAGCAGAAGCTTGCTCATCTACTTACTGGAGCAGAGAGACTCAAACATATGAGACTCATCATTCCAATGAAAGCCTTCATCAGGGTGCTGTTGAGAAAAACATCATCATCATCATCATTATCATCATCATCCACAGAATCAGCCTCATTATCTCATGACTGCAGAATGAAAACATATATGAAGTACAGTACAGTATATAGTGCTTAAAGACAAAAAATGTGTAATTATAGATAGAATATATTATTAATATAGGCCAATATAATACAATTTATATTATATAGTTTATATATTAATATAATACAATATAGTATAAAATATTAATTATGTAACACAGAAACTTACAGCAAAAGTATATTCCGAGCCGAACAAAAACGTGTCAGTGACAGGATTGTCGCAGAGAAAACTCTAGATTATGTATATAAAGGATCAGTCTGTCTCTAGTCAACCAATCAAAAAAGGTCTTCCTCATTTCTCTTGAAACCTATTTGGTAGGCCACAGATAAAAGAATGAGTGTACTGTTGTGCCACACTGAAACAATTTAAGGATTAATGATTCATTATTGTTAATAAATATACACTATCTAATGGTAAGAGTAAATGCTTTGATGTGGTGAGGATTTAAAACGTATGCAGAATAGGATGTTGAAGAGCATAAATAACATTGATTTAAAACAGTTTTCATTGAGGTTCCAAACTTTGTGGTGAGCATAATGAAAATCGCTTGCCCACAATATCTCCCACTCCAGAATATACACTTTAGTGCATAAATATCCAAATAAATCAAGCAGAGAACAAGTCCTTAACCAACAGAAATGTTTTCTTCTGCGTTAATCCCCTGAGTTAATTGTGAAGCCTCATCATGCCTGTGGTTGGGATATGGAAGGCAACCCGGAGCAGGTGAACACACACACACACACACACACACACAGGTGAGGTTCTCTCCAGGCCACTGTCTAGACCTGATATGACAAAATGCTGATCCAGTCTTTGTGGTCAATCAAAATGAACCTTTTCAAAACCCCCAAAGACATGGCAACAAATATCACTGGCTATAATGTTATTTCAGTTAAGAAGTTAGGAGTTAGGAGATGAGACAAAACACGTCCAACAATTGTACATGTAACCCATCAGCTTTTAATAATTAACATATTTCTAATTGTGAATATTATGAAGTGTTAAATCACGAATGTTATTATTACAACAATCCTCTTCTTCTCTTCTCTTGTATCTATCCACTATCTTCTCAATGTTATTTATTCATAATTGTGTCACATTTCTACCCCTTTTTCATGCGCATTACATTTTTTCATTCACACTGGATTTTTGTCCAGACCCTCTTATGGGCTCTATACATTTCTGACACCTAATGACATCTCACTACAGTGTTTCCACAGAGCAGGAGGTAAGTAATGAAATGTATTTTTATGAAAGTGTTTTAAAAATGATACTTTAACATTATCTCATATGAAACAGATGGCCTAAAACAGTGTTTCTTAACTGGTCTGGCCTTGGGACCTTGAATTTCCCATGGTCATTATGTTGTGAACTATATTTTTTAGCATTCAAGCCAACTGATATGGCGAGCTACATGGAGAGATGCACAAAGTGCCTGTACTTGTTTGGAACATTTGCACATTTGCGAAGTCCTCAACTCCTATGTCGCCTTTCAAAGTACTCAACAGGATTGTCTTTGATAGGGTGCTTTGTGTCCATGTGGCGTTTTAGTTTTGATGGTTTCATGCTCTCATGTGCCAGCAATTTAAGGCACACCACACCACACACTGGGGTTTCTGTCCCTTTTTGTCCTCAACATAAGTGAATCCATACTTCAAATACGCAGGGTCGTTTTACCGTTTTTACCACCACTGTCTAACATGACCTGTCACATAAACATTGCCTATATCCTTGGCAATGACTTGCATATGAATAAAGTCTATCAAATAAAGGTCTGGCATTAGATCTGATATTAAATCATTTTAAATGGGCGATTCTTTATTGCTTTTTACCACAAGCTCCATGACCCATACAGAATGGTTTCGCAATCCACTTTTGGGCCCTGACCCACCAGTTAAGAAACACTGGTCTAAATGACACGTGTTTTTATAAGGTTTTGCAATTGGGTCCCACCAACTGCACCATTCAACACCATTCAACAATGAGATTAAAATACATATAAACTAAATAAAGATTGGAAGGTTGTATCACTAAAAAAGCAAGGAGTCAGATACACCTGTTGTATATCAATCATATCTCTGTAGATAAGAACATCTTAAATATATACATGCATTTTAATTTATCATTACATTATTTCAAAATGTTCCTTTTCCAGTGTTGCATCATGTTTTGTCCTATGTCTCAAAAAGAAATGTATGTTATGTAAACAATTTCAAGATTTCAGATTTGAAAACCACATACAAAAATAAAAATGCCTTAGTTGACACTTCAGCAGGTAATGAAGGCCTTTGCTTCTTTAGATTATAGCCTTTAATTTTAATCCTAGAGATTTACATAATTCAACGTGTGTGTGTGTGTGTGTGTGTGTGTGTATTATTGCATTATTTGCCCACACAGAGCTTTCACAGAGTGATGAATACCGGTAGTTTTTCTTTATTACTTTCATGAAATACTCAAATTTGTCAGTTTCAATATTTGATTTCTGCAACTAAATATGGGTTCAT
Source organism: Alosa alosa (assembly GCF_017589495.1). Taxonomy (NCBI): domain Eukaryota; kingdom Metazoa; phylum Chordata; class Actinopteri; order Clupeiformes; family Clupeidae; genus Alosa; species Alosa alosa. The sequence continues at coordinate 9,722,913 of NC_063211.1, read as the reverse complement.
GAAATGCAGATAGCAGATATCGATTATTTTAACATTACATCAACATTATATCTAACATTTCCTGCTTTCATTTATAGTTTTACACAACATCCCTGTGAAACGGGGTGTCAATAATAAAAAAGATCAATGTAATCTCAACAGCACATTAAAATTCAAAAGAAAAAAAGCTATTCTGAATTTACAGCCTAAGATGTTTTTTGAGTTTTGCAATACTGACTTGGGCAAGGCCTCTCACCTCCAATCATGTTATGCTATTCACCAAAAGTGAAATATATCATATTGCAACATAGTAAACCACAGCTACTTGACTGTTGGGCTAAAATATTTACGGTAGGCACATGCAAAATGGCTGTGGTATTTTAAAATTTTGTTTTGTTTTTCAAGCAGCAGTCATTAGAGGGGTAATGTTTACATCAGCTGGCTTGGCAAATTAACCCAAAGAGTCCAACAAAACAACTTCACCAAACTGTTCAACAACCCACTACTAAATGGATGTCTGACAAGAAAGGGCAATTTGATTGGCCAAGAACACTTTGCACAGATATAAAAGGACAGATGTATGGATAAATATACTGTATAACAACTTGGGACATTTTGGACCAAACAGACTGAAGGTAAGGAGCAGTCATCATTGTTGCAGTCAATTCTGGGTGTAGTTCTTGTCCATGTGCCCTCTGTGGTCAAAGTGTAAACCAAAATGTGAAGAAACAAATTTGGCTAAATAGCAGATCGATTGCTTGATCTGTATAGAACACACAAGTTAACAGTAATTGAACTTTACTTAATTATATTTATTAATTTATTCTCTATTAGCCTGAGTGTTGTGTTAAATGCTCCAAATGTAAAGCACTTTGAGCTGCATTCTGTGTATGAAAGGTGCTATATACAAATAAAGGTTATTATTACTATTATTATTATTATTATTATTATTATTATTATTCAGTGGCAAGAGAAAGTATGTGAACCCATGCTAAAGTTGACTGAAAAGAAGAATAAAAAAAACATCTTTTCTTAATGCCTTAATTTAAAAAATCAAGAAAAATCCAACCTTTAAGGACACCAATTTTCTTTGTAAATAAATAATGTCGTAAATAAATAAATGTTGAGCTCAAAGCAAATCAAACCAGCTAATAGGCTAACTGAAATAAAACCATGCCAATCTAGGTATGGTGAAGGGTATGTGATTCTAAAGGCCAAGGGAACTTTATCAGGATGCATAATATCCTGGATCCATGAAATAACTGGCAGTTAAAAAATAAAAAAATATACCTGCCTTTATGGGAAAATCAGCCTGCCTGGAATTTAATATAGGGGTTCATATGCCTCCTGTATTTTAAAGAAGAACATTTATTTATTTACAATACATTATTCAATTTCCAAAAGATGATTTTTTCCCCTCTTTTTAGTCAACTTTAGCATGGGTTCACATACTTTTTTTTGCCATATGGGAAATTCCACGCAAAACTGTCACATCCATTACGGCAACTAAATACCATGGCATTGTGTTGGCGTTATGGATGTGACAGTTTTGCACGGAATTCCTCATATACTGTATTGTTTTTTAATTAGTGTAAAAAATAATAAAATATTAATGAATAAAGAATGTGTGTACTCTTACAGCTTCTTTAAAAATGAAGAGGGTACTGATTCTAGTGGCTTTTCTGCTGGCCACTTCTCATGCAGTTCCTGTAAGTTTAAAACATCATATCTCATTTCCATCAGCATAATATTTTGTATTATCACATTTAACTCAAGTTCAACTGAAGCATGTATTTCTGACAGTTTCCCTATTATAAATTCTCCTCCTCCAAATTGTGTGTATTATGTCAAATTATTGTGGTGGTGGTCGGGGGTTGTATTAAACAGTTAATATTTATAATTATTGTGTGTGTCGGGGGTATTGGCTGGTTTTGATTACTGGGGTTATCCCATAAATCACATCTCTGGAGGAATGCCAGATGAAGGTAGATGATTGAGTAGGATCTGATTTCCTTCCCTCAGGTGCACCCAGAGGAGAGGGCTAACGAACAACCAACTCCAGAGGTAAACACGGGAGGCTCCTAAGCCAATAATTAGCATTGCAACATATTTAATTTATGATTTCGAAATATCCCATGATTTTTGGCTGTATAGACCTAATGGCTTTTAAAAATACATTTTAAGGTCATCAGAATATTTTACACTTTAAAAGTACCATCATAGCTATGGATAGTGGTACCTGTACTCCTTAAAATATGCGAGTGAGTGACTATATTTCGGTGCTAAAGTATGTGAGTGAGTGACAATATCTCTTCTAACGCCCCAGCACCTAGAGGCCCCTGAGATGCTCCAGCCCCAGGCACAGGCCGCATATGGCAACAGCATCTACTACCCTGTCCCCCCAGCAGATGCACTTCTGGGCATGAACAGCTTCCAGGGCATGAACAGCTTCCAGAGCCTGAACGGCCTCACCAACCCATATGGCTATGGTCTGCCGTATGGCTACGGTTATTCTGGTTTTGGTTACCCTGGTTATGGTAACTATGGTTATGGTAACCCCTATGGTTCCCTTTACAATCCCTATGGCAACAGCCGCCTCTATTCCGGCTACTCCTACCCACCTATCATCATCACCTTACCCAAGCAACAGGCCACTAGGGGTGCCTGACCACCTGAACCCCATGTAAATGCTGGGAGGGTGTACTGTATGCCAACAGTCAAGAGTAAACATTTCTCACATTTTATAAAAGGTGAGACAAAGAAAAAAGTATGTTCTTCAAAAAACAAATAATAAACTTTACATCTTGAATCTTAGCAGAGATTTGTGGAGACGTGATTGATTTCTATGAGGGATTATATCTGTCTCAATCAGAAGATTATCAAAGTTGATTTGTGGCATCTAGTGATGGAACAGCACAGCTGCAAGTAGGCTACCCTTTTGAATATGGTGTAGGCCTATATGACTAGTTTATCATGTGGACTGTGCACAAAATAAGACAATGAAAAGAATGCAGCTGAAGCTCTGCATGCTGCAAGCATAGAGGGTGCATCTTCATGTCAAGTACTGCTTTCATTTAAAATTATGTAATTCTTAACTAATAATAAAAAATAAAAAAGTTTGTTAAGCAAAAAAAACAACAACAGAGGCATTAGGTTTAGACTGGAGTATCATAATAAATGTGATTATGTGAGGCCTATAGGCCTATCCACCACACAGCACAGTACCAGTAGCCTAATTTACTCTAATTCCAAACACATACTCAATGGACTTTTAAGCATTTATGTAATGTTATGCTACTGAAATGATATGTTAACAAATTGTCATCAGCAACCATAACATTAATGAAACTAGTGCAGTGCCCGTTAAAACATGTCATTCCTGTAGAAAACCCGTAGCCAAATCACATGCTGGCAGGTATCCCTGCTTTAAAATAGGATGATAGGGATCAGGCTGGATAGGGAAAAACATCGTTCCAGCTAAGCATTCAATAATGAATAGGGCCTACTGAATATTATAATATATTAGCCTATAATTACTGTGCAGTAGCCTAAGCAGAATTTAGTCATGGCTGCATGTGACATTTATACAGATCAGAATGACATAAGCCTAACAGCTGTTTTGAGTTAAGGCTATGGACCCTTTCAAGAGAGTTCCATTATCAGCATCATAGTTGGCCCCACAAGACTTCCTTTTGAACATTCCATATGTTATCTTAATGCAGAGGAAGTAGATTGGGGCCCAAATAGAACGTTCAAGCATTGTTTTTGTTTTTATTGTTGAAAGGGTCTTATAGATGTTAATTGTTAAGCTTAATTGGGTTACTGATAGTGTGTTCTTCACAAATATTCGGAAATTCGGAGATGAAGTGAGATTACTCAGCCGCTGGAATCCAAAGCGTGTTTCTCGGTGACTGACATCAAAGTGAGACCTAGCCACACAATAGATATGGGGTGGAGCTCCCCTGAAACTGGTCCCCTTAGTGCAGCGATAAACGTTCTACGTAAATAAGCATATTTTGAAATATGCATTCAAAAATCTTCAAAATCGAGAT
>NC_063211.1:9401382-9416382 GCF_017589495.1 Alosa alosa | reverse complement strand
GCCTTAAAGTCACCCTGGGGAAAGGTAGTAAACCTTGGGACACCACTGCAAAATGCCCTGTGAGGTAGGAGTCAAACCAACAGTGTAGGTTGTAGTTCAAACTCCTGTAAAGCTAATCCTCCTACAAGGCTAAGTACTGCTCAAGTCATTAGCATTATAGTTCAGCTCTATAATCTTATGGATGGTGATGAAACTGCAGTTTCATGTAGCATTTTCAGTGTGGTAACGGCCTCTGTTCTCCCAGCAGCCATATCAAAGCGAATCGTCTGTAAAGTCAGATGACTGTTCCAGCACAGTGATTACACAGCAGGTGGCTGCTTTGAGCATGCTGACTATAATTTCAATGGTGAGTATAAACCCCTTGTTTTCAACAATAACAGTAAAATCTGCTGAAATAATTCCCTCCCTTATCAGTCATGACAGTGAAGTGATATGTTGAAACATAATTATGAAAGATGATGACCAGTGGAGCGAGTGACCATCTCTCTTTCTTGACTGAATATTGTTTTTTTTCCCCATTCAATCATTCATTAATTCATTTATTCAACCTTTATGTATTCTCAGAACTTCATTGAGGGTAGTCCTCAATTTCAGTGAAGCTGATATTTTCTCTTAATCTTGTGTTTGACTAGCTTGGCTGACTGTCCATTTATGAGAATCAATTTCTCACTTTGAGTGAGTTAAATATCAGGCTGATATCTTCCTCCATGTCAAAAATGTGTAGTGCATGTGTGTAGGCTACACAGTGACAGCGCCATCATTCATGATAAACCTCCATGAAGTCCCAACCTAAGGAGCAGTGCTCATAGACAAGGATACAAGGAAGTTTATTGTCACATGCATATAGTTACTGGATGTAAGAAATGCAGTGAAATTATGTCTGGTGTCAGCCTATTTGTGCATTTATGGGGGGGGGGGGGGGTAAAAGTGCAGTAGAAGAGGGGAGACATACTTGATATGGCAAATGCATGATGATACAAAAGCCAGATTGCTTTACAACTAAAATATTTATGTTTATGGTTATGTGGCTTTGTCCAAAGCAACTAACAATGACATCAATACACATTACATTAATGAGCAAATTATGGTAGAATCTAATAGCCTAAAGATACCAGTATTATTAATAGACTATACAATTTGACAGAATTATAACAATAACCATAAACAAATACAAACTGTGACATATACAGGAGTGTCTCTCTCGGAGAAACTGCTAAGAGATACTCACAGAAAAATGATTAACTTCCTAATAAGGTGTGCCTGTTCAGGTGAGAGACACAAGAACACACACCCCTGCTAGAGTAACAGAAAACCATCAGAGTTCTTGAGCTGCTGTCTCAGTCTTGTGCAGTCAGATGTCAGTGGAAAGATTACTGACTTTGTTAAGTCAACCGCAAAGCACCACAGATTTTTCTCTACCCTGAAACTTCAATAAACTAAGATCAAGCATGGGTGTCATTGATTAAATGTCAGACTGTGTTTATATTTATCAAGCTTGTCTGATTCTTCACACATTTCCTGGTAAGCCTATGTTCTGGTAAAAGACAAAGGAATCTCTCTCTCTCCGACCTGATAAACAGCAAAGCTGTTAGGTGTCTTATAGAGGTCTTACACCAGGCGTTCCTTGACCAACGACCTGGAACTCAACCTGGCTAATCTTGGATACGACCCGTGACCTTAAAGCTGTTGCCATTTCCGCGTGCATGGGCGTCAACTGACAGCATGTAACTCTGAACACTCAGCTCTGCATCATTTGGCTCTTTGAAGGCCTGCGTCGGTTCCCTCAGATCATCGCGGCCTGGATAAAAGAATGGGCAGAGCAACCAGATCCACACCTACATTGACCATGGCACAGATGTCCTGTATTTATTTTGCTTTAGGCCTTTAGGAGCAGGAGCGATTCTAGACCTAGAGCTTTGCTGGGGCACAGGCCCCCTAACCCCCAATACATAAAAAAAAATAAAAATATAAAAATAAATGTGCGATCAATATGAAATAAATGGCTAGCCTATGGGTAGGCTACAAGCTTAAAAATCATTATTGTCACTATCATACTGTAGGACCGGCACTCTCTCCCTCAATTGTTGTAAGAACCACTATCCAGCAACATCCAAGGCCTCACTGCATGAATTTAATAGGCTTTCCTACTAACACAAGGGAAGCTTATTTTTTAGTCAAAATTGAGATATACTTCCCTCCCAGGCAAGGGTCCTATAGTCATCCTGGCAATACTGCAGTTCTTTGTAGCTTAAATAGCCTACTAAAGCCTTCATATGGACTTTTGGTGATAATTTCCAAATGTAGCCTATAATATACACAGAGTCTGTGTAGATTATTATAGGCTACATTTGCAAATGCAGCAAACATTTAAGTTTGCCATTAAACCATTGATCAAATCACAGCACTGGCACAACATAAATGTTAATGTTACCGTTAATGTGGGCAATTATTATACCTCCCTTGTCCTCCTCATCTCTCCTCACTGTTCCTCTCCTGCCTGTGTTCAGGAAGAATTTTCTGATGTCCATCTCTGAATAGTTTATCAGAAGGCTATGTTTAGTTTTACAGTAGGACAGCTTCACAACCAGTATAGGCTACTTTTACAGGACTCTCTCTACACTATACGTAAATCATTATTAATTGTCCGCATGTGTGGATGCAGCCTACGCATGGTGTAAGTGTGTGTGTCAGGGAGAGAGCACAAGCTGGTAAACTGTTGCTAAATTTAGGCTACAAATTTAATGCTAAGCATTGAAAAACAGATGCTAATTATGTGGGCAACATTCTCTAACATCGATCAACTTGTCATATTTTCTGTCAAACAAGTTGTGAATTTGTTGTAGGCTAACATTAAAACAGGGGACTACTTACTCTGCGATCAAAGTGATGTGATGAGCTCCAGCGGTTTCCACTGTACAACGAAACACTCGGAAGAATCTGAACGATTTTCATTGGTTGTTGCGTTCAATCTTACCCAGCTACAGAGGTGCTATTTCCTGATTGGCTATTATGGCCCCCTTGTTTTTTTCCTTGTTTATTTTTATTGGCTGGTAAGTGACAGGCTCAAGTCATGACTAAAGCAGGCACGGAGATGCGCTCATGAATGCCGTTTCCAGCGAGAGCAGCGCTAGAATTTTACTGGGGCACTGGAGACTTTTACTAAGGCACGTGCCCCAGTGAATAAGGTCTAGTGACGCCCCTGTTTAGGAGTCCCTAAGCTTACTTGGTAAATCATTTACCTTTTTACCTTTTATCGAAAACATAAGAAAAAACAATTACCATTAAATATTTTACTACAATTCTCAAATCATTCAGTTGCAGTATCAGGTCCTGATTTAGGCAGAGTTTTAACCCTCCTGTTATCCTAGCAACATTTAACATCATAAAATATATGGTTCACTTTTTTTTTTGCTTCATGTTTCATGACTTCCTCAATTGAAGGGTACAACAGAGTTAGCATGAAATTTGTACAGTAATATGTTTTCAATGTCCTGTACAAATATGTTGTACATTGATGTTCCTTGGGGTCAGTTTGACCCCAGCTGTATGAAACATAGGATACATGAATATTTGACACATTATGGATATTATTATTGTAATAGTATGAGAACATATTGTTATTATCATTATTACATACACAAGTACGTATTACATATAAGCAAAGTCCTTTTAGGCAAGTCCCTCCACTTGGCGGCCACATTGCAACGCTTTTTGGGCACTCATCGTATATCCTATTCGGCAGCGCGTGCTCAAGGCTTCACGACACCAATCTTGTTCCAGCAGCGAGTTCACAACACATGATTGGCACGGTGTCTTCACAACACACCATATGATTGGCTCAATGTATTCACATCACACCACATGATTGGCTCAATGTATTCACATGTCGACATTTTGCCGAGGAAGGGGTGGGATATGTGTAGACAACGGCTATATTGGCGTTACAAACTAACCCCATGCATTTCTATGGAGGATTTTTTGAGTGTCTCCTCATTAGAAAGTCTCTGATATAAGTCATTTTGGAAGGACTGTAAAAGTCAAAAGGGGAAGCAACAGCAAGCCTTTGGGCTGCTGACACTGGATGGGCAATATTGCCAGCCAGGGTTCCAAGGTTCATAAAGGGGTGTGGGAGGGTGGGATTGTTTTGTAGGGCTTTTGATGGTGGTTATTACACTCTTGTTAAGTACCTGTCACAAAAATGGGTAACAGTGGGTAACAATATGAATTAATCATTTCCTCAGGGTTTATTTAGCTGGGGTCAAATTGACCCCAAGGATAAAGCGTGTCGGTAAGATTTGAGGGTAACACAAGAATACACTAAATATACCAAAATACAAATTAAACTAACTAACACTTAATCTAAATCAATTCTAAAAACAGTATCCACATAGTGGGTGATTAATCAATCAAGAGGCGCTTGCAATGACTGAGGCAGGGACTGAGCCTGTGTGAGTCTCTGTGCATAGTAAGGTAAGGTAAGGATGACAGCCTCCTTAATGTCCCTGTCAAGGCTGCCAGAGTCGGGGGGTGGTGGACAGACCACAGCCATTGGAGCTGGAGCAGGGCAGTCAAACCTGTTGTAGAAGTGGTTCAACTGGTTCGCCATGTCCAAGTCCCCCTCCTCCACAGAGCTGCTGCTCTTCTTCAGGCCATATAGGGTAGCCTGAGGAAAAGCCAGGGGCTCAAAACGTTGCACACAAAATAAAATAAAAACCTTTCAAGGGAGCTATATGGTGTGCGGATCACTCTCTTTTACATTACTTTTGGAGTCATTCCTCTTATCCAGCACCCATCCAAAAATGGTAAAAAGGGATATGCGCGGTCACACGTCTACTTAACCCCTAAGGACCCCTAAGGACCCATGGTTATACAGGTGCCACAAACAAATCCAATACCCTGATCAGTTCCCTGGAAAAAAGTACCCTTACATCCTTTTGCCTTTTAGGAAAAATGGCCCTGGATTCTTGTAGCCTACTGTGATACTGTTGTTCTGTTTATTACCACTGGAGAGCAGTACAGGACCATAAACAATGTTATGTTTTACTTGGTGGGCCTATGCTGTGCTGAGTGTACTGTATTCAAAACAAGTACATTATAGTGCTCAGTTGCTTTCAACCTTTAACCAGGGAGAATGTGGCCACTATAATAAGCAGTGCTGTGTAGATAACTGTGAGATCAGGCCTTTCAAAGAAACAGACTGAGGATCAGCATGAGTGTTCTTCTCTTCTGTACAAAGGCTATGTGTACACTGACAACGAAACACGTCAAGCAGACATGAGCCTGGTGAAATATGTGACACAGTGTCAGTAGTTCAGTCGTGTCAGAGCACGGACCACTTCTGCTTCGATACTGAAAACTCGTCAAAATTCCCGAATCGACGCGGAGCTCCAGTCCTGCTGCATACGGATTCAAAACAAGTACATTATAGTGCTCAGTTGCTTTCAACCTTTAACCAGGGAGAATGTGGCCACTATAATAAGCAGTGCTGTGTAGATAACTGTGAGATCAGGCCTTTCAAAGAAACAGACTGAGGTGGGGTGGGGCGTGGTTGGTAGGAAAGGAAGCCTCCAGACTGTGTGTGTGTGGGTGGAGTTTATATAGCTCATCTACAAGGGCAGTTTGAGCTGGAGTGTTGGTCATTTCTTCCCACCCCACCTCTTTCATAGTCAGTCAATTCATTATCACAGCGGGCAGACACCTCAGATAGACACACCTCCTGTATAGTTTTGTGATTTTATCACAGACAGCATCAACAGGCAAGAATAACTTTAGAGAGTATTTAGACCGCCTCTCAACACGTGTTCAGGACTTTGCTCATTGGTTCTTGCCCCTGTATTGCAGATAATGCTACCATTATGCACTCGTATTATAGAGCATATTAGGTAATATATCTTCAGCTTTTAAAAAATAAAGCACGATTCGATATTTTGCTTCCAACTTTCGCCACTAGGGAGTGCTATATCAGAGTCTGATTACAGTTTCCCTCTAATCTGATCTGCCAATCTGATCTGATATAGACCACACAAAACGATTTCAATGTAACTAATAATTGCAGTAAATTACTACGGATAGACTTCAGCGTCCAGTCAGCTTTCCCGTTTCCCCAGTCTTGTTTTTTTCTTCAGATTTCACACAGTGACGCTTAAATTCCCACGTCTGCGTTTCCTGGCCTTTGCACCTGCGAGACTCAGACAATTCTGTGGTTTGTGTTCTGTGCGATTAGATGATCCTCCATTAATTTATTTTTTTACCAAAGTTCACTTGTCAGTGACACGCCATAGCCTACCCATCTCACTGACATCAGGTTACCAGATCACCTCATACCCAGAAGAAAAAAAAAACATATCATGCCATTATTCCTTATACATAGCCAAAATTAAGTATATGAGAACATGGAGAGGTTACGGTCATTTACTTATTACAACAATATTTCAGTGCACACATACGCTTTGAGAAAGTTTTCCTGTGATTTTGGCCGGGCTTATTCCCTCTCTGCCCATCAACCCGAGTGACGCGAATGAAAGTGTCCCTCCTCCCCGCGGCCAGCGAGAAAAGACGAGTTTGAGGCGGAAGTACGAATTGTCGTTCCTCAGTTCTCAGCTAAGCGTTGGGTCACAAGCTTCCTCGTTTACACGGCTTCACCAACACTTTTTCTAAGGTAGGTAAAATGACAGCTATCAGGAAATGGAACGTTAATACCTATTCCAGAAGTTACATTGTATGACAGACAAACGTAATATTATATTTATAAACTATGTATAACTTCTGAAATAATTGTAAACTAAGTAGGTTGTAAAGTTGATCCATCCATGTGATTACCTGTTCATTGACTTCAATCAAATAGCCAGTAAATCGCTCTCATTTGTTGCCTATTGTAACAACTCACACCGCTGCCTTTAGCAGCCAAAATGATAATAACCAAATAGCCTAGTTATAACCTATGGTTATAACGTAAAAACAATATCACTTGGGTCTTAATATATCAACTTTTTCCTTTGCTCACTCAAACATTCCGTTACATTAATTTGTTGACAGTATGAGGATACAGTTATCACTCGTTATCGTCGCTAGTTGTTTGTAAATAGGTAATAAGGCACTAAATGCTCAGTTTTACTATGCACGATACATTGAAGAGATTACTCGAGTGTCGGTGGGGCGGGTGTGTCAAGGCAAGCAGAGACATGAGGTAACCTAATGTTCTGACGGACGATGCAGTTGAGTTTGGTGGTGGACATTGTCAGTCTGTGCGTCACGCGATAGGTAGGCCTGACCAAATCTAGGTAAATGTGTGTGTGTGTGTGTGTGTGTATATAGTTTATTATAAGACACTTCGACTGGCGACACAAGTTTTCAAAGTTTATTTATAGTGACAGAGCAGATGTGACAGATTTTTTGGTGTGTAGCATAGACCTAACCTAGGTCAAATTGTTTGGGCAGTATACCATGTTTAAAGTGGCGCGTTGGCTGAATTTAACCTATGGAAATGGCAACGCAAGTGACAGGTTATGACAGTATGTGTAAGTGCCATTGTAGAACTTGGTTGAAGTGCAGTTACCCATTTTACCATTTTATGTGTTAACTGGCAGGAGAGGCATGGGGCTCATGAGCATCTGCATGAGCATCAGTTGTTTGTTTACCTGGCCAAAAATGTACTACTGGAAGGATCTGCATTGCTGGGGCATGTGTGTGATTGTGTGTGTCTGTATGACTGCCGTGTCTGTTTGTGTTTGTGTCTGCATGACTGCTGTGTGTGTGTGTGTGTGTGTGTGTGTGTGTGTGTGTGTGTGTGTGTGCATGCGTGCGTGTGTGTGTGTGTGTGTGTGTGTGCGCGTTTGTGTGTGTGCGTAGAGTATTGGAGCGGGGGGTCAGGGCCAGGTGTTGACTCCACGCCTTGCCCTGTGGTGCCGTCCTTGCCCCATCAAACAGGTGTTCTCACTGAAGTTAGTACAACAGGGCTGGGCTGTGGTTTGGATGTCAGGGTGCCTTCAGGGTTGATTCACTCAGTGCAGTGGTACATGCCTTTAACTGCAGAACAACCCGTTATTTGCATGTGTCTTGCTGCAGTAGATGTGTTTTAAGTTTTGGTTTAAAAAAAAAAAAAAACAAAAAAAAACAGAATCCTGTGTGACTAATGATGGGAGCTTACTTTTTTTTGTTGCGGATTAAGCCGGCGAATCAGCATGAGTGTTCTTCTCTTCTGTACAAAGGCTATGTGTACACTGACAACGAAACACGTCAAGCAGACATGAGCCTGGTGAAATATGTGACACAGTGTCAGTAGTTCAGTCGTGTCAGAGCACGGACCACTTCTGCTTCGATACTGAAAACTCGTCAAAATTCCCGAATCGACGCGGAGCTCCAGTCCTGCTGCATACGGTCTAACTGTCCTTCTTCCAACAGTCATTCATACGGGGATGTGGAATTACAGCCCAGACTCCTGGTAGTTCACTTCTGTCATCACCCGCACCCATTTACAGGCTCTATAATTAGTACTATTTTTCCGTGAAAATAGGATATAGGAACATGACAACCCTCCCCCTGATCCAGTTGTAGTCCCAACATGACATACTTCACATTGCTATTTGTGTTTTGTTTTTTGGCTTTGGTCATAAATCCAATACAGACGGTCAAAGTCAGGCACTGCCAAATGCATTCAGCCTCACACACGCTTTTTTTGCGAGAAACATGGCATTCGTTCTTGTCTGGCATGGATGCCACTGGCTGACTGAGTGCTAACACTTTCGGAGGGATTCCAGTCTTTCCATGGGTGTGCCTCTGGCGTCTCCCGTCCGGCTCTGCTGCTTGGTCCAGTGTGAACCTGCACACAGGGAGGCCGACGCTGTTGACAGGGCAGTCTGAAGACTTGCCAGTTTTCACACAGCCTGAGAGACCATTACGCGCATGGTGACAAGCAGTCACCTGAAGCCATTGTTTTCAAGTGTGTTTTTGAGGCAGGGGCCCTTAGAAGTTAATAAGTTTACTTTGAATGAAAGGCAGCTCGTTAGACCAGCTCTGCTCTCTCTGGAGGCTATCCCTGCAACAGGATGCAAGCAACAGACACAGTGTAGCCATCTTGGTGGATGTCATGAACAAAAGGTTGTGAAGGTCATTTCAGCGTGTTTAAAAATAAATATCCATTTTGTTTTTCTTTGTCTGTGAGAAATAGTGTGGTTATGGTTGATAGAAAAACAAATTGAAGATAGGAAGCACCTTGAAGAAAAGAAATGAGTTTTTGGCTGTATCCATGATGTTAACAAGCTCCAAGAGAGAGAGAGAGGAAAAACATATTCATATGGTCTTTTGTAACAGCTACCCCACACACAGACTTGCAGTTATGGGTAGTTTCGCAATCAGGGTAAGCACTTCAAATTACGCAAATATACTGTATGTCTGTGCACCTCAAAATATATGATTAAATATATATTTCTAATGAGTGTAGTTTGCTGCACCTGGGCAATTGAAGACAAGTGCAAAAATACCACATTTTAATTGAATTTCAGGAAAGTTTGATTATTTCAGCCTGAAACAGACATACCTTGAATACAAAACTTAACTACCCACATGAAAGTTTTCACGAAAGTAGAAACCTGTTTGAAAGTGGACACTTTCCTTAAGAGTGGTCCTTAGAATGCTCTTCATGGCATAATATCATGGTTGGTTTGTTCAACCCAACCCAGTTATTACTGTTTACGAAGCAGAGAGAGCGGGCAGTGGCCTACCCGACAGTGAGGTCAGATAAACCATCCATCACCAGAGCTTGACAGACAGATGTGTGCAAGTGTTGAAGCTGCCCATAAAAATCCACTCCCAGACCATTTTCTCTTTCACTGATGTCACTGAATGTTATCAGCTGCTATTTTTTTTTTTCATAAACCTGATTTTTTCTGGGTTAAAAATGAATTAAATAAAATAAATTAAACATTAAGCCACACATAGTTTACCATTGCTATTGTGAATAGTAACATGATGGTGTATGTTACAATTCACAATAGTAATGATAAACTATGTATACAATATTTACAAACACATTAACACATGTGTACAGATTTGTCTTGTAACCATTACATCACTTACTTATAGGAAATCGCTGGCTCTGCAATATTTGTTTGTCTTAACTGATCTTGAATTTCCCCTTGGGGATCAATAAAGTATCTATCTATCTATCTATCTATCTTGTGAAATAGATAAGGTGGTTTGACGATCTAGAATTTGACTGAAAGTCCTCGCCGGTGTAGCAGGTGTCATCACAGATGTTCTTTGCCTCTTTGAAAATAATTATTTCTCTGACCTAACTAAACTAAAATGGGTTACTTTAACCCTTAAAGGTGTAGGTTTTTGAACATTCTAAGTTCCGCAACAATTGAAGGTTCTAAAATTCTATGTTGAATTCAATGAACCCAGATATTCTTTAGAACGTTCATTTCTCAACATTCCCATCACACCGGTGTGACGGTACTCCTTTAAGGGTTAAGTGAGTGTGTCTGGTGTAGTGGCCACTTCCAGCGGTCTAGAGACCTCTGGTACGTGTGGACCGCTGGGACACCAGTAAACAGACTAGGGCCCATTCTTTTCTGCAATGACTCATAAATCAGTGACTTATTCAGGTGAACTCTGAACCTGACATTTGGTGAGAAATTGGGCTTGTGCAGTGCATTTCACTAGCTGAGGGTTTGCCTCAGGCCTTGAGGAAAGCCTCTTGGGAAAGAGGGTTCCCTTGGTGTTTAAATAATAAGGGCAAATTAGCTTAGTATAGATGTAGAGTTGATTTGTGGTATGTTTTTACATTCAAGTACAGCACATCAACACTCTGGAAACATTTAAAACATGTTTAAATTACATGGGTCATAGGGTGTGGTATTCAAATCCCCCTACATAACTGTTATTACTGCTATTTAAGTCATTATGTGTCTAAAACTTATCTTTCTTATCGTTCTTATTATGATCCTATTTTCCAGCCTCTTAGTTCAGTTAGCCTGACGAGCCAGACCCACAATAAAATGTAGGGTCTGGAGACTCACCGTTGGCAGTGCTCAGTCCGAGGGGTGGGATAATCGGTTGTCTTTCAAATTCCCTCTGCACGCAATAGGATAGCGCTACAACTCATGAGTCCCGTGTGTTTTCCCACCAGCGGAGCTAGTTGGCTAGTTCAAACCTTTGCCAACTCAAAAAAAAGCTTAACTCGTATCACGCTGTTCGCCAACAGAAACATCCATCTTCTTTGTTTTCAAGTAGCAGGGAATTCAAGCCGAACCATTGCAACTCTGCCATCAATCATTATGTTAAGCCCGCCTAACGTCTCTATACACGATGTGATTGGCTCTATCGAAGTTTAATTTCTCCAGCTCGCAAGCCAACGGAGAGTTGCTAGACTAGACCGCTAGGGTGGACTAGATTTCTAGGCTATAGGTCAGTCATTATGCATTTCATATTCTAAGTTTGAACTTGAGGATTTAATACACCATTTTATCAATAATGTATAGGTCTAATAAGTATTCATTACTCATTCACTCATTACTTCATTACTCATTCAAGGGACAAGTCATGGCAATACTTTCCTACAGCAATAAATCAGCAAGTGGACATCTGTAGTTTAGCATCACCATATCAACAGTCATATCACAGACCTGAGCCACTGAATATGCTATAAACTGAGTCTATCTGAGAAGAGGGTGGTCAAGTGATGTTCTAAAACAATCATAGTTGCCAATGTAGAACATTCCTCTGTGCATGGAACACTTCTAATCCCGCACTCTGGAATGTTTATGTTTGGACTCAGCCAGATCCCTTGGGAGGGGTGGGGTGGGTGGCGGAGGTGGTAGTGTGGGGGTGCAGCTCTTATCTCCGCAGCCGCCCCCATTCAGGCTCCTCGAATACACCCCTGCTCGCATTCCCATTCCCCCAGGCCCCACTTTAAAAATAGGTTTACCATAGGCCAGCACTGCGGGCTTACTGACCCAAGGCCTCTTCAGACGCATCACACACACACACACACACACACACACACACACACACACACACACACACACACACACACACACACACATGCACTACATCTGTCTTTCGCTTCTCTATCTCTATCACCTCTTTCTCAGCATCGGCTGATTTTTAGTCCTAACTCTTAAGGTAAATCCTACCTGTTAACGTCTCTGACTTGAGCCTTTTGCACTTGTAGGATATTTGATCTTGGGCTGGGTTTAGCAAAAGATGTTTTGATAACCCCTGATGGCCTTGGCTTTGCGCTATGCGTTCGTCTGGCTGGCGTTTCCCTCAACACCTTGGCTCACTGAAGCACCACACTGTCAACACGCATTCTTCTCCGCGACAGCTGCTGCTGCGTCAAAGAGGGCGACCCACCGTCCAACCGTTGTGTTTGTCGTCCGCGTACAGATGTTTAAATGCTGGAGGAGGGCTGCAAAGTCACAGGCTTCATTAAGACAAGACTTATGGGTCCTTACTGAATGTTTTGGTGGAAATTTTAGTGGACATAAAGCAGATTTAGATTACAGTGTCCTAAAGGAAAATAACTCAAACTTGTTGCTTTCCCTTCCGCTGCCACAGTGACAAGTGTGATGTAATAATGACTTTCTGTTTTTTTGGTTGCCAGGACGACTTCTAATCGATCTGGATCTTTGAAGCCTGTTGGTCCCGTCCATCTGAAGCAATTCAACCAATCATGAGCAGCAGCTACAGCGTCTCCCTCATTGGTCCCTCCCCCTGGGGATTCCGACTGCAGGGTGGGAAGGACTTCTGCACGCCCCTCACCATCTCAAAAGTTAGTGATCTCACACACACACACACACACACACACACACACACACACACACACACACACACACACACACACACACACACACACACACACACACACACACACACACTGGAATCCTCCAACACTCACTCACATACTGACGTGTTATTTACTGTCTCCAGAGTGGTTGCCGTGCCATGGGTGTGTGCCCTATGAAATGGAACATGTTCACTCATACAGTACATGTGCACACAAACACACACACATACACACACACACACACACACACACACACACACACACACACACAGCCGGTGCCCATACTCACGTCCTCTTGAGAATGTACCCATCCTCACATCAGCTGCTGTACACACACACAATCACACACACACACACACACACACACACACACACACACACACACACAATATCTGATATCTGGCACACCACCAGGCACACCACCAACATATATTTGCAACATATACACACTTTCCACAAACACCCACCTAAACGCGCACACACCCAGACACACACACACTGGCTGCTCTCTCTCTCTCTCTCTCTCTCTCTCTCTCTCTCTCTCTCGCAGACTGGCCTTCCCCCTTTCGTTCCCTGGTATGGCAGCCATGCAGTCAGCACTGCCAGGCTGTTGGGTGATGATTGAGTTGTAGCCACTGATTCCCTTTCCTCCTCACCTCCCCCCATACCACACCTGCCCAGCCTTCTGCTAGTCTCTCAGCCTCTCTCTCCCCTCTTTCTGCTAAATCTCTCTCTCTCTCTCTCTCTCTCTCCTCTCCTCTTTCTGCTAAATCTCCTCCCTCTCTCTCTCTCTCTCTCTCCTCTTTCATGCTAAATCTCTCTCTCTCTCTTCTCCTTCCTCTTTCTCCTCTTTCTGCTAAATCCCTCTCTCTTTTCCTGCAACTCTCCACCAGCTCTCTCTCCTCTCTTTCTTTCTCCTCCTTTCTACCGTCTCTCTCTCCCTCGCTTTCTCTCCCTCTCTTTCTTTCTTTCTTTCTTTCTCTCTCACTCTCTTTCTCCCCCCTCTCTTTTCATATTTACTTCCTCTGTCAGCTTGCCGAGCCCTGTCATATTTACTGTCCAAAATCGACTAGTCTTCCTCCTATGATTACTAGCTGTAGTAATGAGTAGGGGTTGTCCCAGGCTTCCCCTGTAGTGCTGGCCATTAGCACAGGATTAGTCTTCACGTTGCTGCTTTTACTGCTGCTTCAGTCATGGCTCTTGCTTCTCTATAGAGCTCCATCCGTTGTCTGTTTTCGGCTCCTGCCAACAGCACTTTCGCAAGGGGGAAATGCATCGGGAGAGAGTGTGTTGTGTTCCTATTCACACAAAGGTCACGGCCGGTCAGGTGTGGTGTGCTGAAGTGAGTCACCACGTGATAAGAAACCAAGAGTGTAAAAACCAAGAGAGTGTGTAGGATTAGGGTGGCGCATTTCATGTGTGTGTTGTGTGTGTGTGTGTGTGTGTGTGTGGCGTGAGAGAGAGAGAGAGAGTGTGTGTGTGTGCATGTGTGTGGGTGAAAGAAGAGAGAAGTGTGTGTGTGTGTGTGTGTGTGTGAATGTTGTGTAAATGTGAATGTTGAACGTTTAGGAGGCTTGAGCTGTGGTTCATGTCACAGAAACCCAAACACTTAATTTTTGAACATTCTTTTGGACCCTCTGTTTGATAGATAATACCTACTTTCGTGAGATGTGCGGTTTATCAGGATTGGTTGTGTTTGTTTGTGTGTGTGTGTGTGTATGTGTGTATGCCCTTATGTTAGTAGCTTCTCAGCTTTTCCAAAACGCCCTTGATCCCTCTTGTCCCTCGTGGGAGCAGGGGAGGTTCAGTAAAAATCCGCTTAGGATCCCGTTCCCATAAATCGGTATAGGGATTTGGCCGTCAGAGCTAGCTGGCCAGGCCTCGTGATGTGCTGGCACGCCATGTGTAACCGGTGGCTCGGGTGGTGGTGGGCCTGGCTGCCTTGACATGCATTGTGTGTGTGTGTGTGTGTGTGTGTATTTGGTTTGTGCGGGAGAGCTAGCCGGCTTTCTCTCTCTCTCTCTCTCTCTCTCTCTCTCTCTCCTATCTCTCTCTCTCTCTCCCTCTCTCTCCTCTTTCTCTCTCTCTCTCTCTATCTCTCTCCCTCTCTCTCCTCTTTCTGCTAAATCTCTCTCTCTCTCTCTCTCCTCTTTCTGCTAAATCTCTCTCTCTCTCTCTCTCTCTCTTTCTCCTCTTTCTCCTCTTTCTGCTAA
>NC_063211.1:9361382-9398882 GCF_017589495.1 Alosa alosa | reverse complement strand
CATTATGTGTCCTGCTGGTCACTGACAGCCGGCCACTGCTTTCCACACCGATGGAAAGAAACGAGGGAAGACACTCATCATTTCTGTTCTGCCTGCTTTCTCCCACAGATGCCTTAATATGGCAGTAACCATTTTTTAAGATCACAGCTTTGTCAGGATTGACCTCAGGGCTTTCTCGGAAGTAGGAATCAAGGCTTCTTTGGTATTTAAACAGTTGGGTGTATGAGATTTATGTGTGTGATGTTCGGTAAGACGTGATTGGTTGGGAGTTGCTGTGCCAAAAATCATTCCTCTTGAACACACATTGAACGTGCCGAGGCCTGGGCCGGCACTAAACGCACCCTGAATGTGTTGGGACCTGAAGCGTACTCGCCGGTCACCGTTCAGTAACTTCACTAACTGGAAACCCTGCTGACCTGCTGGGTACGGCCGACGCTGTTTGTTTGTTTTCCTCCCAACTGGAAAACTGGAATGTATCCAGATAAGAGCGTGTCAGTTGCCTTGTGCGGCTCCCAGTATCGGTGTGTTGACTTTGCCCTCTCTCTATCTCTTCCTTTCTCTCTCTCTCTCTCTCTCTCTCTCTCTCTCTTTCTCTCTTTCTCTCTCTTTCTCTTTCTCTTTCTCTCTCTCTCTCTCTCTCTATCTCTTCCTTTCTCTCTCTCTCTCTCTTTCTCTCTCTTTCTCTTTCTCTCTCTCTCTGTCTACCCCCCTGGGTTGTTTCGTTCCACTAGTCAGGCTCTCCTCTCGCACGCGGCATCAATCTCACAGGCCGGAGGCTTTCACTCGTCTCGTGTGCTTTTTGCACGGCACAACAAATCTCTGCTCTGCTTTGAGCTTAGAGAAGCTCTGTAAAGGGCCATGTGCTTGACCTGTAGCCTCTCCTTGAGCCATGAAATATACCTCCCAACGGCAGTGCGTCAGGGCCCAGACAGACCCCTGCTGCAGCTTGCTCAGCTGTGGCCCAGACGTGGCCCAGACTTGGCCCTATTCTGGGTCCAGTCCGCTGGGTTTCGGACCAGACCAGGGATGGGATATGTTCCAGACTTAGTGCTCTGGCCGCCGCTGCTAGCTTCTCCCCTGGAGCTCCTCTCACGGATCCCTCTTCCTCAGATGGACACAAGCCTGTCTCACGTTACAATCTCCCTGCCTCCAGGCATTACCCTGGGCCTTTCTTCTTGCTCACAACCTGCATGCAAACCTCATTGTGACACGCAGCTTAGCCACAAAGGAAATGGGGCTATTTTGATGAGCCTCCAGGCGAAGTTGCCTTTGGAGCGCTGAGCGCAGCCGTGTGTACCTGTGGGAGTGTGGGATTTCTCTGGGCTTGGTCTTCAAAGGCACTCGCAGTGGGCCAGGAAGTGCATCTTGAACCCTTTGTTTGTCAGTGTCAAGTCTTGAGTTTACTTTGCTTTCGTGTGTTTGGCTGTCGTGGTTTTTTGGATCCGTGCACTTTCAGTGTTGCGGAAAGGACTGAGTATGAGAAATGAGGATGAGAACTTGATCTAATCTAATAAGTCTAGGGCCAACAAGAGAGCAGAATGAGAAGAAAAAGTCTACTGGATGGAAGTCCTGCATCTTCAAATGCACTCACTGTTCACTGTGCTTCTCATTCCTCATTCCTCATGTGGCGTCAGTGCAAAGTTGTGTTTTAGAGGTCAGCACATTAGCATTAGTAGTAGAAGGCTGCTGAGAAGACTGACTCAATTGCAGCCTGTAACCATTTTGGTTTTCATTTGTTTAAGTATAAGTATAAGTATGTATACTCTTTTGTTCTCGTGAGGGAAATTTGGTTTCTGCATTTATCCCAATCCGTGAATTAGTGAAATACACTCAGCACACAGTGAACACACAGTGAGGTGAAGCACATACTAATCCCGGTGCAGTGAGCTGCCTGCAACAACAGCACTGGGGGGGGGGGAGCAGTGAGGGGTTAGGTGCCTTGCTCAAGGGCACTTCAGCCATGCCTACTGGTCGGGGTTCGAACCGGCAACCCTCCGGTTGCAAGTTCAAAGCGCTAACCAGTAGGCCACGGCTGCCTCAAGATGTAAGATATGTTTATAAAACCGTATTTATTTGTTCTACTACAGGACTGTGAAATATTCCAGAAGCTTCCCCATTAATATCCATTGTGTGAGGCACTAATCCTCTCAACGAGAGCCATAAAGCTTGTCTCTGTCAGTTGTGTCCTGTAAGTGTTAGACATGCCCCCTCTCCTGCCTCTCATCTTGTTTCTGTCCACATTACAGCGGGCAGGCAGCGGCGCGGGGTCGTGGGGGACACAGTGGGGCGTCTCATCCACCCTGCTGCTCCCACGCTTATTATTGTTATGGTTCACATTTTAGACCGAGTTGTCCAAACAACGTCCATCATCTGTAGAGGAAAGAGCTGTCCAGACAACGACAGGCCAGTGGAGGGACAGGGGAGCGGGGTGTGATATTGAGCTCGGGCCGCAATGTGCTCTCTCACTCTCTCTCTCTCTCTCTCTCTCTCTGTGGTGTTCTCTGTTTACATAGCCTTTTCTGTCTGTAAGGTCTCTCTCCTCCTTTTTTCTACTCTTTGTTGCTCCCTCTCTTTCATTCCCTTTCTTTCTCACAAGTATTTTTAAAATGTTCTGCCCCCCTCCCCCTTTTTGCTTTGCTTATGCCTATACCACCAGTCACTGGATTAGATTAAGGTTAATTTATTTCCTTACTGGATAATCTAATATCATATCCTTTTCTAAATATAATAAATCTTCGGAAACTCCCAAACTCTATGTGGTTTAATTGTATTGCAAAAAAGCTGCCTGAATCGTTTTTACATTGCCCAGTTTTATTTTAAGATTCTATTATAAATTTAAAATAAAATCTATTATAACTATTTTAAATTAGATTTGCTGACTGATTGAAAGCAACATCAGTGCATGCAAACCTCAAAGTGGAATCAAATAGCTTAAAATATTGGTGAAGTCCGCCAAGCGTTTCTTTTTTATATTAAGTGTTTTTGGCTTAAGTCCTGTGGTATTATGTTATTAAGTGCACCCCCATTCCAAGTCAAATTGCAATCCGATGTGGCAACTAGTCTGCTATCGCTGTTGAGATCAGCCTTAGGGGCCTCCTTCGATTGGATCCAAAAGTAGATGGTTGAAACAGCAATTTAATAGCGACTTGTAAAGCTGTAACCACAACCAGCTAATCAGTCATTCACAGTCATTAGGGGATAATTCCACGTCTGCAGCGTCTAATGCAGCATCTGCAAAGATTTGATTGAGATTGTTTGAACAGGAGCTTGTAGCTGTGACACAGTGAAATTAGGGAGTCATTAGAGAAAATGACATCGACTCGGTGCCGCGGCACCTAATTAAAGATGTTTTCTTCCTGTCCGCGTTCTCTTGCCTCCACAGCTGGTGGGCGTCTCAGAACCAGCGGCCCATCACATGTTGCGTGACTTATCAGAAATGCCCAGCGTCAGGGACCTGTCTAGGGAAAAAATAAAGACCTCAACTTGGAATGTGTCTGTCTGAGATGCCAAACTAGTACCCCCATTGTGCAGCGTTCTCTAAAAGAATTTTTTTCAGAGTGCACTTTATGGCATATTGTATGAGGCATTTTGTCTCCTTACATATTGGATGATAACGTAAACAGTGTCAAGTGACTAAGACATGTGACCTGTTAACAAGGGGAGGCCACATAAAAACGCCCTGAGCATTTTTGGGACAGCTGCGCTGCAAACACAGTCTTTTTAGCTATGCATTCAGAGAAAGACCAAAAAAACACAGAGGACAGAGGAGACAGAGGAGAGTTTTGTATATGATTATAAGAGCTAATTCTATACATTACATTGGTTTACTACTTACTGGGCATGTAAGGGAGATATATGGATGTCACACATTCTTTTTGAAGACTGCTTTGGATCTGTTCTGTTTTCCTTTGGCAGGGAACTTAGGTGATGGTATCCGTGAGTTACAGTGATTTAGGGGCTTACTGCTGTGTCATAACATGTATCTTGATCTCATTTGTAGTGAGATATGGGTTATATCTTCTATAGCTTAATTGAAAGCAACTCGCCCTGTGCTGGATCGTTGAATAGCACACAGTGAAGATAGGCATGGACTTGCACATTAAAGATGTAGTCTTCAGTTTGATTTCTCAGAACGTTGTTGATATTTGAGTTTGATTGCCAATCAGATTACACCCCACCCAACTTCTCTTTACAGAGCCAAGGTTGTTTTTCTTTCTTTAGCGTAAACACTTTACGGAAACCTAGAGGACCATTGGGAGCAATCTGCTGAATTTGACAAAAAAAGTGTATGGGATTAGAATTGTGGATTTCACCTTTAAAGGCCTGGTTATATCATTTAGAGGTAGACATTCTCAGATGTCTCCAAAAATCAGCTTGATTTGATTAGTAACGGTTTGGAAAGTTTCTTTAATGTGTCTGCCTCTCTGAACAGCAATAGACATGCTCACATAGAGAGATCTCAGAGGAAGTGTCAATGGAATGAAAATATTTGGTGACTGGGGTTCTGTCACAGTATCCGCAAAAGAGGGTCTTCTCCACTCCTTTTTTGGTTGTGTTTGATGGGGCTGCTGGAGTCTAAGTTTTGGCCATAGAATTTCCCTCTCTCTGTCCTCATTACATCATGGTGGGGTTGTTAAAGAGGGATATGATATAGATAGATATAGATAGATAGATAGATAGATAGATAGATAGATAGATAGATAGATAGATACTGTATTGATCCCCAGGGGAAATTCAAGAAATTTCACTTTGTGTGATGGGTCAGACTAGGGCTAGAGCCAGTAAGCTCTCCAGTTTACACTTATGCCTTCTGTCTGCCTGTTCTCTCTTTCTCTCTCTTTCCCTCTCTCTCTCTTCCTCTCTCTATTTCAGTTGATCCCCTCCTCTCTCCCCCCTTGCTCTTCTCTCCATGACATCTGATACATACTATATGGGCTCGTTTTAGCCCTCTGTTTCTCTGTGGAGTCTTATTATGGCACGACCTAAGTCACTCACGACGGGGGAGAATTCTTTTGTTGTGTGTTCATACCATTGTTGGGGTAGGATTACACATGTGTGTGTGTGTGTGTGTGTGTGTGTGTGTGTGTGTGGGTGTATCTGTGTGTCTCTGTGTGTGTGTGTGTCTGTGTCTGTGTGTGTGTGTGTGTGTGTGTGTGTGTGTGTGTGTGTGTGTGTGTGTGTGTGTGTGTGTGTGTGTGTGTGTGTGTGTGTGTGTGTGTGTGGTGTGTGTGTGTGTGTGTCGTGTATGTGTTTAGGGGTGTGGTCAGGGTAAAGGGGGTAGAGGGAATGACTGTTCAGGAGATGGTCAGTGACTCAGAACCATTATGTTACATAACTGATTGAAGACAACTGGGCCATGACAACCCAAGGTACTTGGTCAGCTTACACTCCGTCAGATCTTCCACTTCAGCCATTATTAGACCGGTTATTAGACCGTTGACCAGTATTTAGTTTTTCCCTTTGATTCTTTGTAGTTCTTTGTATGTGTACTTTTGAATATGCACACTTTTAACAAAATGTAATGTGTTTCTGTTTACCTTTTGGAAAGGTTCCACATTTACAGGGTTTTAACAGGTGTGTGCATCAGTTTTATTTATAGGATAATGGCACTAAAGTGGCACTAAAGTTACCCTGATTGCAGTTATTAGTCAACAATAATAATAATCAATCAAATCAATGATTTATGATAAGTACTAGGGATTTGAATGAATGCATTGATTAATGAAGGATGAACGAGTAAGAGCATGAATGAAGTATGACTGAATTTCATTACTCCTGAGGGAATAACTGGAGTCAGGAGTCCTGTCCTTCCCAATCTAGTTCACTTTAGTGAGCTCAGATGACCTCATATTTGATCATTTTGGTTTTTATCATGCTACCCGTTTCCCGCAGGCTTCCACATAAATGCGTTCATCAAACCTATTACATTGTTACGATGTCTTTAACTGAACTATGCCTCAGCTTTTCCACTGAAATCAAATAAAACGCCGGAATGTGGGTTATTTTTGGGAGCGCGTCGGTGCCTGCTGAATTCCCTCCATCTGAAATCAACCTGCTTCTGGTAGAGCGCCTTGGCAGGCTGAGTCCGTCTGGGGGTTCAAAATTGGCCTCAAGGGAGAACTTGTTAGGTGCGCTCGTCCCGAACACTGCGATCTGGTGGTTAACAGTCGCATGGGCACAAAGCTCCACTTCAGTAAAAGCCTGTAAGCAGCTTCCTGCTCACAAATGTTCCCGGAAGGGCTGTGTGGCTTTGGCACGAGGACCCTGGAACTGTTCAGGGCCTGTTGTATGTTCCTTCACTCCCCCTTTATTTTAGGTGGATCAATTATTAAAGAGGCATAGCAGACCACAAACAGAACCACACGTTCTATTCCGAGGCATTGCGTCTTTATAACCATTCATAAGACACGCTGTTGGATGATGGCGCAGTTCCTTTGGTCTGGAACCCCACAAAAGCGTCTCTCTCAGGCAACGGTAAACACGTATATTATATCCAGTCATGCGTATTTATAGACGCACGCTCAGATTCTGCTGTGGGTTCTTGTTGTGTGTTTGTCAGAGCACTTATAGAATCTTTTCTTTTTTAGCGCCTCAGTTATATTAATATATACTTTAAAAAAAAAGTAGGGGCAGCCTACTGGTTAGCACTCCGGACCTGTAACCGGAGGGTTGGCGGTGCGAACCCCGACCAGTAGGCACAGCTGAAGTGCCCTTGAGCAAGGCACCTAACCCCTCACTGCTCCCCGAGCGCCGCTGTTGATGCAGGCAGCTCACTGCGCCGGGATTAGTGTGTGCTTCACCCCACTGTGTGTTCACTGTGTGCTGTGTGTGTTTCACTAATTCACGGATTGGGATAAATGCAGAGACCAAATTTCCCTCACGGGATCAAAAGAGTATATATACTACAATTATACTTATACTTTGGCCAGTCACCGATAGCCAGTAAGTCTCTAATGTGGGTCCAGACTGGCTAAATTCCCGACCCGGCTAATTCAATCTGGCCCCCTAATCATCCCCCAGTGTGATTGGCTCATTCAATCTCGCCCCCTAACCATCCCCCATTGTAATTGGTTCATTCACATTGGTGGTTGTAAGTAAGGTTCCCCCTTCACTGTGAAGCACTTTGAGTGTCAAGAAAACATGTAACGTGTTTTTGTTTTATGTTGTTGAGCGTGTTGGTGCAGTTTCTTTGCCTTTGTAAGAAGGAACTAGGGCTGCACAATTCATCAATTTTCAATCAAAAATGCGATTTGAACTAATGAGATTAGCTAATTGCAAAGACTGCAATTAATTGTGCCACTCGCAACCCCGGGCTGGACTTGCAGCCCTGGTCCAGTCTGAGTTTTTGGTGCAGTCGCTCAGCCTTTGTAAGAATGGACTCAGAGAGCAGATCTTACATCTGACCCTGAGCTGGGACAGGTTTGGCTGCCGGCTGTGACATGCAGCGTAACCGATATTGCATTACAGTTTCAATCCAGAATGTTATTGATGGATTTCTAAAGACCAGGCTCACACTTCCAGTAACAGTGGACCGATGCTAAAAGTTTTGTTTTGGAACACTTTTACGAGGCTGTATGAAATTGTATCAGTGGTCATTTTGGAACGTTTGTAGTTGGACATTAAAATACTTCAGCCCAGACCAGAATTTGTTTTTCATTTCTCTGCTACTGATTTTAAATTGTACTGGATATGTTCTCATTGGATTCAATCATAGTTATGGCTGGTCCATAAAATTATCTTTTCCACTGCAAATTTTGTTGGGCATTTTTTTGGTGTTGTTGTTTTTGTATCCTGTTTGTGTGATGAATGGAAGTGACTGTACTGAACGACTGAGCGGGTCGTGGTTCCACGGTCCTGGGTCTGTCCGGCGCTGGTATGCTGCCGGCCTCAGCTCAGCTCACCCAGAGAGCACAGGATGGAGAAACACATGTGCGGAGGACATTGATTCACAACGCTGCACTGCACAGCGGGGTGGACTGTAAAAATGCTCGAGTGTTGGGATGCGAGATTCGTAAGATTTAGAGCCTCATGGTTTGCGGCTGTGGCCTTGTACCGTGGATTACTATTCCCTTACTGTATACGTCGAGGGCGCATTAACAGATACCAACAGTGTGGCTACATTTTGATGCAGCAAACACATGCACAGAGAACCACACAAGCCCAACACATCTGCACACATAACTGCAATAATTCATACATGTGGAGATGGATTCTACAATAAATAGATGTAGATGTATACAGTGTATACATGTCATCAAATCGTAAATAGACATGCACAACCCTGGGCACACACACTGGAAAAACTTAATATAAAGATAAAGACTAATAGTATTTGGTTATCTGCTGAAGCTTCCAGGCATTGAAGCGCCGCTACATTGGATCAGAACCAAAAAGCACTAAAAGGTCCTTACAGGGTCTGAAAAGTCCCCAGGCCCCCCAAAGTAATCACCTCCGTCTTTGATGTTGACATGAAGCATATATCCCATGAAATCACGGATATCAAGTGGGAATTTCCCTAAATGTCGGCTATAGCCAATAGGCTATACAGTAAGAGCTGGGATTTAAGTCCTGTGAAGTTAATACCACATTTCTCGTGCCAGAATGTATAAGCCAAGATATTATTTTTTGTGCTTGGCTGCAGAGGGCAAATTTATTGTGTGGTTTGAATGGTTAATGGTTAAGTCAGTGTAATCTGCAGAGAAAGGGATAAAGAACTTGAATGAAAATGGTGTGTGACCCTAAATGTAAAGACTGTCAGAGAAAGACTGTCTCCTCCATCACTTGCGGGTAAGGCCACACACTCCTGAGCATTCTCAAACACGCCAGGCTCTACTGTATATCAAAATGCCACATGGATTTTATTGATCTAATGTGATTTTTCATAAATTCTAAACGTCCACAGTGAAGTGAAAAGATGGGCAAAGGCATCTGTTTCTAATTTCACTCTTGTGTGTGTATGGGGAGATGTATGTCTACTATTCTTCTGTGAGTAGAAGCTCCTCTATCTTTTATTTCATCTAGCAGTTTTGTTCCAGGTTTTTCATGCTTTTTTTTTGAAAGATTGTTTGTTGCCGTTTGGATGGGCAGCCGCGCAGTGGAATCAGATGGCTGGACGGCAGGAATTTTGCGTTCAGATGTGGCCTAAACTTAGACCCCCCTCCCCCCAATTGCTTATTTTTATGGCTGTCTGCTGCAGTTGGTGGGATCACAAATAGTGATATAAGCAGAGTTGGTAATAAAAGATGACGTGTGTCATATGTCATGTTTAGTTTCCTGAGACGTTTTTCCATGAGGATGATAGTCTTTTCCAAAAAGATGGCAATCCTTGCTTTCTGTCATCACACAGTTGCTGATGATGACTGAAACAGACATGCTGACACCCCGCACACACACACACACAAACACAAACACTCAAACACACACACAAGCACTTAAACACATACAAACAAACACATACCCGCTCTCACTCTCACTCTCTCTCAAGTACACACATACACGTATGCACACACACACACACACACACACACACACACACACACACACACACACACACACACACACACACACACACACAGTATTGTCCTATCACCAGCCATCTGTGGGAACCATCAGCTTATCAGCTGGCATCTGTGATCTGTCTGGCCTCAGCTCTTCTGCGCCCATTAGAGGACAGACCCACGCTTCTCCGCCCGGAGAGTGGACACGGCCACAGCTCCCAAACCAACCATGCATCCTGCAGACCAGAGCCAATGGCACAGGGCTGAGCTTTGGCCAGGGAGAGGGAGGGAGGGAAGCCGAGAGGAAGTAAAGAGAGAGAGAGAGATAGAGATAGAGATAGAGATAGAGAGAGAGAGAGAGACAAAGAGGGAGAGAGAGAGAGAGAGACAGAGAGAGAGAGATGACAGTTGAAGGAGAAGGTAGCAGGAAAGGGGAGAGGAAGAACAAAAAGAGGTTTCACACCAGCATGTCTGAAATCTGTGTTAAGATCATGTTTCCTGTGTGACCAACTGCTGTTCTCATCCAGTAGACACACACAAACGCGCGCACACACACACACACACACACACACACACACACACACACACACACACACACACACACACACACACACACACACACACACACATTCAGCTGTAGTAGTGGGGGCGGGCTGGGAAAGTTTTTTTTTTATTCATTAGCCTCATATGGTAATCAGCTGATGGGCTGACTATGCTATGTCGAGTCTGCCTGGGGACCAGTTTGTCTTTGCTGAGCGTCCATTCTCGCCATGTGCTTTTTCATGCTTTGGAATGTGATGTTTTGTTTGTGTTGCCATGGCACCGCTCCCTGAGAGCGCCGGTCTGGGCCAGGGTATCTCGTTCGTCTCGCAGTGGCCGGACGGTAGGCACGGCAACCCCTGGCCAGGGGGTTGTTCATACCCACACTTTCTCTCTCTTTCTTTCTCCCTCTCTATTTCTCCCTTTCTCCCACCCCCCTCTCTCTCTCTCTCCACCACTCTGCAGTTGTTCCTTAAACAAAAACAACACTTTTCCCTCCTGTCTCCCTCATCTATGCGCTGCCCTCGTCTACGCACGTCTGATTGCAGCACATGAAAGACATCTGGAGACATCTGCAGCACACCTGGCTAATGGCTACAGCGCTGGCCAGTGTGTCCTGGACCGTCCCAGACTCAGGAGAGGCGACGTGATAACACGATGCACAAACCAGCGCTTCTTGAATCAGTGTGTGAGTGCGTGCGTGTGTGTGTCACGTCAAGGTCCCTTAAGAGGGGTGCCTGGTTAATATCCTGACGGCTCTCATGCTGGGTCAGACCGCTGGTTTCCTGAACAGGGATTTAGCCCAGACTGTCTGTTGTTAGTGAACAGTCTCTATTTATAAATTCCTCCAGCCCTCGACCTGGGAATCTGAATGGGAATGGCAGGCAGCATCTCCTCTCAGTTCTCCAGAGACCTTCAGGAAAGCTTCACATTTGGCTTAATAATAATGTTTTGGCTTTGAAGGTTTGAAAAGACAGAATGTTTGTATATCTTTCACTGCACATGTGTCTCATGTCTGAAACAGAGACTGGAAAAGAGTCTTTGCGACCCCTCTGTCTGGTTCCTATGGCCTCTTCTGTCAGACAGGGATGTGTTTTTTTTTTCTCTCTCTCTCGCTCTGTCTCTCTCTCTCTCTTTCTCTCTCTATTCGTGGGATGATGGTCCTGATTGGCCTTGTCAAAGCAGCTCCATATTTGGGCGGGAGAGGGCCTGTCTCGTTGCGCGGGGCGGACGTCACGGCGATTTCACAAGCACTTACCACAAGTGGCTTCCTCTGACTAGACTTCTCAAAAATGTGATGAGAGGGCGAGCCAGCTCTCAGGCACAGCCGTTTGGCAGCTTGCGGTGTGCCTGCCTTAGCTCGGGGCCCCCGGGGGCCCATCACATGCCGGGGCCCCTGAGGTATCACTTGGCCAGCGGGCTATGCTGAGAGTGACGTGGTCCCGAGCCATTTAAGACCCACGATGCGGAGTGCCTCTTATGAGATAATTGCTCTCCGTGAGCCAACTGTTTGTTGTTACTGTATTTTTGCACAGCTCTCTCCTGTTTTCCTCTCTCTCTCTCTCTCTCTCTCTCTCTCTCTCTCTCTCTCTCTCTCTCTGAAGAGTTGTCCCAAGCAAGGGAATGGAACAGTACAGACAGCTCTCCAGTTGCCTTATGGAATGGTGTGTCTCCAGTTATGATGCTCACATACTGTATCCTTTGAGGAAATGTATCTGAAAGACGTGGGGACTAAACACTTTTTAGTTTTCTCTATTCTTTAGAAAATAAAGTGATCCAAAGGTTAATTGGTTGCATGTTTCCAGAGGAAAGTTTATTTGTTATAGTACCAGAGAGGGTTTTTGTAGTGCTTATTCATTTAGCTGGTTCTTCACACTGTTCTCTGACAGGCATCGCAGTGCAAATTAAATAAAGTGTACTATTGGTTTATTGTTGTAAGCCATAAAACACATAAAAGTCCATAAAAAGAAAGGCATGACCATTGCTCCGAAGCACGTTCTCCTCTTTCAAGTAGACCACGGGCAATATGAGATTTTTTCTTGGCCAAAATATTTTGATTCTTTCAACTGTTTTTTTGTACTCCGTCTGTCCCAGTTTTCCAGACATTAAGAACAAATTTCTCAACTGACATGAAATTAGAAGTAGTGGGTTGAGTGCTCCCTTCAACAGCAGTCATTAGTCATGCCGTGTTAGAATAAATGTGCGATGTGTTTGCGAGAAGACATACTATGCAAAAAAAGATGGTGGAAAATATCTGCCAGCTATAGATGACGTAGATGAGTTCATACATATAACGTTGACCGAGCATCTTATGACTGTTAGTTTAAAACTGTAATTTTATAAATATCACATTATCCACTTAATGCGGTTTGAGCACAACTTAAAGGGACTGTTCTTGGCTTGAGCTCAAGAAAAATAAACATCGGAGAGAAACTTCTCCCCGTACTCTGAGAGACAAGGCTCGACTGGCCTCTGCGTGCCAATGATCCACCCCATAATTCACCAGCAGGACACATAAAGACTCCATCATGTACAGACTGTTCCCCTTACTATCAGGAAATGATTGTATGCTTTTAATATCTTGTAATAATAATCATATACAGTCATTCATTTATTAATGCATATTATTCGGGGTTAAATACACAAAATACAACTGCTCACAAGTAGTTCCCGCTCTGCATTTTCAGAGGGTTGTGGTACTACCGATCGTTCTTGAACTGAAGCTATCAGTCGACAGCAGAATTGTCGGCTAGACTGCATTTTTTCTGAGCACATGGGACTTGGATCATTTTCACTGAGCTTGTCTTTTGTGGTTATTTACTCTTGTAATGATGAGCAGGTTTATCAGAAAAAACATCTTCAAGGGTATTTTGAATTTCAATTTCATCTAAATTCGATAGTGGCGGATCTGGTTAATTAAATTACGGGGGAAGACACATGGAAGCAATCGGCTCGGGCCGTGACTGAACTCAAGGAAGCACTCTGTCCTCCACCATTAGAAGTGTGCTCTGGGTTTGGAGAACGCCGCTAGACTCCATAGCATCCCAACGTCCTCCTAATTAGTCTTAATTACTGCCAACGCTGTGGACAGCACTTTCCATCTACACACTTCAAATTAAATATAATCACTGGGTGTATGCAAGTTCCTAGAGTACATTATTAGATTCACTTACTGTGAATTTCCATCTCATTGCAGAACTGATGTGTTCTTCCTTTACTAGACAGAGGTCTGTACACATCCATTTGGTCCCCTGTTTAAGCTCCTTTTGTTGATTTGTACTATAGACTGTAAACAATATTTGCACATGTGCTTCCTCCTCCACCCCTTCAAATGTGATAAAACAATACATGCATTCCATTGCAGTTACAGCATGATCACCCTGGCCCATTTCCGTGTACAACACATGACATGAATGGTAAAGGCATAGGTACAAATATGAGTAGAGAGTCATTGTTGATGTTGATGTGGAGGGGTTATGCACAGGGCACAGTTGTTGGTTAGCATGTGAGCCTGTTTGGCTCAGCACTCATCAGGCCAGGTTAGTAGATGCCTGATAAGTTGCCAGATAGTGGATCCTGAGTTGTCTGATGAGATTTGGGCCTGTCTCATGAGAGATGTGTTGCCCTGCCCTTGTGATGTGAATTAGAGCCAGCTCTCATGCCGTCCCCCCGTCCACCATGACCTCCCCTCCGCCAGTGAAATGTCAGGGCCGGATGTCTCCTGTGGCCAATCAGATTTGTTCCAGCGCTCATTTTTCTGTTTTAGCTGTTAAGCTAATGGCTCAGAAGGGGTCACAGAAGCACCCCGCCCCACACACACACCCACACACACATGCTCAGCTTCCTGCTGTGGCATGATTGGTCGTTGGAAGTTATTAAACGGATATTCCTCCTCCTCTGTTGCCCCTGCGTGTCCTCCTCTGTGGAAGCCCACCCCTGTCCACCCCTGCCCTGGCATTGACCCTCAGGAGCTTGTGAAACGAGAGAGCGCACCGCCAAACTGGGGTTTCAGGGGCATGTTTTACTACCAGGCCTCCTTCGGAGTAGCACTTCCTGCTGGGCTACTGTCATTTTGGCACTGCTACAAGACCCCAAACACACACACACACACACACACACACACACACACACACACACACACACACACACACACATACGGTCCACCTCCGCCCACCCCTGGTTACCCTCAGCCCTTTTGTGCTGTGTGGCTGCTGAGAGGAGGAGGGGCGACCACCAGTTCTCTTATCTTCAGTTTCTGAAAA
The DNA here is from genome assembly GCF_017589495.1 of Alosa alosa. Taxonomy (NCBI): domain Eukaryota; kingdom Metazoa; phylum Chordata; class Actinopteri; order Clupeiformes; family Clupeidae; genus Alosa; species Alosa alosa. Next base: position 9,384,583 of record NC_063211.1, on the reverse strand, counting down.
TAGGACGTGGTTCTGCAGTTCCTCAGCGAGAGTCTGCGGCAGTTGGCTTTGGTTCCGTCCCCCGATGACTCCCTGTGCCTCCGCTCAACCCTGCAGAACAAATGAGCTGAACACAAGTCAAGAGGGTTCCGTCACATTTGTCTTTCTCTATTTGCACTTGCTCCCCCACTTGTCAGTGTGTTTATTTTGAAATGTTAGCCACATTTATTCCCATTAGCTTCCTGTCGTACGATAACATCGGCAATAGAAAAGCTAAGGGAATGTGTCACCGGAGTCTCCCGAGACTTTCCCATTCCTTAGCTTGGTGCCGGGAAAAGCTTCGCAGCACTTTCCTCTTTTGTTTCTCCTCACACAATGCGGCAGCAGGCCCGAAAGAGTTCGGTACAGTATGGTTTCCTGCCGGAGCTGTGGGGGCAGAGAGTCTTTTGTTGTTGGCCTGAGAGGAATTCACTGTGCCCTTGTGTTGCAGACGCACAAGGGGATCCCAGGAACTTGAGGGGAATTTCCTGTATTGTTGTACTCACACCAGTTTGAGTTTTTCCAACATAAACACATAGCTTCTTGAGTTAGCATAATCTAATTTCTAGGTTTGTAATCTTTTTACATACATCAACCTGAAAATGTACTATAGCGTAAAAAGCACATGCTGTTATAGCCCCATAGTTTGTCCTCTCATTTGGTCCTTTTTCATGTTGTTAAACAATGTCACCAAAGAGTGTTGGGCTGAGAGTTAGCTGTTAGCTTTGTTAGCATGTGACAGTCAGTTTTTTCTGCTGCACATGGTGATTATTGAGGCAATACTGTTCATGTATGAACATGTTTCTTTGAAAGGAAATGACAAAGCCAGCCTTGGAGGTTGAGAGAGGGCAGGGCGCCGCCCCAGCCCTCAGACTGTGTGCATTTTACTGCTGTTTCCCTGGAGCACACAGTGTCCCAGACTGACACAGGCAAGTTCTTACCCAGGTGCTGAGTGGGAGTAGGGTTGTGTGTGTGTGTGTGTGTGTGTGTGTGTGTGTGTGTGTGTGTGTGTGTGTGTGTGTGTGTGTGTGTGTGATTTTCATGGTTGCAATGGAGGGTACGTGTGTGTTCATGATTAGTAGGGATAGTAGTGGTGTGTGTGTGTGTATGTGTGTTTATGTGTGTTTATGTGGGTCTGTCATGCCGATGGATCAACTGAAACTGATTTATTTGCGCCGCACGTCATTGTGCAAGCCCATCTCAGCCACACCTGGCGTCAAGTCATGCAGTTGTCATGGTTGCATCAGGGTACATCCTGTGTGGGCTCAGGCACTGTCATGACTGTGTAATTAGAGAGGAAAATAAGACCCTCTCTCCTCTAATAGTTCTCTATAAATTCTCTTCAGTTCTGTATTCAAACTAAGTTGAAGTTGTTATGAGTTTTTATAGTGAGGATTTTCATAATTTTCACAAAAATTTCCAGCTGGAAATAAACAATAGATTCTGTTTTTTTTTTTTTTTTTTTTTTTCTTGTTGTAGTAACAGGCACACATTCTTGACACGTAAAACACTTTCATGTAACATTGCTCCACCAAAGCCTTAGTAACCATTCTAACAGTCCAGACAGGTGTGTATGTGTTTTGTAACAACAAATGCAGCCGTCAGACTTTACCATTACGTCATTAGTGAACCTGTCACCCTCTAACAAGCAGTCCTTATTGGTGAGCTGTCACTCTTATGTGTTCTTTGTATGATTTCAAGCCAAGAGCTTTGCCCACTCTTACTAGCCTGAATCTACTACTAGTGTGCTACCAGTCTCCATTGATGGGGTCAATGTGGAGGTGGTAAACACCTACAAGTATTTGGGCTTACACCTGGACAATAAACTGGACTAGACAGGCTGGTAAGGAAAGCTGGCTCTGTAGTGGGAGCTGAACTAGAGTGCATCACTTCAATATCAGACAAAAAGGACCCTGAACAAACTGATTAACATCTTGGACAATGAATGTCATCTAATCCATAGCACTATTACAAAGCAGAAGAGTTTCATCAGCTGGAGACTTCGCTCACTGTCATGCACAACTGACAGACTGAAGACGTCATTTGTCCCCAGGGCCATTGAACTGTTCAATGCCTCACTAAAGGGAAGAGGAGAGATAGACTTCTCTGCATAGTCTGTCTGCCTCTCCACCTTCTCCATGTTTGTGTACTGACTGTCCACTAGCCTACTGTTTTACTGCTACACTGTTTACATGCTATATTAGCACATACTCATATCCCATCCCTCCCTCCCACAGCCTGGATTGTGGCCATAGTTAATACTTAATACTTTATACTTAATACTTGACCAATGGCTGTAACCATATTACTTCAACCTATTCTTGCACTGATATAGTTTTTATATTACTTTGTCTACATTATTCTCTTATATGTCCATATTTATTTTATGCTGGTCTCTAGACTTTATTCTTGCACTGTTGCACTGTTGGACTTACTTATTTCAAAGTCAAAGTCTGTTTTATTGTCAATTTCTTCACATGCCCAGACATACAAAGAGATCGAAATTACGTTTCTCACTATCCCACGGTGGAGACAAGACATATTTTACCAATTAAGTCCACAGACAAACATAACATTCAAGTAAACACTAAAAAGTAAATAAGAAGGCACATACAATGAAGAAATAAGAGCAGCAAAATTGGGTTGAAATTGTGCAATTGTGCATAGACAGTCAATATAATAGTGCAAAGTCAGGCCAATAAATGGCTGAGGTAGTTCTGTTTGACCTAAGTAAGCAAGTGGCATAGTGGTACAAGTTATGTAGAGCAGCAGAAGTGTTGTGGTTTCGGGACAACAGGACAACAACAACAAGTTGCAAAGTGTGCAAAGTGTGCAAGTGTACAAGTGGAGTAGTGCAAGGCAGCCATTGTGGGTCCAAAGTCCAGGATGTTATGTAGCTGAGGGTGGGGGGGGAGAGGGGGAGAGTTCAGCATCCTAACAGCCTGGTGTATGAAGCTGTTGGTGAGTCTGGTGGTGCGGGAGCGCAGGCTTCTGTACCTCTTCCCAGAGGGCAGTAGATCAAACAAATTGCGAGCGGGGTGACTTGCATCACTCACAATTGTGGTCGCCTTGCGGGTGAGGTGGGTGGTGTAAATTTGCTTCTTCTTCTTCTTCTTCTTCTTCTTCTTCTTGTTCTTCTTCTTCTTCATCTTGTTCTTCTGTACTTTTTTGATCTTCATCTTTGTTTTCTTCCTCCTCTCCGTCACCTCAGACGCCAGGCAACCCACTGACACAGATCCAAGAAAAACACCTGGACACACACACACACACACACACACACACACACACACACACAGGCGGGCCTGTTTGTCATTTCTATTTTCTGCTGCTTTTAAAAAGTACCGATGAGTGCTGTCCTTGATTCAAAAATGTTATGTTCATTAGCAGGAGGACTCAGAACCCAGTCCAATTTAGATTAGGGTGCTGAGTGCGTTATTCCTTTTTTTTTCCCGCTCCTTGACATATTTGTGTTGTCACAGACTCACAGGTCGTCATGTGTCCAGATAAGATCTCTGCCCCTCCTGAAACTCCCACCACCACGTCAGGACCACGTTTCTCACCACAACTATAGCAGCCTGTCAGGCACAATCAGATAAAGCAGCAATACAGCAGCAGCCTTGAGCCTAGACAAAAAAAAAGTTCATAGATGATTTAATAGGCTCATAAATTGCCACTGTGCGTCTGAAATCTTTCCTGCATCTACTGGTCAGTTTCCCACAAGTTGTATTTTTTTCAAAACACTTCATAAGAACGTTTACTTGGCTTTCTTCGCTTGAAAGCAGCAGGGAATAAGTTATAGTACCTGCCTGTGTTTATTCTCTTTGACTTTGATTCTGTCACAGCCAAGTGGGTCAGAATGGTCTACATCTATTACTCACTGCCGAAGCGCGCTGATTGCCCTCCATTCAATATTTGACAGAGAAGCCAGACACATGCGACCTGGACGGTTGAATCATTAACAGTCTACCGTATCTTTTTCAAGTCTGGGAGATGTATAGCATATAAGTGTCTGGCTTCAAAGGGCTGGCGTATGTTCCGGCATCTCCCATTAGTCTGGGCCTGAGCTATTCTTACACACACTGATAAGAGAGGAAAGGAAAACAAGTGTCTTATGTAAGGCGAGGTGTTACGCAAGAGTCACACGAAAATACACATGTGTGATAGGCATAAGCGTTTGTATAGTTTTTTTCTCCATGACCTACCTACATGAAATATACACGCTTGTTCATAACAGTTATATATTTTTTAAGGGGGGACTCACATTACTGGCTATCAAAATTGAATTAAAGCTTTGGGCATCAAACATAGTAGATGTGATTGTTTTTCACTCACTTTTCTCAATTTGGCGACTTTTAATGTGTTGGCAGTTGACAGATGGGGGAAAGGCATCCAAAGCCAAGATCAGCGTTGGAGACACTGTGCTGTCCATCGATGGTATCTCCACAGATGGAATGACCCATCTGGAGGCCCAGAACAAGATCAAGGCCTGCACTGGCAACCTGAACCTCACCCTGCAAAAGTAAGAGCCGAGCTGTACATCGCACGAACCAAACACACTCACCTCCTTTTAAAACGAGGAAATCACACAACCAGCAGTACAGCTGTGAGAATAGGGAAGGTCGGTTAGAAGAGGTCATTGTGCATATTCCAGGTGCAGGACATAAATGTGTCAGGATATTCTTCAAAAAGAGGTTCACACTCCTTTTTGAAGAATATTTTTACCCTTTGTGTCACCCCACTAAATGAATGGCCTACACTGTATCATAGACTAGAAGCCATGCGCTATGAAAAGTGCTTCAAACTTGTCCACACATGGAGCCTATCAAGGAAACCAAACATTTCATAGTAAAAGCATGACTGCAAGATAAATATAATTAAGGTCTACAGACAGGCTCAACCAAAGCTTGTAGCACCAAGAGTTTTTTTCCCCTCTGTTATACCATACAGACACACACAATGAAATGGGATTTCCTTCCCTGGATACGGAGCTTTAGAAAGCATACTGCATGTCTAAAATCAACAGCGAGGACATTAGATCTTGTTTACATACTTGGACAAAGCCCTACGTCAGTAAATGTGAGGTTTTTGTTTCATTCAGTGAGGAGTAAACATCATGGCCTTTAAAAGTTAATGTGCATCTTGGCCTCCGCTTTACTGTGTCCCTCTGTCGACCCTGTTGTTGTTAGAGCTTGCGCTGTATTTCGCCTTCGAAATGTGCGAAAACACAGCCAATAAACACATGTATGCGTAGTTCCTCTCCACACACATATATCATACCTCCACTATAAAAGGCATGGCTGGAACGGCAGTGCGGTCACACGCAGAGCAGGCGAGAGAACATCACTGAACGCTCAGAGATCCCCACAGGCCTCTGGGTGTCATTGAGGGCAAAACAAGTCTCTTTTTTCGCTTCGTTTTACTCCCGTTCTCCTTCCCTTTCCTCTGTGTGCTCTTTTTTCCCCTTCACCGCGTTCTTCTGCGGCTTTGCGAGGAGCAGATCGTACCTCCTTCTCCCGCCTCTGGTTCCTCAAGCACGGAGAGCAAGAGGAGGCCAAGCACAACAGCGTGCGGCCGGGTGTGTGGTTTCCTCAGACATCTCTCTAAACCCCCCCACTCCAGCGGACTGGGGCTTCTGGCTCACTCCTGTGCAGAAGTGGGGGGCTTATTAACTTCGAGAGGAGCGGTATTCAAAACCCGAGGCGTTTAAAAGACGTAGCTTGTCATTTACGCCGGCAGCACTCAGTCTAATGTGTTTGGATTTGAACTATAAATTGCCCCTCGTTGAGTTTTGGAATCTGTGAATCAGGCATTTAGTGGGTTAGGCGGGAATGTTGTCGTCTTTGGCCTCTTCACAACTGTCAATGTAGCCAGTAATAGAAATTCAGTGATTTCCCAAGAGCCATGACAACTGACATTTCACAGCATAATGTTTGACTCTCTGTTTTGTATTGTCCCTAATTTATTGTCAGATTACTCAAGTTTGTTCAGGCAAAACCTGGATTACTAATTAGAATTATTCATTTAATTAGTTTTCTGGGAGACCCTGTAGTCCTTAGTCCTAATCACAGTCAGTTCCAGTGCCATGAAAATCTGATACTTTTCCCTCAATTGGACAAAAACAGGCCTTGCTGGTGAGGTGACCCTATGCTAATATGGTCAACTTCATCGCAGTTCATTGACATTTTTAAGGACATTTGTTGGTCACAAGCTCCCTCTGTGTACAGGTATGTGTTGCCTCTCCCCCAGGAAGTATGCAGCAATGAAAGATAAACATAGATGTTATTCCTGAGTTGCGTTCTCATACTTAAGAATGTGGAATGCCAACTCAATAAAAAGACATTCATTAAACAGCTAGTTTCGTCTTGCCCTGAGCCTTTATCCTTCTGTGCTTTGGCCTTTTTGAGTCTGTTTTGCGTCCTTTGTCTGGTTATCACTGCAGCCGCACACAAGCAGAAGCCTGGCGTGTGTTTGTGAGCTCATAGCGTTTCCATTATGATCTGAAGTGCACATCAGAGAGCCATTACCGCTTGAAGTAGTGGAGTTTGTACAAGGCTATGGAGATTTCTTGTGATTCTGGTGTAAGTGTGTGTGTGTGTGTGTGTGTGTGTGTGTGTGTGTGTGTGTGTGTGTGAGAGAGAGAGAGAGCGAGCGAGAGAGAGAGAGAGAGAGAGAGAGAGAGAGAGAGAGAGATAGAGAAGATTTATTAAAGGTCACAAAAAGCCTGAAATAGGTTGTCTATTTACCACAGAAGCTGTGTAGGCCTTCACCATTAGAAAGTTAAAACTACTTTTGAGGACTTGCTGACCTTTGCTCTTCCTACAAATGGGTCTTTTCCTGGTCAGGTACGGTGACAGGACCTCTTTACGATGATTTATGATACAATTTCTGCTGACGGGCACAAAATAAGACATCGTCAAGGCCATCTGATTTTGCCTTCGACTTCTGACCCCTGTGTTAGCATATGCTGAGGATGGCCCCCGAAAGGCATTCCAGGCCTTTGGGGCGGATAAATCAGAGGACAGTAAAAAGGCTTTTCAAAGAGGGATGTGGGATTCTCACATTTTCCCTAGTCCGATCGTTCAGTGCGGTGGAGCCGATGTGTAGAATCCCTGGGGCGGTCCAGCAGGTACTGGAGAGCTTGTGTGCAATCATCATCATAGATTCCGAGGTCGGAAAACAGTCGAGCAGGAACACCACTGCGCTGGTTCTATGGAACATTCTTTTTTTCATTTTTTTTCTCTGTTCTCTTTCTGTTTAATACTGGCTGTTTGCGCAGTGAATCTGCAAAAATCATCAAACCTGAAACTCCCAGTTCTTTTCCTCGGATGTAGAAAAAAATAACGTCCCACTCCACCAATATCTCGGTTTACTTTTAAGATAACATTGCGTTAAGAAGAAAGCCGGGCTGTGTTTTGGGGTCCCTCAGAGATACTTGCGCAATGCTAACCTAGCGTTACTAAGCCACTCCGAGCACAGCTGCCTAGGGTCCTTCTTCAGGCTGGGCTTCTGATAGACTCTCCCCAGGCCTGAGTCAAAAAGCTTACACCTATTCACTGGGGCAAAAAATGTCATGTTAGGTCATCTTCAAACTATCTTCAGAACAATCAGGGAGTATCTTTAGAGCAAGTTAGAGCACACACACACACACACGCGCGTGCACACACGCACGCACGCACGCACGCATAGCCCTTTAAAAATCCAGAGTCCATTTGTTGTATGGTCTTGTGTGTGTGTGTGTGTGTGTGTGTGTGTGTGTGTGTGTGTGTGTGTGTGTGTGAGAGAGAGAGAGATAAAGGGTTTTTTAACCCTTGAGGAATTTCAACATCTCTGTTTTCCTGGAATAGATGCCACATTTCTTTGAGTAGAACAAGCGTTGCAAAAGACTGACGTTACTCAACCGCACACGTGAACACCGCCTCTGCACTATGTCAATGTGCTTTTGTAAATGACAGGACTTGCACCTGCGATCCCAGCAGTGCGAAACCTCCTCCGTACACCGTGGTAAATACGCTGTAAAGTACCCACATGGTCCTTCCCCCTGCCATGCTCTGCTCTGCACTGCCGTCTCTCTCCCTCATCCGGTCCCAACAGTGACAGATTTAAGAAGCTTTAAGCACTAAGTAATGAGCAAAAACAGACCCCAAATCAGCCCTGCTGCGCTGCGGCCTGTAATCCAGTAGTAATGGGTGCCTGTGATGGATGTTCAATGAAACATCAAATGCAAGTGCTTCGCCACAGCAGAACACTCCGAATGGGAAAATAATGGGTTGGTGCTGTTTCTTCTTCTTCTTCTTCTTCTTCTTCTTCTTCTTCTTCTTCTTCTTCTTCTTTCTTCTAGTTCAGAGCTGTCCGTAGTTCTCGTATGATAAGCGACCCTGGGGTGTTTTTTGGCTTTGCCTGGCAGCAGTTGTCATGAGGAGTGTCAGTGAAGGCTGGCACATGCAGTGTGTTGGAGTGGTAGCTGTTGAAGTAGAACCACTTGGAATGCCCCTCTGGAAACGGAACGTTCTGGAGAATTCCATCCAAACCCCCCCCCCACACACACACACACACACACACACACACAAAAGTATTTTTCCCGTCAGTTCAGCAAAATTTAGAATGTATTGATTCCATCAGCTCGTTTCAAACCACATTGATTTCTGGACTCTCTAACTCTTATTTTTTTGTTCTCTCTCCGCGAGTAAAAAGCTGCTTTTCCAAAAAAAAATATGGAAATGGCGCCTCTCGTCTGCTTCAAGCAATGTTTTTTGTCCCATATCTGTCTCTGATCCCAAACCCTTGTCAGATGGTATCCTCCTGCTTCCCCTGTTTTGCGAGTACAAGTGTACGAAATCTATTGTGCCAGAATGGTGATTCATGGGATGTGTGAAGATCCAGTGAAGGTCCTCCCACCATAAGCCGGGCTAATGCTTTAAGTCCAACCTCAGTCCCCCCTGGCCCCAGGAGCCTGAGAGAACAGGATGGATTTGGACAGGTGCAGGAAGAGAAGTCCCACCGACCCCAAAGCGCTCCAGGCTGTGCTCGTAAGATGGGGTCTCTGTGTGCATGTCGGAATCAGACGCATGCTATGAGGCGAAGAGAGTCAGCACAGGCCCTTCTCAAATACTAGCCATCAGATCTGTGCAGCTCTTGCTGAGCAAGAGGGAGAGGTGGGAGATTTGAGTTACAAAAGATTTCCTCAACTTCATTGGAAACAATTTCGAGATATTTAAAACAATGATGAGATATTTGACAGGCTGTAGCCTAGTTCTCAACATTATTTACAATTGTAGTCATAAATTGACGATGGATACAATGTTAATTGCTATTTTGGTTATATCAAATGGTTTATATTAATCTTTCTGACTGATTTTTTTTGTGCTGTATTGAATCATTTCTTAAACATTTGTGAGCCTTGCAGTGAAAACCTTGAATACGTCTCTCGCACGTCAAACTGTGTGTTATATAAACTCTGAGCTGAGGACATTCTTTATGGAAATCTGGCCTCATACAAGTTCCATCAAATAACAGCGTCCTTTCTGGCTGCTTGTGCTTGTGCTTGTGCTTGTGCTTGTGCTTGTGTGTGTGTGTGTGTGTGTGTGTGTGTCTGAAACTGTGAGAGACATGCAGGCTAACTCAGATGGCTTGCGCCTTGCTTTAATAAAAGAATTTTACGATGTGACAGGCACTCTGTATCCAAGAAGCCGTCCACATTTGGCCAGCAGTTTCAGGTCTGCTTGGGGAAAGGAGAGCCATCCTCCCATTCATCTGGAAGGCTAGTGAGAGCAAATGCTGACATGCGAAGCTCAACTCGGATGGGTATTAGGTTTTATTCAACGTTAGACTGTCTCAAGTTATTCCTTGATTTAGTGGGCTTTTAGCGTGCACATCACTTTGATCCTGCAGGTGTATGTGTATGTGTGCTGTATGATATGGTGTTCATTAGATGACTGCTAGTAGGTAGTGGAAAGTCCTACATGTCTGTGCAAAGTGGGATTCTCATGAATTCCAGTCGTGTAGGAACAAAGTCCTAATCTTATATTAAGCACTTGTGATATCCATTAACGCCAGAGTACAGCCAAAAGGAGGCCGAGCTCAGATAACGCTGTGATTTGCTATGAAAGTGTGCTTTGAAAGTCTTTCTTATACAGAGAGCACACACACACACACACACACACATACACACACATACACACACACACACACACACACACACACACACACACACACACACACACACACACACACACACACACAGAGAACCACACATTTAGATATATATTTAGAGGGTATGCTCCAATGACAGACAGATGGCTTTAAATCTGTGCCCAAACAATTTGCCTGTATAGTAACTCGATGCCCTGTAGCAGATTTACTTACATTCTGCAACAGGAGTCTATAAGTGCCTGTCAAGGAACCATGAAGGCACTTACACTCAGCTCAGCCCCCAGCCCCCCACACACACACACCTATCCGCTTCACCCCTCCAGGTCTGCCAGGAAGAAGGGCACTTATAAGCACTCCGCCTTTCAGCATGCCCCGAGGAGACTGGGTGGAAGTGACCCGCATCAGTGTACGGCAAGCACAGAGCCCTTGGCGTGTATCAAAGGCGATAGGCTACATCACACACATCTTTTCTTCACGTCCTCTCTCGCTATTATCCGTCACTCAGCGGCAGGGTCAGGCATCCCTTCTCCGTCTCACGCTCCCTCTCTCTCTCTTGTGCTCTCTCTCTCTCTCTCTTGTGCTCCCTCTCTCTCTCTCTCATGCTCTCTCTCTCTCTCTCTCTCTCTTGTGCTCTCTCTCTCTCTTGTGCTCCCTCTCTCTCTTGTGCTCTCTCTCTCTCTCTTTCTCTCTCTCTCTCTCTCTCTCTCTCTTGCTCTCTCTCTCTCTCTCTCTCTCTTGTGCTCTCTCTCTCTCTCTTGTGCTCTCTCTCTCTCTCTCTCTTGTGCTCTCTCTCTTTCTCTCTCTCTTGTGCTCTCTCTCTCTCTCTCTTGTGCTCTCTCTCTCTCTCTCTCTTGTGCTCTCTCTCTCTCTCTCTCTCTCTCTTGTGCTCTCTCTCTCTCTCTCTCTCTCTTGTGCTCTCTCTCTCTCTCTCTTGTGCTCTCTCTCTCTCTCTCTCTCTCTTGCTCTCTCTCTCTTGTGCTCTCTCTCTCTCTCTCTCTCTTGTGCTCCCTCTCTCTCTCTTGTGCTCTCTCTCTCTCTCTCTCTCTCTTGTCTCTCTCTCTCTCTCTCTCTCCCTTCTCTCTTCTTCTCTCTCTCTCTTCTGCTTCTTCTTTGTTTGGGTCCATGTAAGACACGAGAAAAGGCAGAAATAGACAGCAGCAGCATTCGCTGTCCCACACTCTCCTCCTGCCCCCCCCCCCCCCCCCCCCGTCTTGTCTGAGGGTTCCAGTATCTGTCTGTGAATGCATTGTGGTTTTTGGTGCCCCTCTCTGCTCTTAGTAGGCCTCTGCCAATGTCAGCTTTTAAAAAGCCGCCTGCTTCTTCAATCTTCATTCACCCGTTTACAGCCAGCTGGGGTCCAGGGGAAGCGTGGGAGGGGGAAGACAGTGTGTGAAGTGGTTTTCAAGTACCCCAGAGTTTGGGTTGGGTTGGGGATGGGGGTCTTGACACGACACAACTGGCTCTCTCACATTTCAGGGAAGCGTCACACATTAAGGGAAAAGGGTGCCGTCCAGAATAGCATTCTACATTTAAAAGCATTTCAGGTATTTTTTTAATTATTATTAATTTCCAACATCAACTATTTCAAGAAACTGATTGATAATAATTACAGATAAATAAAAGAAAACAGAACAACAGACAGAGCAAAGAAGGAGGACGATAATAAATGAATAAATACCATACCTCAGTTTTTGAGGTACAAGGAACCCCTTTACTCTGCAGAGGGGGAAGGGGGGGGGGGTGCTATGTGTGTGGTGTGTGTGTGTGTGTGTGTGTGTGTGTGTGTGTGTGTTTGTGTCAGAGGCTGTGTGCATCCGGATGTCAAGAGACTCAGTTTAATTAGGACTGGAGTGTGTGTGTGTGTGTGTGTTTCACAGTGGGTGTGCCTGTGCATGTGGGTGAGCGAGTTTCATAGAGATGTAAGCATGTATTTTGTGTGTGTGTGTGTGTGTATGTGTGTGTGTGTGTGTTCGTGTGTCATATTTATGAGCTTCTCTGGTGTGGCTGGCCTGTCTGCCAGTGCTCCTAGAAGGTCAAAGAAAAACACCATGTTTCTCCCAGTCTCGCATCTGTCAATCTTTTTGTTTTAGCTAAAATTAGAACCCTCTGAATATTTTCCAGCTGAGCAGGCACAGTCAGATTTTTCTACTTTTGTTGACCTTTTCTGCTGGCTTGAGAAAGTGTTACTCTTTAACTGGATGCTGCGGGGGAATGATCATCAACTACAAACTCCAGAGCTGTGGTTCAAAAGGTCACTCCAACAGCCATGGAAAAGCTAGCTTTGTTTTTTGTTTATTTGGCTGCTGTCACGCACACAAACACACACACACACACACACACACACATGCACACACACACACACATATGCAAAGCCTACATAATATACATTACAGTGATGTAGTATTAGCTGCATTAACATAGTATTAATTGCTTCCTAAGGTCTCCTCTGCATTGTAGCTTGAATGTTATTCGAATGTAAGTCGCTTTGGATTACAGTCACACAGACACTTGCAGGAGCCACCCGTATAGCTGTAACTTCTGAACTCTGGGACAGCCACACACACACACACACACACAAGCACACGCATGCACACACCCAGCATCACACTTGCCAAACCACACACACACACACACACACACACACACACACACACACACACACACACACACACACACACACACAGAGCATGCAAGCATACATTCCCACACACACACACACACACACACACACACACACACACACAGAGCATGCAAGCATACATTCCCACACACACTTGCCGAACCACAAAGCTGTATCTCCTCAATCCTGAGACAGCCCAGAGACCCATCTACCGCATCCTTATCTTCCATTGTGTCCAGCTTGGGTGGTCAGTCGGTCCAGGGCGTCCTCGTCTCCCTCGCTCCTCTGAAGCATCTCCGTCGTCCCAGATGCAGCCACACAACGCAGACCACCTGAAGGTGTCAGAATGAAGCGCTGATTCAGAGCTCTCTTCTGCTCTGCCGCCCCCACACTGCAGATGCCTGGATGTACAGTACATTAACCACAACGCAGCCAAAGAGTACTGCTCGCTTGGTTTATTGTGTATTTATACAATACATGTGTTGTGAAATAAAGTACGCTAGAAGTACACAGAAAATAGTTTTTATGGGGAAAAAATGATGGGTTCCTCAATTCCTTTGTCTATGGAGAGGGGAGGTTAAAGTTCCGTTTAAAGGTTCTCCAAGGTGAGCTCTCTCATTTGAAGTTGGATGACTTCTCTAGTCTAGATGAATGATTCCTTTGTCTGTGCCAAATAGCCTAGCTGTTTTCCAGAGGCGCCTAATAGTTATTTTGTCCTGAGCTACCATGAATTCCCAGACAGGCCAGGTGGCTCCATAATGGCTGCTGTTGGAGGAGTCCTGCTGTCCCGGGCAGGCAGGGACTTAGTGAGGGTGCGCTCTGGTGCTGATTGGTGACTCAGTGCGTCAGTATTCAGAAACAAGACTCCTTTGTCTCTCTCTTGTCCTCCGTTTGGTCAGCGTCGGTCGCCATGGGTGCTTTTGCACGGCCTAGAGCGGGCCACGGCGAAAAGGCATTCTGTGGCATGTCCGTCACGCTGACCTGCCACGTCACGCGCTGTGCCGCTGCCCCCCACCCACATGCCACCGTGACCCCTCTGCTGCTCGGTCCACAGGCATGCCCAGAGCAACCAGCTACGGCCATTTGGGAGTGTGTGTTGTGTCGGTGTGTGTGTGTGTGTGTGTGTGTGTGTGTGTGTGTGTGTCCACAGGCATGCCCAGAGCAACCAGCTACGGCCATTTGGGAGTGCGTGTTGTGTCGGTGTGTGTGTGTGTGTGTGTGTGTCGGTGTGTGTGTGTGTGTGTGTGTGTGTGTGTGTGTGTGTGTGTGTGGTGTGTGTGTGGTGTGTGTGTGTGTGTGTCCACACAGGCATGCCCATAGCAACCAGCTACGGCCATTTGGTAGTGTGTGTTGTGTCGGTGTGTGTGTGTGTCGGTGTGTGTGCGTCCACAGACATGCCCATAGCAACCAGCTCCCGCCATTTGGGAGTGTGTGTTGTGTGTGTGTGTGTGTGTGTGTGTGTGTGTCGGTGTGTGTGTGTGTGTGTCGGTGTGTGTGTATGTCCACAGACATGCCCACAGCAACCATCTACAGCCATTTGGGAGTGTGTGTTTGTGTGTGTATGTGTCGTTGTGTGTGTGTGTGTGTGTGTGTGTGTGTGTGTGTGTGTGTCCACAGACATGCCCACAGCAACCATTTACGGCCATTTGGGAGGTTAACTCCCTTGAAAACAACACGCCATTGAATACATTCCTTTATCTTCCTTTTTTCATCTGGCTGTTTATGTGTTCTGTCTTTCTTTCTCTTCCTCTTTTTACCTTCTGTATCTCTCACTCTCCAATGGCTTCCCCCTCACACTGTGCAACTCTACACATCAGGTCACCGCTTAGTCAGTGGAGCAAACTAGTCAGCTCGCCAAGCACCTGTTCATTTTCTGCAACTGAGACTGGGTGTGTATGTGTGTGTGTGTGTGTGTGTGTGTGTGTGTGTGTGTGTGTGTGTGTGTGTGTGTGTGTGTGTCTTGTATTTGTGTGTTTGGAAGTGTGTTTGTGTGTGTGTGTGTGTGTGTCTGTGTGTGTCTGTGTGTTTGTCTGTGTGTGTGTGTGTCTTGTGTATTCGTGTCTTTGTATGTATGTGTGTGTGTGTGTGTTTGTGTGTGTATTTTGTATTTGTGTGTTTGTATGTGTATGTGTGTGTGCATGTGTGAGTCGTGTTTCGTGTGTGTGTGTATGTGTGTCTCTGTGTGTGTGGGTGCTGTATCTGCATTACTATGGAACATACACTGCTCAGCCTTTCAATGTGAACACCACAGGGAGCCTGCCTCTGTGTGATTCCCTCACCCTAATGAGCGCCATGTTATGTTCTCTCTCGGTCCACTCCGTGTTATCATCTGCCCGGGATCCCCAGGGCCACTCCAGCATTTCCCAGGTACATCTCTCATCACATCGTAATTCAACCCCGGAGATGCCATAAGTACATATTAGTTGTCAACACTCTAAGGTTGCCTCAGGCGCAATGCTGATGGGGAAATGTTTGTTGAGTCCAATCCTCTCCTTTGAGTGTAGATGCACTGAAAGATTCTTCAGAGTTTATTTTAGTGGTGGTGGGGGGGGGGGGGGGGTTACATGTTGGAAGGTTTTTTGTCTTTCATTGAATCCAGGTATAGGTTCTGAAACATGCCTTCTCTATGGTTTTAATTATTCAGCTCTCTAGTGTACTAGTCCTTGGCTGGCTACCCTGAGACACATTCATAAAACCTGGGAGAGACATTATGAAACATCTGCTTTTCGTGTGTGAGTCTGCACGTGTGTTTGTGTGTGTGTGTGTGTGTGTGTGTGTGTGTGTGTGTGTGTGTGTGTGTGTGTGTGTGTGTGTGTGTGTTTATGTGTGTGTGTGTGTGTCAGCGTGTGTGTGTGAGTGTGTGTGCGTGTGTGTGTGGCTGTGTGTTTGTGATTGTGTGTGTACAGGGGGTGCAAGACAGCCTTCCTCTGAGTGCTTACAGTCTTCATAGTAGTATTCCTATGAAACAGATTTGTCTGAAATTCCCACATGGCTTATTCCGAATCGGACCTGAACTCTTGACCTGACATTTACTAAGTAAGTAACTCTGCCCAACTACAGTAGTTTTGAATGTTTTGAATGTTTTTAGTAAGTCACACTGGAGAAGTCATAGTCCCCTTTATGGTCCTGTTTCCTGTTTTATAGCACTTCAGAGTTTTACTGTATACAGAATCCTCTCCATCTTTACAGCAGATCTCTTCGTAGAGAAATATTTATTCGGACGGAAGAAGAAATATACCATATTATGCGGCTGAATCTGGCCACGGAGCTTCTCGTTAAGTTGGCCATGAAACACCTTAAGTAGAAGCAAGTAAGTTCAAAGAAATGTCTTAAAAGTTTAACTCACCAGCGGATAGCAAGAAGAATCTTAATGAGTCCTCTTGGCTTACTAAAAATAAGTCCTTCAGTCTTTTGGACACCTCAACTGTTGTTTGTGTGTGTGTGTGTGTGTGTGTGTGTGTGTGTGTGTGTGTGTGTGTGTGTGTGTGTGTGTGTGTGTGTGTGTGTGCTACAACCTGCTCAGCTCAGCAGCCTGTCTACACATCTACAGGACAGACTTCTCACTGTGTCTTTTTCTTGTTCTCCACTTATTTTCTCTCTTATTTTCCACTCTTCTCTCTCTCTCTCTCTCACTCTCTCTCTCTCTCTCCCTCTCTCCCTCTCCCCCTCTCCCCTGTGTTGGGCGATTCCCCAGCTGCTCTGAGCTCAGCGGACTCGTCGGCGGCACCTGTGAGCTTCAGCGCAGCAGCCCCCTCATTAGCCGCTTCTGAACTCTCTGCCCCGCGAGCGTGAGCGAGGCGTCTCGCTGGGGTGATTCACCGCTGATGCACCCACCAGCGGACACCATCAAGCGAGCTAACCGCTCCATTCCGCCCCACTCCTTCACCCCCCCTGACCCCCCCAGACCTTCACTTCTGTCAGCCAGAGTCAGGCTGCTGCTGGTGGTTTTCCTGGGGAGCCCCAGGGCAGGAAAGGCCCGTGGAGGGAGAGGAGGATGAGGAGGACGAAGAGGAGGAGGTGGGATTGGGGTAGGAGGAGGAGGAGGAGGTGGTATTAGGGGAGGAGGAGGTGGAATTGGGGGAGGAGGAAGAGGAGGTGGGATTGGGGTAGGAGAAGGAGGTGGGATTGGGGTAGGAGGAGGAGGTGGGATTGGGGTAGGAGGAGGAGGTGGGATTGGGGTAGGAGGAGGAGGTGGTATTAGTGGAGGAGGAGGAGGATGGGGGGGGGCTTGTCTGGGCCTCTGATGAGTGATGCGGGCGGCCCGGTCTCTGAAGCCTCTCCGTCACTCAGACGTATGGCATGTGCCAGACTGTTGCTCTTGGCCGCTGTTCTGCGATTGGCCGAAACCTCTGCCATGTTCTCCCAGACTTCGGGGGGGATTGTTGGAAGTGTGAGCAGTGTTGGGGGAGAGAAAGACAGAGAGTTTGAGAGATATAAAGTTGGGGCAAAAGAGGGATAATGAGAGAGGGAAAGAGAGGCACAGAGAAGGGAAAGGAAAGAAGAGAAGGTGACTAAGAGAGGGAGATAAAGAGAGAACTAGAGCATGCGTGACTGAGAGAGAGAGAGAGAGAGAGAGAGAGAGAGAGGGAGATAAAGAGAGAACTAGAGCATGCGTGACTGAGAGAGAGAAGGTGAGATAAGAGAGGGAGATAAAGAGAGAACTAGAGCATGAAAGACTGAGAGAGAGATAAAGAGAGGCAGAGACTGAGAGAGAGAGGGAGAGGGAGAGAGAGGAAAAGAGAGAAGAGAGAAGGGAGAGAGAGAGGGAGAGAGAAGAGAGAGAGAGAGAGGAGAGAAAGAGAGAGAGAGAGAGAGAGAGAGAGAGAGAGAGAGA
Organism: Alosa alosa; assembly: GCF_017589495.1. NCBI lineage: Eukaryota > Metazoa > Chordata > Actinopteri > Clupeiformes > Clupeidae > Alosa > Alosa alosa. The sequence continues at coordinate 9,366,962 of NC_063211.1, read as the reverse complement.
GAGAGAGGGAGATAAAGAGAGAACTAGAGAGAGAACTGAGAGAGAGGAGAGAGAGAGAGAGAGAGAGGGAGATAAAGAGAGAACTAGAGAGAGACTGAGAGAGAGAGGGAGAGAGGGAGAGAGAGAGAGAGATAAAGAGAGAACTAGAGCATGCGTGACTGAGAGAGAGGGAGAGAGGGAGAGAGAGAGAGAGGGAGATAAAGAGAGAACTAGAGCTGAGAGAGAGACTGGAGAGAGAGAGAGAGAGAGGAGATAAAGAGAGAACTAGGAGCATGAGGAGCATGAGACTGAGAGAGAGAGAGAGAGAGGGAGAGAGAGAGAGAGAGAGAGAGAGAGAGAGAGAGAGAGAGGAGAGAGAGGGAGAGAGAAGAGTGGGAAAATAAGAGAAAAAAAGTGTGTGAGAGAGAGAGAGAGAGAGAGAGAGAGAGAGAGAGAGAGAGAGAGAGAGAGAGAGGACACCAGCATTGTTTGTTTGTTTTAGTAGTATGAGACTCTGACAGCTCAGTGAGGGCCAGGCCAAAGTGATCAGCATAACCCCACCGCTGATGACTTTCCCAGACGCTGCTGCTCTGCACACACTGAGATGCATTCTGGCTCCTGTCTGTGTTCGGAACCTGGTCTTATGGGATCGTACCATATCGATCATGTCTTAGTTTTCTGTTCCTTGTATTCTTAGTGGACTTCAAAATATGTCATACAAAGTAAAATAAAATAGTGGTGATAGAGCCCAGCCCTCAAATTATATAATATCTTTTTATTTATTTGGGTCCCTAATATGATTTTTATTTTCTCTTCACTGTGAGCATTGAGAATAGCCGGACGGCTGAAACGTCTGCTCTTGCTCCCAAAATTAAATGAAAAAACTCTTTCTGTAGACTTTGTTTAAGTCATTTCTTTCAGTGTGCGAACTACTCCTCTCTCTCTCTTCAACTCTTGGTTTAAACGCACCTGGCTAAACTCTAGATCATCTGAGCGCAACAATACTCCCCTGCATCCTATTTTCTCTTCATTGTCAGCACAAAACAAAGCATATAGCAGAGGGAAGAAGGAAGTAGCAGCATACTAGTGCTAATTCAACTATGCTAAATAGGGGGCCCAGGGGGTTTACGATGTCATTCTAACTATCGCATGTTGTTTTGAGGTTTATCTGTGATTGATTGTACTGTCCTTGAGCTCATAGATCGTGCTGCAGGGATATCATGACCTCACCAGACAGAGTTATGCAAATAATGAACTAAATGCCTTTGTTCATGGCTTGGCAAGCGCAACAACAGCCCACTAAATCACTCGGCTGGATTCGGTTGACGCGGGGAATTTAAAAATCATAAACATTGGACATGAGATGAAACGTTGACCCCAAAAGTTTTCTTTTGTCCTCTCTCTCCTCTTTCTCTCTCTCTCTCTCTCTTTCTCTCTCTCTCTCTCACACACACACACACCTTACCTTGAATTTCTTATCTATCCATCTATCTATCTACACACGCACACATACACACACACACACACACACACACACACACAGTGTTTGTTTATTAGATTACAGTGCAGGAGGAGGAGGAAGCCCAGAAGCTGATGTGCTCCTGGCCAGGTTGATTTTCATATGAAAAGTGCCCGTGGTGCCTGAGGGGATGAAAGGCGGCTTTATTTATCTGACGCCAGGTGTCTGGGTTAGTAGATGACCAGTGCTGACCTCAAGACGCCACAGCAAATACCAGGACAGCACAGAGACTCCGCCACCTGCATAAGGCTTCTCTTCTCTTGTCTTCTCTCCTCCTTTCTTCTCTCCTCTCCTTTCCTCTTTTCTCTTTTCTCTTGTCTCCTCTTATCTTTTCACTTCACTCCTCTTCTCTTCTCTCCTTCTCTTCTCTTCTTTTCTCTCCTCTCCTCTCCTCTCTTCTCTTCTCTTCTCTTCTCTTCTCTCTTCTCTTCTCTTCTCTTCTCCTCTCCTCTCTTCTCTTCTCTTCTCTCCTCTCTTCTCTTCTCTCCTCTCTTCTCTTCTCTTCTCTTCTCTTCTCTTCTCTTCTCTCTTTTCTATTTCTTGTCTTCTCTTCTCTTTATCTTCTCTTCTCATCTCTTCTCTTCTTTTCCCTTATTCTGTCCTCTCTTCTCTTTTCTTCTCTTCTCTCTTTTTATGTCTCTCGCGATGCGTCTGTGTCTGGAGTGGACTGTCCAGTCTAACTGAATTTCTCTTTGAATAGCCATGGCCTAATTCCCCTTAACCCAGCCCTTTATATGTTGAATGTGTCGTGGAATGACTCTTTATTAATTTAGGGCACATGTTTATGCCTTTTTGAAACCCTAGCCCAGCTCTTTTTTAGTCGCTGCGAGACTCACAAGATCGCTGCCCAGTCTGCTGTCGTCCAGAACACGCAGAAAACATTCATTCGGAAGATCTGATGATTCCTTCACAGTCAAAACACCTTCCAACACCCCCGCTGTTTTTTTAGTGTGGAGCAGCCCAGATGTCTGCAAGAGGACCACCCCCGAGAAGAACTCCTCTCCTCTGGTATCTGGAATGGGGAGATTGTGGCCTGTGGATCCTGGCTGCTGGTTCTGTTCCTCCGCACCACGTTGGAGCCATTTGCCACACTCTGGGATTCATTTGCGTTTCGCCGCTGATAAACCTGAGTGACTTTGGCGTGGCCGAGCCGAGTTAACACATCGGTTCAATCATCGCTGCCTTTCATTCCATTCCCAACACTGCCATTGGTGCCCCCCCCCCCCCCCCCCCCACCCCCCCAACAACCTCACTTTGCTTTCTCCCTAACGATCCTCACTTTGCTTTCTCCCTAACGATCCTCACTTTGCTTTCTCCCTAACGATCCTCACTTTGCTTTCTCCCTAACGATCCTCACTTTGCTTTCTCTTCTCACACCCACCACATTCATCATTTATTTTCCCTCTATTCATTCTTGTGTTCTTGTTCTTGCCCCGTCCAACAGTTGTTGTTTTTCTTTTCGTCTGCCAATCCATCTTTCCTATCTCTCCCTCCTGACCTCTCCCCCGGTGATCCCGTGATGATCCCGGGTCTTTGGCTGGATGGACAATGTGAATGCTGAATCTTCTCTCCCACAACCACCCCGCTCCTTTTATGGAAGAGACGGACAGACAGGAAGTGTGACAGTGTTCCGGAACGAACCGGGCTGCTGACTCACAGTGGTTGTTATTGGAGACAAGAAGGGCACATTGTCCCTAGCGCGGCAGACTTGTTTGTGAGGCTTTTGGCCGCATGTTTGGTTTTAATGGAGATTAATGAGAAAAAGCTGAAACCAAGTCTGGACTTGGTCTGACTGCACAGTCTCTGGCATATGCCAGGGTGCGAATGCCAACCTCATGAATGCTCACAATTTTCAGTTGTCTCTTATCAAAACAACACTCAGGCATTTTCTCACACATTGCGAATGTATCACATACCTCAGGTATCTAGTGCCAATTTTTGTTTCCTCAAAGAACAGATCGCATCATTCTTGGTGCAACCTAAATATGTTTTTTATGGATTTGGCATTGAGGCTAATGGTCTGAATGTGTTGTCGCTAATATACATTTTTGTTTCTTAGCCAAGTTAGGGCAGTTCAAGGGGAAGCATTACCTTGTTTAGTGGTATTCTCAGCTATTGAGCTGCAGAACAGGTTGTGGGGGCATTCATCAGTTAGTAGAAATCAATGGCATTCAGATGGCATTCTTCCACCAAACCCTGTCAACCAGCATCAATCTGTTAGCCTTCAACACAGTGTATTAGATATCAGAGAGCCTTTCATGCGGAGTTAAATGCCAGAGTGATGGCCAATGTCATTAGTCTGATTTATGTCAGCACTGTGTAAAGGATGACAAATGTGGTCACAGAAGTTGCAGATGTGAATTCCAGTCAGGAAACTTTATATCACATTTGCTGATTGGAGTACCCTCGTCTCATGCAATACATTGAACCAGTCGCGTTGGCTATATCCTCCCAGGCTCTGACTCACTTCCATAAGACTCAGTTCTTTCAGACACAGTGTGTAATCTCACTTTCTAGCAGTCCCCACCCATCCATGCTGCACTGACACCTGCACTGACACCTGCACTGACAGGATCCGAGCGAGCGACTGTCAATGTTATCTGTCTACACTGGATCCGTTAAATACTCTTCTAATGATCTTAATTAAATGCTCTTCTATTGTGTCCTACTTCTAATTCGAAATCACAGAGCAAAGCGAGCGAAAGAAAGAAAATAGAAACTGGGCGTCCGACAAAAGTTCTCTCAAAACGTCGCGCTGCTCGCGTCACTTGTAGTCAGGACACTCCAATGGAAAACAATCTAATTAAACAGATTTCATTGCTAATGTTCGCTCACATCGTGTCCGGTTAGGACATGGTGTAACACCTGTCCAGATCTGCCTTAACCCATTCACGCTGGATGCTGCACGACGCAACATTCTATCTCCCGCCGGATGCTGCATAGCGCAACATTGAATCTCCCGCCGGATGCTGCATAGCGCAACATTGAATCTCCCACTGGATGCTGCGTAGCGCAGCATGCTTTTTATTTCATGTTTCTAGGTGCTACAGAGGCTTAAATATTAATTATTTTGGTAGACGTTGACAATTTTTAGTATTTTTTCAGAAAACTCTCAGGAAATAAGGTTATTTAGTCTAGAATGTCATAGGATTCTATAGGCGTTTTTAGCAGGCATTTTAGGAGTAAATGGGTTAAGTAAAGGGGTTGTAGGTCTACTCCTAGGTCCCATGCATTGCAGTGTGTCACATAGTGGTGTGCACCAGTATCAGAAAAATCAAGTTGGCAAAGACTATACCAAGTGCATTCCTCTAATCCAAGGGAAAAGTTTCTAGAGCACTATGGCATGCATCATAATTTCAAGATCTATATCCGTTCATGAGTCAGAAGAAAGATTTGCTTTACTTGTTTATCCTATTACTCACTGAAGAAGGACTGGTTGTCTTGTGGTGTGACAATTTTCTGTGAGGATTGAGCTGTACAGATATCCAGAGCCCAAGCAGATCGAGCCTAACCCGCTCTGACATGTTCATCCCCGGATTTGACCAAACCCTGGACCATACCCATCACCGCAACATACTTTTGTAATGGCAGAAGGTTGAGATTCCACTCAAGAGAGATTCCTGCAAGAGGATGAGAAAAGGTTCTCGTGTAAATCTCTCTGACAGTAGAGGACACATTCTGCTGCGGTGGATCTGCAATCTGTTTTCCTACCGTACACACACACACACATGCACACATGCACACACACACACACAATCATGCCGTGTCAGGTTTAGGGTAAAAAACAGGCAAAATGATGCAAGGGCAGCCAGCACAGTTCTTTTTTATATTTGGTGGGATCCACATGATCTTAGCCATGCTCACCTCATCATGCTCTCTATCACTTTCTCTCTCTCTCTCTCTCTCTATCTCCCTATTCGGCCTTTTCTTTAGTGTTTTTCGTGCCATCTCTTAGGTGTGTTCACTTGCCATTGCGTGCCCTCTCTGAGGTGTGTCTGAAGCTCTGTGCTTAATGGGCTTCTCAAAATAGAGTTCAGGGAACCACACACTGTGGGTTAGGCGGGAATTGATTACACCCGATC
>NC_063211.1:9326382-9351382 GCF_017589495.1 Alosa alosa | reverse complement strand
GCACCCGGTGTAGCCGGACAGTCCGAGGGGCCGCCCTCTCCTCACTCAGCTCCTTAGTCTCCCCTGCACAATTATAGCGCCTCTCCTAAATAAATCATCTCACCCCCTGAATCACATCGCCTCAGAGAGCGCAGTGACACACGTGGTCATCTTTTGGCCAGACAGGTTCTGGCGCTGGGAGGACAAGCGGTTTGTCTCATGATGTGAAAAGCTTGTGCATCAGTTTAAACTCATCAGTCATGATGAGAGAGAGAGAGAGAGAGAGAGAAAAAAACGAGTGTGTGTGCGCAGTATGCTAGCTCCACAAGTAGAGGGGTTCATCCAGGCTTCATGACGGAACACACACACAGGCTGCCAGAGACTAATGCAGGGACTGATTCATCCACAGACACGTCGGGCACATGGCGTTCTTGTAAAGGATGGCATGATACTCGGGCACAATGCCAGGCTATAGACGACAACCCTGTGTGCCTGCCTTGTCAACACTCGTGTGGCACCAAGCTTAGAGTGCCACTCTGCCCCTAAGCCCTGGCAGCTCTACTGGGTATATGCGACAAGGGGGATGCCCTGTGGCTCATTTGTGTTGGAGTATGCGAATAACGATTGACATTCGCTAGTGTTCACTGAGTCCACTGGTCGTACCTGCCAACAATCCTGTTTTTTTTGTCTGGGATTCTCCCTTACTTTAAGGGGTCATACCCAGGCACCCTACCATTTTATTTATTTATTTTTATTTCTCCTGGGAAACCAGGAAGTCTGTAAATCCCAACTAGGCATATACACCCCCACTTCCCCCCGGACAAATCTCCCGTGTTTTAAAAGGCTAAATGTGGGCAGATAGGCCACTGGTGCTGAGGTTGGCTCAGATGGTCCAGCGGTTATTCTAGGCTTTGCTACAGGTAGAATAATAGGGTGTAGGTGCAACGTGCAGCTGCCCAGGCAACGTGCCCGAGGCCTGCAGATTTATGCAGCTGGACGTGAGTGTGTTTGCACAGCTGGGCTGGACGGGGGATGCTGCCTGGTAGGTTAGCAACCTCAGAATGTTCCCCCCACCTACACACACACACACACACACACACACACACACACACACACACACTACCCCATCCAGACACATACGTATGCACCGGCAAATAGCTTGGACGTGTATATGTGCTTACTCAGATAGATATCCACACACACACACACACACACACACACACACACACACACACACACACACACACACACAGATGAACCTTATTTAACTTGGGCTAAAGAAAGTACCACATGACAGAAGAAGGAGCGTGCTGTGGTGTGGTGACTGCGTTACGTTTCTCAGAAACGCTGCTGGTGTAACCTGATCTCTACTGGTCAGCACGATTCGATCACGACCGTGATTAAGTGATCTGTAGTCTCAAACCATCTAATCATCTCAGCTATCTATTTTTATAAACTTTGCAAATCCAATGTACATACTCTTTTAGCCACTTAGCTACATGTTAGCAGCAATGATTAAAAATCTGATAAGGTCATTTGGGTCAACACACTACACTGTTTACTGTACTACAGGAGGTACAGTAGAAGTACTGTTTACAGTATGATAGAACAGAAAAAGTTTTACAGTATTGCTTTCAGTAAACAACAAAATATCCATGAAACACACAAGAGCATTCAGAACAAAAAAACAACAGCAAAAAGCCCAGATAAAGGGGGGGGGGGACTAAAAAAAGCACAAAATTACTGCATCTAATCTCTGCGATCTTAAGGATCTTCAGGGTTAGGCCACATGTTTTCATCAACATCGCATTGATTACATGGTCAATGATAGTGGCACCGCGGTTCATCACTTGCAACCTTTGGAATGCCACCACCACGCATTCTTACACCTCTACCTTGCCCTCTCTTTGGGCCTGCTCTTTTCCCTGGCTCTGCTCCTCTCCCTGGCCCTGCATCTCTCACTGCATCTCTCACTGGGCCTGCTCTTCTCCCTGGGCCCCTTGCTCTTACTCTTCCTCATCCAGACATTACAGTGTTTGTCTTTTTCTGTTTCTGTTTCTAAAAACATCACTTCTCAAAGTCCTCTTTTTACTGTGTACGTGTCAATGTAATAGAAAAAAATAACCCCTGCCACTGAGTCTAAGCCAGACTGGAATCAGCTATGGTTGGGCCTAATTTACCCAACATAAATCAATTGTGTGTCAATTATTTAATTGTTTGTTTATTATCAGCTGAGATATATTGTTTTGAACTAATATCATTGCAGAAGCAGAGGTTTTTTATACTGTATCTAAAGTTTGGAATATTGTTTTGCTATTGTGGGGATGTTGTGTGTTAACATTCGTTAAATACTGCAAAAACAATCCATAATTTTGTTGGGAGGTATAGCTTGTCTGTGAAGAAAATGTAAGCATTGTGGAAATGTGTTCACTGACTGCATATCGTGTAAAAACGACATGAAATGTGTGAATGGTATGGCCACAAAAGACCGATGCTGTGCCAACTGTATTTAGAGTTTTGAAAATGTGACAACTGGTTGGACAAACGCTTGTTAGCGACTGAAAAAAACTGTAATAATGAAATGGTTTATTAACCAGTGCTCACTGCTAAAACCTTAAAAGCACACACTTTCTGTACACAGTTGAAAGCATCAGTAAAAAAAAAAAAATCTTACGGTTTATTCACTACTTGCCATTTCCAATGTATGGAGGAACTTAGTCACTTATCTCTCTTTTCTCTCTCTCTCTCTCTCTCTTCTCTCTCTCTCTTTCTGCTCTCTCTCTTGTCTCCTCAGATCAAGCTCCGGAGAACAGCTCTGCAAAGAAGTAAGTGGCTGGATGGTGGTGGTCTGTCTGCACAGGCTCTGGTGCTGTGGTCGTGTTGTTCACTCCACACGCATGTGAGCGTGACTGGTGCCCGAGTGTTGTCGTTACTGTTGCTAGGCATGTTGCCGTGCGGGCTCCGCTAACACGGTCTCTGTCACGCTCCCAGTGGCTGGGGTTTTTCCTGGGCCGTGAGTCCAGTTTCCGGTGTGGTTCGGAGACTTCCATGGGGTAGGGCGGGCCGCCACATCTGAGGGGCCCGCAGGAGTGGCCTGATGATAGGCCTGACCAGCAGCCAGGCTGGGCCCACCTGGAAGAGGGAGATGCTCTAATTTCCTGGAGTTTGCCCTCAAAAGCCAGTTTGTGTGCACAAATAGGCTGGCGTGAAATTTCTGTGGGCTAATCATGTGGGATTATGGGAGATTGAGTTTTTCCAGGAAAACACAACCAAGTTTTGCCGCCCGAGATGTGTGGGATTGTCTGCCGAAAGGCAGATTAGCGAGACAAGCGGTTGGCTCTGGGAGAAAGGGCCTGTGTTTGGAAACGCTGGCCTCATAATTCAAACCAGCACCATCATTTTCTGCATGGCCCGTTTGAGTGTAATGACGGCTAACCCCAAAAAACATTTTGGATACATGTCACAGACCTCATGTTTATCCGTTGTGTTTGGTGTACGCATGTGGATGCGTGTCAGACTCTGCATGCTAGCGTGTTTTTGCATGTGTGCACTTGTGACCAGCCTTGCTTTTTTTCTCTTTCAATATGGTTCAAGTGGTTCCTCTGGTCTAATGACTTTCTTCTTTATTTCTTCGCTGCTGACCCTTCCCTCTGTCCTGTCCTGTCCTCTCCTTGTTCCTCGTGCCGCTGTCCTCCTCTCACGCTCCGTCTGCGCGGTTGCCAGGGTGACCAAAGTGGACCCGGCGGTGGTGGGGCCCATGTACAACAAGCTCCGCGACTGGCACCATGGGGTCTCAGCCAGAGTGCTCAACGTGCAGTAATTTAGGACCCGTGTGGGTGTGTGTGTTTGTTTGTTGGTGTGCAGTGGTATGAGACTTTGTATGCGTGTGTGTCTCCGACTGTGTATGCATATGTTCATTTTTGTGTGTGTATTTATGTACACATACATACACACATAAAAATGACACACATGTGCATGTATTCGTGTATGTGTGTGTGTGCTTGTGTGCGTGCGTACATCTGTGCATATGTTCATTTGTGTGTGTTTGTGTGTGTGTGTGTGTGTGTGTGTGTGTGTGTGTGTGTGTGTGTGTGTGTGTGTGTGTGAGTGTGAGTGCTGCACACTGCGTGCGTCATTCTTAAATTCAAAAAAAAAAAGTGGCTAATGATTTACAGTATGCCTGGGAAATGAATATTAAATTAGTGCCCAGAGGGACAAATGTGTGAATGCAGTCAAGAGCCAGTGATGAGCTCTGTGTCTGTTTAAGTGCTCTGTCCCACGAGTGAGTGTGCTTCTTCTGAGAAAACTTTTATTTCCCCCTGGAGTCTTTCACACTGTTCACTGTGATTAGAAATGTGTTTTAATTTCTCCCCTCTGTCCTCTGAGAGAGTTAAATAGAATTCCTGATTTGCTATGTCCTTCTTTCTCTTTTTTTCCCCTCAGGTGCACTAGCATATAGTTTGATAGTTTGTTAAACTGCTGGATTTTGTCAATAAAGTGCCTCTGATTTCTCTGGTCTATTGCTTTGCCTCTTCTCTCTCTTCCTGGTGTCTGCGTAGCATGGCTCCTTCTTCTGCAAGCGTTGCAAAAATGATGTTATTTCACATGTGGCCACGCCCTTTTGTCTCTCAGTGAAGTTTAGATTTTGAATCCCAAAACCTGTTCAGGTCAGTCAGCCCTGTAACTAGGCAATTGAATAAAGTAAGCACAAAGCTATTTATTATGTGCTATTGATTTTCTAACTCAAGAGCTGCAATGTCTCATGAAGAAAAGTTTGTGGGGCATTGTCTGAGACTTTAAACACTATAATATATAAGTATATATACTTATATATTATAGTGTTTAAAGTTATTTATTATGTGCTATTGATTTTCTAACTCAAGAGCTGCAATGTCTCATGAAGAAAAGTTTGTGGGGCATTGTCTGAGAGACTTTAAACACTATAATATATAATGTGTTTAAACACTATAATGCATAATGTGTTTAAGCTCCAGTCAAAGCCTCTGTACACAGCAGTGCAGGTGGTTCGCTGAGTCAGTCATAATTAGCGTGGGAATGGAACGGGCTTTTTCTCTTCAGATCAGGTCTCATAATGATCCTGACTGATGGCGCCACCTTGTGTCTAATTCAGGTCTTTGCACTTGGTTGGTAGAGTAAAGGCATGATTGCAGTCAATGAGTGAGAACACAGACAAGTGAGAACTGGACATCACATTCATTGATATTTATGCTTGGAGTTACAGGTCATATCCAGTGAATGGTTAAACCAGGTTCACAGATTTATGTAGCGTTTTGTTCTGGCTTCCATTAAAAATGTACGGCCAGAACCTTCAGAATTCAAAAGTGAGTGCCAACACACACAGTTTCTCTGCCTCAGTGTCTGCCTGAACATCTGCTAATCCCAACATGGCTAGGACCGTGATGCCTCCTGTGTCTGTTGGGTTGGTATTACTGACCATGAGATTGCTCTACAACACATGATTTATCCTGTTAAGCGGTGTGGGGTGATTGGTCTATAACACCTGATTTATCCTGTTCCTCATTGTGGGATGACTGATGATAAAGTGCAGCCTTTAGGTTTTATTCAGGCTAACCCCAACTCAACTTTTAGCACATTCATGCAGTATCAGTTCATTCTTTCAGAAGTCTTTCATAGTGCAACATCACTGCAGGCTAATGATTTGGTGAGGAAAGGCCGTGGGCTTCTGTGGTGGCTAAGTGCGACAGAAGTTAGCTGGAAATGCTAACATCACACAGTAGCCTCAGGACTAAGTTGTCGCACTAAAGTGCATTCGGAAGCAAATAAAGTGGTTGTTTTAATGAACTTTTAATCTCCTAAACGAACTTTTCTGCATTTAATGAACTGAGTTCTAGTTTCTTAACAAGTTTAGCATTAGAGGCGCCATGTTAATTAATCCTCTTTAGCCCAATTCTCTTGTAGATCTTGCCATTTGTGGCAAAAATAATATGTGCTCATTAAATTCCCATCCCTCTGTCTGTGGCACTCTGTAATTAGTTTTTTTATTCAGTTGCTGAGTTGAGTCCTGAGTTATTGTGCTACCAGCAGTAGAGTCACTTATGATGAGGCCTATCCATGGTGTGAACTCTCGGCACATCTCCCACACAGCTTCAGTCATGGAGAAAAAAAAATGATCCTTTACCACAAAGCCAGCACAATGTCTTCAAATATAACAGTGCTTACGTAGGCGTTCTAATGAAGTTTTAGACTTCATCTAGGCTAAAGGTAAACATGAGACAAGATAGATAAGATGGGTTTGAAAAAGACTGTATACTGGATGTGCACTTGTGATATAAAAGTTCCTACAGTAAGTTCTGATGTTCTTGAAAGATTCAGCGGCCGACCCCTGGCTGAGGGGCGTGTGGATGAGAAGACCAGTCCAGGTCGGAGCAGCATGCAGGTCGGACATTAGGAATCAGTTATTGGGGGGTTAGAAGTGACTAAACATGGCCCTACCTCAGTTTTAGTTTTGGCATCACCCTGAGGTTCAACACTACAAAAAGGCATGGAAACATGCAACCTTCATAATATATCTGGTAACAGATTGTGTCCAGTATGGTAGGAATGTAATGAGCTCTAGATTGTGTAATTTTTTATTTGACCAACATTCTAATCTGTTCCCTGTTCAATTTTAAATATTATGTTGTTTTGTATTTGTGTGTCGCTTTGGACAAAGGTGTCTGCCAAATCCATAACCATAACCATAACCATAATTGTCAGTTTAGCACATATTAGTATTGCTAATATTATCTATATTAGAGTCTAAAGAAAATGCATTTGTACAGTATCTACACTATTTTGTGGACTTCTTCCAAATCAATTGGATGATGTTCTACAGTACAGCCATTTTTTCTTTCCTTTCCTTTTCTCTTCTCTTCTCTTCTTTTCATCGTCTCTTTAACCCTTCTCTTTTTTCTCTCCTCAGTGAAGTGGTCGAAGATATTCACTCCAGTGCTCCCCTGAAATCCAAAGTGTCCTCTGGAGGCCCTCGCCATGGTAACGGAGTGGCCCCACCTGCCTCCAAGCCCTGGCAGTCCAGCAGCACAGCAGGTTAGAACCCAGAACGCCTAGAAGCTTCTAGAACTCGTTCAGTACGCGCAGACCCTTTATGCCCTCTACATACACAGACAAATGATCAAGTCATGCTGATGAAGTGAGATCCATATCTTCTCTTGTCAGACAGGTTAGGAGGTCTGGAGTCACTCATTCAAGGTTTTATTTTGACGGAGCTGTGTGAGGTCACCCTGTTAGACGTTTAATTCCAGATTCTCCTCGGTCGGTAGGGGTAAACAAAGTGTGAAATTGCTTTGTAACATGCAAGATTCTCACTCTCTCTTCTCTGGCACCAGTGATAAAATGCCAGCATCTCTTGGGATCAGATTAGACTGAGGTGCAGTTCAGCAAATATCCAACAGGTGTCACTGCATGCTTTCCAAAGACAGCAGTTTGCACAGCAGTTGAGATGTGCATGAAAGCCTTTCCTGCCCCTGAAGTTGTGACCTTTGGGTAACACATTTCAAAGGACAAATACTTTTGTGTGGAAATCTCATGTGAAATAATTTCATAGCGCATTGTGAATTTCGAGATTTAAACATGTGAAGTGTATAACAGGCATGATAGTAGTTTTGTAACCATGGATGTAGTTTTCATATAGCTTCTCAATTATAACAGTAATTTTTGAGTAATCAATTGTTGGTGTGCAATGCTTTGCGATTCTAAAGCAAAATGTGCCCCCAAGCCATGTAACAACCATACATGCAGAAGCCCTGTAGATCCCGTAGGTCAGAGGTCACGGATGTGGAGACAGGCTTCCTGGGGTTGGCATGAGAAGATTTGTGGGGAGAATCTGCCTAATTAGAGTCTGTCAGTGGATATTCAGTGGAGTGCTTCCAGACTCTGTGGCCGGGGATGGTCACCCATAATGGAGGAAAATTACTGTCCCTTTTCACACACCCAGACAGACCTCAGAAAGCTGAGCTGAGCTAGCTCACCCTGTACTGGACATGTGGGACCCATGTCATGCAAATGATCCCCGCAGCAGCAAACCTCACATTTGGACTTAAGTAGCTTCCTGAAAAACAAAACGTTTTTTTATTTTTTCCCTTAAATATGGGTACTGGGTTGTTGGGCTACCAGAACATAGACTCTCACCATGTTGCATTAGCAGTCATCAGGCACATCACTTCTTAAGATTCCTGACTTAAATTGTATTGGCAGCATTGCCTTAGAAAAATATATGCTGCCTCTTTATCTGTAACACATTTAAAAGGACAAATACTTTTGGGTGCCTAGTTACACTGCAAAAACTGCTTATCTAACAAAATCTAACCAAGTGTTATTAATCTTATATCAAGATAAAAAAAACTAGTTGGTATTGTTTTCAGTATAAAGAGACTTACCTAGCGCTTTTTTGTGAAATCATTTGACTTAATTTAAAAGAAATTTGACTTATTTTAAGACATCTCATCTTGAAAACAAACAAATTTGTCTGCCAGTCGTTAAGCAAATTTGTCCTAAAACAAGCAAATTTGTCTGCCAGTGCTTGAGCAAATTTGTCTTGATAAGACTCCTTAAAATAAGTTAAAGTCTTCTTAAATTAAGTCAAAATGATCTTTGAGAGGGCTAGGTAAGTCTTTTTCATACTAAAAACAATACCAAATAGATTTTTTAATCTTAATATAAGATCAATAACACTTGGTTAGAATTCATTTTTTGCAGTGTAGTAGTATGGATAGTTAACTCTGTAACATATTTAGCTTGACGGCGGGTCTGGATTTCTGAAGTTAGTTAGTAGTATGGATAGCTGTGTAGTTACGTAATGCTATAACATCTTTAGCATGACATGGGGTCTGGATTTCTGTAGTTAGTTAGTAGTATGGATAGCTGTGTACTTACTGTAACTAATAGATAGATAGATAGACAGATAGATAGATAGATAGATAGATACTTTATTGATCCCCAAGGGGAAATTCAAATTCTTGATCCTGATCTAATTAATTGTAATGATGCAGCTATGAAGTATGTGTTGATTGAGGTACCATGTGTTGAGGTATTTGAATATGACTCAAAAACTTCTCAATAACACTTAGGGAAAAGCAGATGAGCCAAGAGGATGAGTGCCTAAGTAGGCAAGTTGTGTTAACTCAGAGAGGTAGACAAGAGATAAAGCCTGTGTACTTACATGCATATAAGCATACTCAAAGGATCCAGCTGTTGTGTCTGTTTGCCAGACTGTAGATGAAAGTAGAGATGAATCATAATTCATCTCCATCTTCTAATCTGCTCCGTCTTACAATAACGGGCAGTTAATCAAACGACTCTTGAGTCCCTCCATGACGGCCCAGCTGGAAGTTTTTGGATAGAAGTTTAATGAGTTGGATTAGTGAACTTCCCTACCGAAGGGAGCAGTCCTGTGGATGCGGATGAGAGGAGAGTGTTGCTAAGGAGTGTTGATGCAGGTGTTGGAAGGGAGAGTGCTGGATTCAGCACAGACATGGCTATCTGGCGGCAAAGACTTAAGAGTCGGATCTGAAGAAGCTGCTGAATGGGCTGGTGCAATGCCTCTCACAAGAAGGAGAAATGTGTGGGCCCTTCAATGGAAAAAATCACTTCAGTCAGCATCTAAACAGACAGACAGACAGACAGACACAAACAGGCAAACACACACACACACACACACACATCTTTATTCCAGCTGAGCTTCCCTGGCCTCTGGCGGTGTCAGAAGAGACATCCCCCAGATGTTAATCAGATGGAGATAAGACTTTTGCTGCACCACACTGTGCCATTCATTCCTTTCCTCCTTTCTCGCTCTCCATCTGGTTCACTCTCCCCGCTGTGCTCAGGACATTTCTGTCCTTAGAGATGTCGTCTCGTTGACTTCTTTTTCTCTGCCTTGTTCTAGACTATCTCCTCCTCTTCCTCCTCTTCTGTCTCCTCTCTCTCTCCTTGTTCCAAGCTCTTCTTCTTTCTCTCTTTCTCTCCTCTATCTTTCTCTCTCTTCTTCTTTCAGTCCCACATTCCCATTTGTTCTTGTCCTCTGCACCCCCCCCCCCCCCACACACACACACACACACCCACACACCCATGAGGAAGCTGAGGGGACACCCTCGATCCCTGACCCCCCTGAAAGTCCCATCTTTGATTCTGCCCCCCCCCCCCCACACACACACACACACACACACATGCACACACACACTCCCCTCTCTCAAAAAAAACCTCTCTATTTCCCCTCTTCAGGGACTTGACCTTTGACCCCCCCCTGTCTCTGTACCGGAGGGGTAAAAGAAGGACAGAATTGTCCCAGCATTCCTATCCTGGCGTTCCGGAGCCAGGGGTTATTATTCCAGGTGCCTCCTCCTGCGCTAGGAGAGTGTGGGCTTCGGAAGAGAAAAGCAATCCCTTTGTTTTTGTGGTGTGTGTGTGTGTGTGTGTGTGTGTGTGTGTGTGTGTGTGTGTGTGTGTGTGTGTGTGTGTGTGTGTGTGTGGCGGGTGGTGTGGATGTTCCATTCACAGATGGACAGATGGGACAGACTGACAGAAAGAAGCTGGAGGGTTTCTCAGGGCATATCCAGCACAAAGTTCTGTTTCTCTAACTCTTAAACACACACACACACACACACACACACACACACACACACACACACACATACACACACACACACAAACACACACACACACACACACACACACACACACACACACACACACACACACACACACACACAAACAGACACAAACACACACACACACATGCACACACATGCGCACACACACACACACACACACACACACACACTGGTATAGGTGAAATCAAGCTCTTGGGGAAAGGTAGTCCTATTCTGCTGTCTGCTGGTCCATGGGATTTGGTAATGCATTTACAACGTGTGTGAATCTTGAGTTGAGTTCTACTTGTGTACTTTTACTCCTCATAAAGGAAGATGCATTCCTCTGAGGAACGGCCTGTGCTAGTGTGTGTCTCTATGTTTGTTTGTTTTGTGTGTATGTGTGTGTGGGTGCAAGCGAGCATGTGTGTGTATGGGTGTGTATGGGTGTGTGTGTGTGTGTGTGTGTGTGTGTGTGTCTGGCACTAAACTTTCTAATTCTCCTACTATCTCTCCTACTCTCAGGTCTGCCCAAAGCAGGCGTCCAGCCGTCGTTCGGTCGTGTGAGTGGCGGTGGCGGCAGCGTTCCCAAGCCTGCTCCGGCTCGCCCCGCCCCCCAGCCCCACCCCATGGACCAGGACTCCCTGGTGCAGCGCGCCGAGCATGTGGCAGCTGGAACCCGCACACCCATGTGTGCCGCCTGCAACGTGGTCATCAGGTGCGATACGATACAAAATATATCATACAAATATACAGTATATGTGTGCCGCCTACAACGTGGTACTCAGGTGTGATACGATACGAAATTTATCGTACAAATATATATGTGTGTCGCCTATTAGGAGATCATCAGGTGCGATATGATAAGAAATTTAGCGTACAAATGTAGAAATGATTTCAGAGTACAATACAAAATAAATAAAAACAGCACAGTAGTAAAATCAAGAATGGCAAGCTACATATGACAGATAAAAAAAGAAAGTATCTATCTATCTATCTATCTAAACACATATAGACATAAACAGTACAACACAAGCTGTGTCAATCACAACAGTAAGTTGCCCATAACAGACTGTGTCATCACAGCAATCCCCCGCTCATGTACCCACCCGTTGGTAAAGCATGGAACACACACTGTAACTGTACCTGGCACACCACACGCAGGGTCCGATGCAGAATAGGACTCTAATGACCCTCCATTAACCCATTTACTCCTAAAATGCCTGCTAAAAACGCCTATAGAATCCTATGGCATTCTAGACTAAATAACCTTATTTCCTGAGGGTTTTCTGAAAACATACTAAAAATTGTCAACGTCTACCAAAATTTAATATCTAAGCCTCTGTAGCACCTAGAAACATGAAATAAAAAGCATGCTGCACTACGCAGCATCCAGCGGGAGGGTCAATGTTGCGTCATGCAGCATCCAGCACAAATGGGTTAAGGACTGGGGCTGGCCCAAGGCTTTTCCCCGGTCTCACAGTAAAGTCCGGTGCATGGCCTCAGTGTGCTGTTTCCATATGGAGCTGTGACATCAGGGACATTAGCTAACAATGCTAGAAACGTCTAAACAGTGCTTATTAACGACACCGCGAGCATACGTCAAATTTATTACAAGGATATTTAAATTCATACCATTGTAAGAAGCTGTATCTTTAATTCTTTTGCAATGTTTTTATATACTATAGATTGTTTTTCTTTACAAAAATAAGCAAAGTCACTTAAGTTGCAAGGCAACCCTTAACAAATGCTGCCAGTCTGTTTTTAAGTTTCTCCAGTTTTATTGTTACGTCGTATTCCATTCCAAAAGTCCTCGGTTCAGCGTATGGCCCGCAGCCTTGGTCCGGTCTCAATCATGCAAATAGAAAAAGTCCATGGCTTTACCCCAGACACCGGGGTTTTACAGAAAGGGCCATAATGGACTACAGTATGGACCCTTTCAAGAGAGTTCCATTATCAGCATCATAGTTGGCCCCACAAGACTTCCTTTTTAACATTCCATATGTTATCTTAATGCAGAGGAAGTAGATTGGGACCCAAATAGAATGTTCAAGCATTGTTTTTGTTTTTATTGTTGAAAGGGTCTATATGCTACAAAAGGCTCTGTAACCAGCACATATATTTCCGAAGGAGCATCAGTGTAACAGAATCTTCTCTTATATTCTGCTCCTTTCGTGTTCACTTGGACACTGAATATCTGAGTTTATGCCCAACAGAGCAACTCTTTATTCAACTTTGACACATAAATGCGTCAGTGTCTGAAAGTGCTCATTTACTAGGTGCAAACAGATACACTAAAACAATAGCTGTTATAACGTAGGTGACGGTCCATCGGAAATGTATGAGCTGTTCATGTTTTGGTTGCACAACAGACCCAGTTCAGCACATTGACTTTTACTGAACAAAAAAGTTTTTTTTAAATAGGGGTGTATATATATTTGTATATTATACACTTGATCACATATATAACACACTGCTATCATGATAGACCAGGGGTGGGCAAACTGCGGTCCGTGGGCCGGATCCGGCCCGCCGAGCATTTCATTTGGTTATCAGGCTGTTTTTTTTCCCTGCGAGACGATGTTGGTTAGCTTTACTGCAAAATGCTTTTCACTCTCCTCAGAGAACATTTACAATGTCAATGTCAAAACATCATGTTAAATAGAGATGATAGGCCTACTCTTAGTTATCTCATTTGCAGCAGATCTAACTTGAACTGCCCGCCGGCCAATTTTCAAAACCCAATGTGGCCCTTGAGCCAAAAAGTTTGCCCACCCCTGTGTTAGTCAAACATACTCCAGTGTAAACACATGCACTCTACATTATAAAATGAAATTGAATTGAAGGAATGGCCAATATGCCTGAAAGTGTGTTACTGTAGGTGTCCTCCTTGTCTGCTAGAACAGTGTTTGGAGAAATACACTGTATTTCTAGTTATCTATTCTTTGTTCACACGTTTGACTTCCTCTGGTTGTCTGCTGTGGAGCCTTCCACCTCCACTGTGCTATGATGAGCTGATTCCAGTAGAGCTGCATGGTCACTGTTGCCCAGTCGCTTCTGGCTCATTAGTCCAGCCTGACGGACGCTTCAGCCACCGGCCACAGGGGGCCGGCCCTCTGTAATTTTTTTTTTTTTTTTTAGAATTTTTTTTATTATTCATTTCTGTGAGTCATCATGATTAGGTACCAGGAAGTACATCAAATAAGGTAAAAAAAGGCCGGCCCTCCGTCATTAGTCCAGCCTGACGGACACTTCAGCCACCGGCCACAGGGCCGGCCCTCTGTAATTAAAGTTCACTTTCATCTGCTCTTGCCCCTCAGCCCTTCTGCAGCCCTCAGAGCCACAGACTGTTGTCTCTCTCTCTCTCTTTCTTTCTTTCACATTTTATTTCTCTCCTGCTTTTCCTTCTCTATTTTGCTCTCCCTTGCTCCCTTTTTTTTCTGTATCGCTATCATTTCTCTCTCTTTCCCTTTCTTTTCATCTCTGTCAACTTCTCTGTTTCTCTCTCTCTCTCTCTCTCTCTCTCTCTCTCTCTCCATCCCTCAGAGTCACCCTCTGGGCTGGGGTGTGTAACCGACACCAGCCCCACACAATGGCCGCGGCCCCCTGGCTGACTCCCTGAGATGGCCTCTCCATCTCGTTGTCATCCTAGCTGGACGTGGCCCGCAGACGATCCCCCTGTCTGAGTGCTTTTTGTTTCCCCCCTCAGCTAATCAGGCCATTTGTACCTCTCCTCTCCCCAGAACACATTTCATCAGTCTAGCTTAGGAGGGGGCGTACCGTCGCGTAATTTTGCTTAACTTCCGTTTTTTTTTTTTTTTTTTGGTCAATTTGCTCCTGATAAAGACGAACACGATAGACAAATGGATCACACGATAAGCATACAGCATGTCACCTCTACAGCCCTGCACAAGCCCACTGCACTGACACTGAACATGTCTGTCACATTCAGCCACACACCATTTGAGAGGAGTGCTGCTGGGGTGGGAGACTGGGTGTCCCTCTGGTGCTCTTCTGTTCAGGGATCCAAAACGTTGGAAACTGTTTTAAAGAAAATCTGAGGCACTCACAAAGGTTGGATAATTAAAAAGGCTTTAATTTCGCTTGGCCATTCGGTTAAAACATGCCCACGCGTTTCTGCATCACAGCCTTCATCAGAGCAAGTCTTTTTGCCTCAGATTTTCTTTAAAATACTTTTCATGTCTGTGTCATATGGTTGGTTCCAGAATCCAGATGTGACCCTGGTGGGGAAGTCTGTATCTCCTAGGTTCATAGTTGCACTCCAACTTCTGAAGATAGGTTACACGATATGGGCCTGTATTTTCTTTGGAATGGAATAAACAACTGCATTTATAACCTTAGCTTACAAGAAAATCTCCAAAAATATTTGGCTAGAGTTTAATGTCACAATTTAAGTTTCATTTTACTGCTTGGAAATCAGAAATGAATGAAAGGCCTCCAGACCCATTCCTAATCTCAACTGGTGGTGCCACTGATGGTGTCAGCCAGACTAGGGTAGGGGTATTGGGCAGCTCTTACTCATGTCAGCCAGACTAGGGGTATTGGGCAGCTCTTACTCATGTCAGCCAGACTAGGGGTATTGGGCAGCTCTTACACATTGGCAGTCATTGCAACTGGATATACTGTAATACTGTTGAGTACTGTGGAGTGTTGCACACTAGTACTGTCTAGTACTGTATGTTCCATGAAATATGTTATGGTTGGGTGCTACACATCAGTGATGGTTAGTGAGGTTCCCCCTTCACTGTAAAGCTCTTTGGGTGTCTTGATAAATCCCTAAATAAAATAAGTTGTTAAAATAAGAAATAAGTAAATAAGTTGTTGTTGTTGTTGTTGTTGTTGTGTGTATCAGTGTGTCACTCAACGTTTCTGTGTTGCTGTCCACTTCCCTGCCCAGGGGTCCGTTCCTGGTCGCAATGGGGAAGGCGTGGCACCCCGAGGAGTTCAACTGCGCCCACTGCCGCGCCTCGCTGGTGGAGGTGGGCTTCGTGGAGGAGCGGGGCAATGTGTACTGCGAGCACTGCTACGAGGAGTTCCTGGCCCCCACCTGCGCTCGCTGCCAGGGGAAAGTGCTCGGGGTGAGTACCCCTGGCCTCTGGAGCAGCACTCACAACACTACAGGCTTACACCAGATAAATCCCACCACTAGGAGTCTGTCTGTCTGTCTCTCTCTCTCATACACACACACACACACACACACAAGTGTGTGAACACAGAATATGCACAGTGTTGTTTCGGCTGTTTCATCATCTCAAGATCTTTTGTTATTGTTGTAATCTCAGCGCATTTAAAGGCCTGTTGCTGTAATCTCAGCGCATTTAAAGGCCTGTTGCTGTAATTTCAGCGTATTTTAAAGGCCTATTGTTGTAATCACAGCGTATTTTAAAGGCCTATTGTTGTAATCTCAGCGTATTTAAAGGCCTATTGCGTGTCTGTATTTTCTGCTGTACTCATAGCAGCGCAGCATGCCGGGGCGATCTGTAGATAAGCACTGTAGGCCAGAGGTCAAGGATCAGTGTGAGTGAGGGCGTTCTGAGGGCATGTTAGGATCACACGGGAAACGCAGGAATGCCTGGACGCCAGTCTTCCTCCTCTGCTCATGATTCCTTTCATCCTCACTTTCTTTTTTTCATACACTCCTTCTTCTCATTCTTGGGCCCTCTTAATCTCTTGTTTTTAGTTTTCTCTCTCTGTCTTTCTCTCTCTCTCTCTCTCTATTCGTCTCTGCCTCTTTGTTTCTCTCTTTCTCTCTGTTTCTCCCATTTTCTCACTCCCTCTTAATATCTTTCTTTCTCTCTCTCTCTTACTCTCTCTCTCTCTCTCTCTGTCTCTCCTCTAATCTGGATCAGAGTGGTTCATGATCTCACTGTGCTCTCTGAAGTGTCTTGGATAGCACCGGCCCTCTTCTCTGGTGTTAGCTCCACTTCACAGAACTGCTGTCAGACGTCTTAAGATGCAGTAAAGGTCAGGTGTGTGTGTGTGTGTTAGAGAGAGAGAGAGAGAGAGACAGAGAGAGAGAGATTGAGAGAAGCCACTGATTCATGCAGGGAAGGGTCCACTAATGACTGCATATAGGAGCTGGGATACGCTGGGGTATGCAGCCTGGGACAAAGTCCTGGTGCCTCTCAGGGGGATCAAAAGGGGGATCTGGTTCAAAGCTGTCTGGAAGATCCCGTTCAGAACGTCAAACCATGCCGGGGTCAGCACATGGAAGTCATCCCGAGCTCTGAGCGTTTTCCCGCAAGCTGTCTCGGGGAAGGCAAAAATGTTTTAATACAAACACAGAACCGAAGAAGACATGAAACAACATGAGTAATCTCAAATTCATGAAAGCATAGAGTAACCCTGAAGCCAAGCCAAGACTGTCTTGCTTTTAAAAACACAGAAACTGTCACAGTATTGGTATACAGGGTCAGAAATGATAGTTCTCCCTGTGTAAAGGGCCGTTAACAAGAACAAAATGATAACTATAATGATAACTGCAAAAATTATCGTTCTAGCTAATATGAATGACGATGTCCACATAAACTA
The DNA here is from genome assembly GCF_017589495.1 of Alosa alosa. NCBI lineage: Eukaryota > Metazoa > Chordata > Actinopteri > Clupeiformes > Clupeidae > Alosa > Alosa alosa. The sequence goes on along the minus strand of NC_063211.1, from coordinate 9,334,229 downwards.
ACGATAACAACATAAAGAAGGATATTCTTGAAGATCACTTACAGAGTGATTTTGAGAACGATAAAAAGCTGACAGCCAATCAGAACCCATGAAATTTTAGCCATCACATTCATCAAAACGGGAGAGACTTTCCTTATCGTTGTATGCTTTTTTCGATATCGTTATAGTTCTCTTTATAGTTCTCAATCCTGGTGTGAACGGCCTTTAGTGTGTGATAGTTCTCCCTGTGATAGTGTGTGATAGTTCTCCCTGTGGTAGTGTGTGCTAGTCCCCATTCACACTTGGTATTAGGATCGGATCTGGTCCATTTCACATCTCTAATGGCAGATGTGTACGCACTCAGATCTGATCAGAGTTCCGGTTACACAACCCACATTGGTAGATGGTTCAGATTGCATTTGGCTGGATAGTGAAAATAACATATATAATATATAATAATAATAATTAGTGGAGAATAGTGGATATAATATAAATGGACATGCATCCTGGGCCACATTTGAGGTTGCCTGCTAAATTGATATCCTCTGTATAACATGCACCAATGCTTCATATTAGGCTAAAGTCACACACTAAAAAAGCTTGCTTTCTTAATATAAAATGAATAATATCCATAATGAAAAAATCAGACACGATATAGCCCTGTGGTGTGTAGGCTATTGATTAAACCACCTTTACCTCACATACATTTACAGTAATTAAATCAATTACCTCACAGCCTCTTAACTCTCAACCAACAAGGAACGATAAGAAAAACATTCATTTGCAATCGGTAGGATCTTCCATCCAAGAATAATCTGCAAGGACATTTTGTGTGTTACCAACCGTTACAAGCTAGCTTGTCGGAAGGGTTTAAATATCGCTCAAAATATAGGTTGCATTTTGGCGAGGGAGAATATCGTATTAGAACACTCACATATTCATGGCTTAGGGACGTAGCCCTTCAATAAACTGAAAGCATAACAAAACAAGGTGAAGTGCAACACGTTCAAATAGCCTGGCTATACCTGATTCAAAATACTTACCTGAGCTTACCAAACACATCTGGTCGTTGCAATTGAAAAATATGCACTGTTGCTCTTGAGCAGGGAAGTAAGATCTGAGAGACTGACTCACCTATGAGATCTGAATTTAATGCCAGGTGTGTGTACACAACTGCTTAAAGGTGTTCAGTGGCCAAGATCAGATCCTATCTACCAGGTGTGAATGGGGCCATAGTTCTCCCCTCTAACTGTGTAAAGACAACTTGGTCAACAACTTCTCACAGCTCTTGCAGAACATAAAGAAGTGTGTAACGTTATCTGATTGATGTAAAACCACACAGGAAAGAAGGTCACCCAAATGTAGTCTCATGTGAGGCCATCGTTGCTTTTCTTGTGTGGTGTGTGCAATGTATTTGATGTAGCTAGGAATAGACATGTGACAAGACTCATGAAACCAGGGCAGAGACAAACAGGACATGTTGCACTGCAAGCAGAGTGGTGCAGTGGTGCAGTGGTGATGTTGGTGTGTGTGTGTGTATGTGTGTGTGTGTGTGTGTGTGTTGTGGCAGGAAGTGATCAACGCGCTGAAGCAGACATGGCACGTGTCTTGCTTCCTGTGCACGTCCTGCCAGCAGCCCATCCGCAACAACACCTTTCACCTGGAGGACGGACAGCCTTACTGCGAGAAAGGTGAGGGGTATAAGGAGAGGTATAAAACTCTTTTTATTAAATTTAACAAACTGTTTTAAAATGGACAACAACTTTTCACAATTCAGAATGTCCCCCACACACCAAACCTTTTAACTTGGCCCTTTTAAAGAACACAGCCTAACACACAGAATAAGGTCCCAGAACAGTGAAGATTGCATTCAGCATCTTCACAGTGTGTGTGTAGGTTTGATGGACAGCTCATTACAAAAAAGGTGCTCCCATTTGGTGCTTTAGACTTAGAATACACTACATAAGCATACTACTTATGTGACAATGAATACATGCAAATGTGTCCAGTCTGTAGACCAGCATTAGACCACTCATGCCAAAGTGCTGCAAAGCTCCAGTACACTTCTTACAGCCAAACCCCCACGCGCTCCCAGAGCTTCACTCACAGATCATCCCCTCGCTTCACACAGAACTACCTGCCTCATTCATACTTCATTGAAGTCCCGCATGCCTGATCCTGCATTCTGTGTCCCTGCAGAGGGGTGTGTGTGTGTGTGTGTGTGCACGTCTGCGTCTGTGTGTGACTGTGACTGTGTGTGTGTCTGTGTGTGTTTCTATGTGTGTGTGTGTGTGTGTGTGTGTGTGTGTGTGTGTGTGTGTGTGTGTGTGTGTGTGTGTGTGTGTGTGTGTGTGTGATCTGTGTGTGTGTGTGTGCGTCTGTGTGTGCTTGTGACTGTGTGTGTGTCTGTGTGTGCACCTGTGTGTGTGTGTGTGTCTCTGTCTGTCTGTCTGTGTGTGTGTACATGTGTCTCTGTGTGTACATGTGTCTCTGTGTGTGTGCGTCTGTGTGTGCCTGTGACTGTGTTTGTCTGTGTGTGCATCTGTGTGTGTGTGTGTGTGTGTGTGTGTGTGTGTGTGTGTGTGTGTGTGTGTGTGTGTGTGTGTGTGTGTGTGTGTGTGGGCCCGAGGGGGCATATTGCTCTGCCTACTCATCCTGTATTCTGTGTGCTGCAGATTACTATGAGCTCTTTGGGACGAGCTGCCATGGCTGTGACTTCCCCATCGAGGCAGGAGACAAGTTCCTGGAGGCTCTGGGCTTCACTTGGCACGACACCTGCTTTGTGTGCGCGGTACGTCAGCACTGGGAACAGGAGAGACAAGGAGTGTGTGTGTGTGTGTCTGTGTGTGTGTGTGAGAGAGAGAGAGAGAGAAAGAGAGAGAAAAAGAGAGAGAGAGAGAGAGAGAGAGAGAGAGAGAGAGAGAGAGAGAGAGAGAGAGAGAGAGAAAGTGCAACGTATGATTTATGTATATTTCTGAAGCCTCGATGGAATTGGCATCAGGAATTAAGAAATTTGACAGTAGTACCTGAGATACTTTTGTTTGTCTGTGTATCACAATATGAAAGATGCATTCATAACACAGGTGTCATGAGACAGTGTTATGTTTTGGTTGAGTGGTTCATATCTCTTATAAAAAAGGAGAAACGCTTGAGCTTGGCTCGAGCTTTGGCACAAACAGCTTTTCTCATTTTTTATTCAACATTCCCCCCCACACACACACACACACACACACACAAACACACACACACTCATGTCATGTTTGTGTGTCTGGTTGGTTTCACAGGTCTGCCAGACAAGCCTGGAGGGCCAGGCGTTCTTCTCCAAGAAGGACAAGCCCTTGTGCAAGAAACATGCCCACACTGTCAAAATCTAAACCCAGCGTGTGCCCGCAGGAGAAGAAGCCGGGGATGCACACAGAAAACAAACAAACAAATAATCAAACAAACAAACATAAAACAGATGGCCTATTCCACAATCTGTTGATATTCTTCATTTGTGAAAGACTGTTTAAGTGTACATGTTGATAGGTATCGCTAAGATGTTGAGGTGTTTGGTGTGGGGGAACTGATGCTTCTAATTTCATGTATTTCCTTCATGGACATTGTGCTGAATGGGCACAAAGTGACCACGACACTCAGGTGCCATGATTTAACTCTAGACAGAACGATTCTCTTCTATCACTGAATTCAAAATCTGAGGATTCCAAAGTAGAATCAACAAGTAGATCGCGGCATGTGTGCTCCAAAAAAATTAGACCAGTCTTCTAAAACTACGCTACGCAAATGGATCTGTTCCAGTTGCAGACCCTGTGTAGCCCGGGCTTAAGAATTTATCAAACCATAGTTATCAAGGGCCAACACAGCTGCCTTCATGCACTGTTGTGCTAGGTAAAGTATTTCAATGTGTTCATTAAGCTGGTCTCTAAGCTAATTGTAGACGAATTAAATAGGAAGAAACTCATTAACCACAGCCTTAGTTTAATGGTCTGTGTGCAGTTACAAGACTATGTATTCTAAGTAAAAATAGATAGATTTCTAATGGACTCTCTGATAGTCTGTTGGGTAGCTTATAGCTCTATGGTGATGTTGTCCACTTACGAAACTCAGCAAAGAGTCAATTAACAGTTTGATCTACGTAAAGTCTATCAGGGAAACAAGCAGTGGAACCTGTTTAGGGTCGAAGGTCACACACTTCTTTTCCCTATAAAGTGTGACCATTCAACTCCCACATGTCTCTCTCCTCTTCTGTTGCTGAGGTACACCTCAGTTTTATTTAACCTGCTCTATTTATTTTAGTGGAAGGGAAGATTTAGGGGTTCTTAGAGCTTTGCACAATTTCACTGCACTGATGGTCCATGTAGTTTAGGGGCAGTGATGTTTTTTTTTTTATAAAATATTTGTTTTTATATGTTTAAATGATATTGTTTTACGTCATTGCAAAGTACGTCTTTCTTGTACCCTGCAATGTTGAGTTAAAGTTAAATGTAATTGTGTTAAATTGATGCCAACATTGTGCCTTAGTGCCTCCAAGTAAATCTTTGGAGCATTTTTCTCTTTAAGCAGTTAACATTGTAACAGTTAACATTAACAATATGTTGCTAAAGAAGATTTGCTGTTAACGTACATTTTGCCTTTTTACCTATTTAAAATGGAAATATTGAGATGAATTTGGGAGATATGCTTCTAAAAGGTATGCTAATTGTAAAAAAACATGGGTTTGATTGTATTATGTTTGTTGTCAGTCACTTTGTGGATGTCTAAAAGTTGCCATGTCTATCAGTTTTTCACAGCCATTGTCAGTATGTTTTCCTAGTGGAAAAACCTCTAATAAAGAGTATTGATCTGGGACATACCTACTCATGGCTGACTGATTCCTCTTAATTTTCCAACTTTGCAAACAAATGCAACGTTACTGTAATTGTGTTAGCTAGAATTTAGTTTAGTTTGTGTAGGCTATGATAACAAAACCAGGTGCAGACAGATATGATGATCTATTCAGACGCAGTGAAATATTGATGGCCTAATGTGTAGATGGAGACACATATGCGCTATATTTGTTTCCCCCTTGCATTTCTCCAGACTATTTCCATTCTCTACACTAAACAGTCACCAGTCAGGATTTACTTGGACATTCTAATTTCCAACCCAGGTGTAAAGAGACGGGGAGATGTCGCAGTGTAGCCTACCTGAAGCAGAGTGCATTACCTTATGATGGCGATGGTCGGAGCTGTTCTCTCCCAAAGCAAGGCATCGAAGAGTGAAAGAGGCAAGACTTGGAGGAAAGGTTGACCTGAGAAAACGTCAGACTCAAGACAAACAGCCTTGCGTAAATTGTTGAGGAGTTTTAGGTATAGAATAAAGGGAAAACAAGACATTGTAACGGAATTTGACGACTTCTGTTGACTTTGGGAAAGGTGAGTAACACGTTAAATGCAACCTACGTGTGACTTGCGCGGAGTTTGAGACACTCCGAGTTCAGGATCAGCGGAGTGTAACTGCTGTCTGGAGGCAATAGTCTAAAACGATCTGATGTGTTTTACTTAAATAGATCGCCTACTGATTTTTTTATTGCGAATTAATATGTCTTAGCGGGTATGGAGCAATACTCCATAGCAATCATGAATAGGCTTTTTGTACCAACTCCACTTACAATCAAACCAGTGGTTATCGCGTTTCTCTGAACACAGTATCAAAACGAGTGAAATGCAATTATTTATCCACTTTGTGTTATCTTTAACAATGAGTGTTGTTCGGTGTTCTAGGCAGCGGTTATCTGAACATTTAAGCAGCCTGCCCACCTCTATTTTTTTTTAATCACGGGGCGCGATTAGGCAGGGTGGCTTTGTCAATTTGCCACGCTGATGCTGCGATGAGCTTTCATCTCGAGGTAACTTTGAAAAGAAAAATGTCAACTTCTGTTTTGATACAAATTGGGAGTTTTTTCACATTTTCACATTTTCACATCTGAGGCAGCATCTCGTGTAACCTGAAGTTGCATTAATATGGGACGAGTAATGATCTGATTAGGAAATAGAATTTTGATTACAGTAATCACATTAATCTTTGCTCAGCTAGGCTACACAAAAGTCTATAGTCCTATACAAACCATTGTCGAATGCAATGCGTAGTTTTCTTTGTACCATTTGAGTTCTCAAGATTCAGCTTAAACTTTTCAAATGAACAGTTCTTGCTGGCCCCTTTTTAGGGTTCTTAGGCCATCACAGTGAGATTGGTGGAAGGATTGATTGTATCGATAGGTGGCCTGCCAGTTTGAGAGAATAGCCTGGAATAGTTGGTTGAGGACCATACAGTCAGCTATTTATTCTCAACCAACCCTTTCAGCAAAAGAAAGTTTCGGTTGTGTTCGCAGCCTTTTACATTTTGTGGAACCCTTATTTCCAGTGAATGGAGGCTACTCTGGACTATCGTGGCTCCCACACTTCGGTCCAGGCATCTCTGGCCTCGCTGTCAGTGCCGTAACTATCAGCAGCTGTGAGTCAGACTGGGTTACAGCGTGACCTGTCTGAGGCTGTGCGATGATAGAGATGTTTATGCCGATGTCCTGCCGTTACCCTACCGCTGCATAAACACCGGTCCTGACAGTTTTACATTATTGGGTAATATTATTCTACTGATAACTATTGATGAGCAATGAACAATGTGCGAAAAACCCTCAAATGTTAATGGGCCGGGCTTGGTGGAAGTGTTTTCAGCAGGCTGAAATTCAGTTGAGATGATGTAGTATAGCCTAGTATCTTAAAGTGTGTGTGTGTGTGTGTGTGTGTGTGTGTGTGTGTACAAGCATGCAGCAAGCAAGGCATGGTAGGTCTGTTGGACAGAGGGTGATTGTTGAGATTGAGTGTGGCTGTGAATACTGGCTTCAGAGGTAGTATTTTATGGAGTGTGGAGATTGTATTTAGAGTAGACCTACTGTCTTAAAGGTGAATACATAATGTATGGTGTGTGTGTGTGTGTGTGTGTGTGTGTTTTAAGAAGTGGCTTGACAGTCTGTGTATAATAAGAGAGTGTGTGTTTTAATGTGGCTAAAGAGTATGTGTTTGACAAGTGTGTGCTGGCCAGTGGTCATTACAATTGTTTTGTGTGGTTGACCAGACAGATCATTATAGTCTTAGCTTTAAAACCTGCAATTATTTGTTTGAAAGGCCAGCGGCCTACTGTAAGCCAGGCCTACTGCTCATGCAATCATATTACAGTGTGTTACGGATCCAACAGCTGGACACAACTCTGCACTCTGCAATGCGTTCACTTCTAGTGGAGAGTGTCTGCTACACATGGGTGATCCGCTGACATCACAACCCTGTGTGGACTCTCATGATCTCTCACCAGCATGGGCACACACACACACACACACACACACACACACACACACACACACACACACACACACACACACACACACACACACACAGAAATGTGCCATTACCCATTGAGAGCCTTGCTGATCAGATCAGTACTTTGTGCAGTAGAAGTCTCACTTTTTGTCTATTTGTCAAGTAGTCACTGGTCACAGAGTTGTTTCAAGTTTTCAAGTTGTTCAAATTTTAGTTTTTCTCTTTAAGTTCTGAGTTATGCGTCGGTAGAAGCCATAACAGGAGAAGATGAGATGGCTGCTAAGTATGAGTGAAAATGGACACTACTGTGAATTATACAACATGAAGAGCCTGCACAAACAAAGTGGCATGGCAGGGGTTTATTGCTCACTTGACCCTAGTAGGCCTCTAGATTGTATAGGGGAGATCCAGTATCACCAGAGGGTTGGCCTTTCTCTAGAAATGTGAGCACAAATCTTGTGTGATGGCCACAAATCCATTTCATTGCAAGGAAATCAAGTCCTCGTTCGTCTCAGG
>NC_063211.1:9303882-9316382 GCF_017589495.1 Alosa alosa | reverse complement strand
CCTTTTGGCAGTTGAGTTGCAGAGGAGGCTGGGAGGGGAGACAGGGAGCGTCTGTCCTGAGAGAGAGAAAGAGAAAGCCACTGCCCCAAGGCTGCCCTCAGGCCCCACATCATCAGTGTGTTTGGGACAAGACTAGTGGGGCTGACCGCTCCATACAGGGACACATGTATACTATCCTTTCACTAGGATACTTGAATTTCCCCTTGGGGATCAATAAAGTATCTATCTATCTATCTATCTATCTATCTATCTATCTATCTATCTAGCCCCGTTTACATGCACATTCTCTTTTGGAATCGGAATGAATTTATTCTGGTTATTCTATCTGAATATATTATTTATTATATGACCGTTGCAGAATTATCTGCAGATTGCAGATTGCAGATTATCCCTTGTGCGCAAATGAAGATTGATATTACAAAATGTAAACAACTCGAATAAGTTTATACATGGCGATTGGATCGGACTACTGATCTGATTGAAATTCCAACCAGATCGGACAGTTTTATTCAGAATGTTTATATGAGTTTCATTTGGATTGAGGCATGAGACTGATTCTAATTGGATTAAATGTGCCCATGTAAGCCCACCTACTGTCACTTCACTACAGGGGTGGTAAAGCCAGTCCCACATTTTACACTATGATATACAGTGTCTCTCATCAGAGAGGGTAAAAGGTAACTAGAAAAATGAAATGATCACCAGATCATCTCTGAGTTTGGTATTTGTTTTTCACAAGAATAATGCAGGAGAAATGTAGTACATGATTAATTGATAGATTACTAATAGATTGTTGTCGTTATTTTATTATTGTCCTTATTTGTTGTAGTTCTGTGATTGTTGTATGATTGAAACGTTTAAAACACTATGGAATCTCTCTCCCCTTCCCTCTCTCTCTCTCCATCTCTCTCTCTCTGTTTCTCTCTCTCTCTCTATCTATCTGTGTCACACACACACACACACACACACACACACACACACACACATACACACACACACACACACACACGTCTCTCTGGTGCTGATTAAAGGTGTTTTGGTCTTCTCTCCACTCCCTCTCCCGTGGCTGAGTGAGAGAGCCAGGGCCGCTGGTGGTGCATCCAGTCGCTGGTCCATGTCTATTTAAGGGCTTTGCTCTGAGTCTGAGAGTGCTGGGCTCTGCTGAGTGCCAGGGCTGTTAGGGAGAGGAGATTTGTAAGCCTGGCAGATATTTATAACAATAACAGTACATAACAGCCATATAATCCCCCATCATTTTCCTGGAAGATAGATCTGACCGAGGCACAGACACAGAGCTTTCAATTTCTCTAGCTGCACTCTATCTCTTTCACTTTGTTCTTCCCTCTCTTTTGTCCTCTGATTTTCTTTCTTTCTTTCATACATTCATTATTTATTTGTTTATTTATCTCTTCCTCTCTAAATCTCTCAAACACAAGAGCACACCATTCTATCTAACAACGTTCCCCAATTACTTCTTTCGCACACACATAGTTCTAACACACTCTTCTGAGTGCAGAATTGTTGTTGTGTAGCAAAAGTACTGCTCAGCTCGACAGTGTAGCACTTTGCGTGTAGGTATGGCCTGTTCCTACTGCTGTTAGAGGTAAGCCCAGATCTTCAGGCATCATGCTATGTTTTTGGAGCCAGTTTTCACATTAACTGAACATTAACTGATGTTTCCTTTCCTATGTCATTCCTTGGCGTCATTACTTGACCTTAATAGGAAAGCAAATTTGTATAGCACATTTTTTGTACAATTAATAAAAAAGCAGAACATAAAGACATCATAACATAAAAAAAAAAATTGTCTGCAATGTGCACACATAGCGTACAGGTTTCTAAAGGCTGTTGCAGGGTAATGGAAGAGTGTTGCTAGTCGTCTCGCCTCCAGACGAGACTTCAGGCTTTTTAATTAGCGGCTTTGCTCTGATTAGTCTCTCATTTCCTCAGAGACAGGTGAGCTGTCCAAGCAAAACCATCCCAAACTGCCTGTCAGCTTCTCGCTCTCTGCAGACTATCCCCTCATGCACGCACACACACACACACACACACACACACACACACACACACACACACACACACACACACACACACACACACACACACACACACACAACCTCTCTCTTTTGCTCATTCTGCCACTCACTCATTAACACAGACACACACACCCAGGTCATTCCCTCTGTCTCTGCCCCCCCACTCCCCTTACTCTGTCTAAGTACCTGTGGTGTGTGTGTGTGTGTGTGCGCGTGTGCATGTGCGTGTGCGTGTGTGTGTGTGTGCGCGCATGGCGTGTAATGTCTGCGTGTGTGTGTGTGTCAACAATGTATCTTCGCGTGTGTGCATGTGTGTGTGCGTGTGTGTGCATGTGTGTGTGTGCGTGTGTGTGCGTGTGTGTGCGTGTGTGTGCGTGTGTGTGCGTGTGCGTGTGTGTGCGTGTGTGTGCGTGTGTGTGCGTGTGTGTGCGTGTGCGTGCGTGTGTGCGTGTGCGTGTGTGTGCGTGTGTGTGTGCGTGTGCGTGTGCGTGTGTGTGTGTGCGTGTGTGTGTCGTGTGTGCGTGCGTGTGAATGCGTGTGCGTGTGCGTCGTGTGTCTTGTGCGTCGTGTGTCGTCGCGTGTGCGTGTGTGTGCGTGTGTGTGTGCGTGTGCGTGCGTGTGCATGTATGTGTGCGTGTGTGTGCGTGTGTGCGTGTGTGTGCGTGTGCGTGTGTGTGCGTGTGTGTGTGTGTGTGTGTGTGTGCGTGTGTGTGTGCGTGTGTGTGTGCGTGTGTGTCGCGTGTGTGTGTGTGTGTGTGTGTGTGTACAGCTGCTCTGGGTTTTCCACCTGCACATGTATCAGGTCCTCCTCCACACAGTGGCCCTCTTGTTGTGAGTTTCTGCTGCATCAGGATTTAACCTGCTGCTGATCTCAGCCCCCCCGCCACGCTGCAAGAGCTCCCCACCCTGCTGCTCCATACCCACTGTCCCGTGGGTGTGTGTGTCCCGTGGGTGTGTGTGCCTTTACTGGGCTGAAAGATGAATAGATTTTTAAATGAAATTGCAAATTGAACTAATGCAATTAGTAATCATGCAGCTCACAGATCTGATTATTTGGGAGTATTTTGTTCCTTCCTAAGGCCATTTGATGACGATGATGATGGCCAACATGAGTCAGCATTTTAAAAAGCACCATTTGCAGCAGTATAAAGAATGTACAGTGAAGAAGGCAAGCAGAAGTAGTGCTGGTCTTGCCCATGAAGCCATATTTCAAAGTCATATAATTAATATTGTACTGAAACTTGACTTTCAACAATTATATTGCAGATCAAATTGCTATCGTAATATACAGAAAAATCAAAATTACATATTTTCCCCAAATCATTCAAATGAAACCCTCAGGAGGAATCACGGAGGCCCCAATTGCTACCTTTAGCAGCAAGCTATCTCTGTGCGGCTCTGTCTTCAGGACGGTCATAAATCTGGTCTAGGCTCCCTGGAACGGAAGAGATAGAAGTTGGATGGGAGAGGGATTTTCCTTCTGCAGATCCTCTTGTGTCTCTGCCAATCACAGACAGTGAGAGGGGAGAAGAGAATTCATCATATCTGATATCTGCTCGGGATGTCAAAACAGTCTGTGTGTACACACACATAAGCTAGCTTCCTGCTCTCACTGATTCAGTAGACTGAATAACTTTGCCATCAAGGGCTAGTTGACTCAGTATATTTCATTTGCCGGATGGCCATCATTTGGTATCTTTTTATTTTGTTTTCATTTCAGTGATGAAACATCAACATGGAGTACATTTGCTTTCATATTGGTTTGATTTTTTGGTGGGTTTGATTCTGTCTTGAAATTGTCTGATACAAACACAGACACAGCAAACCCACCAGCCAATGAATTGTCATCAGGTCGGGTAGAAGGCATGCACTGCATCCATATGTGCTGAGACCTGAAAATAAGAGTGGGACTCTTAGGGTGGAGTTATAATTAGCACATACCTGGAGCAGTCACAGCATGGAAAAACCCTTCCAACTCCCCACCTCCCCCAATCACATGCGTATATCCACGCACACACACACACACACACACACACACACACACACACACACACACACGACACACACACACACACACACAGACACACACACACACACAGTAATAATAACTAGATGTACCACATTGTGGTACATGGTTTGACCATTTTGTAAACCGCAGCCATTTTGTTTGAGTGAGCCAAATGAAACCTTAGGACATGTGAGCAGATGAGGTAGTATGAAGTATATGTATACCAAATTTCAAAATCATAGCTGAAGGGGTTCTTGAGATATAGAAATATATAAATTGCAGCGCCCCCTATGGATGGAGTTTCATGAAACTTGGCGTGCGTCCAGAGGTTATAATAGTGATCCTACATGTGAAATTTTTGGGCAGCACATTCTTTCTCGTCGTCTTGAATGAAGTGCCTGATATTGGCATTTATGTCTTTCACTAGGTGGCGCTACACCACAAATGAGCGGTTATGGGCTTGGTTGATGCGCCTCCTTGAGACCAACATACCACACAAAATTTTGTGATTGTTAATTCGTAATTCGGTTGGCGAGTTACTCCATAAAAGCTGTTTTTGGCCCACCTGGCTTTCGAGGGGTCCAGTGCGGCCCCCAGGAACCAAGCTTCTGCTCCCTATCAGCCTAGTGGTTCCCCACCAAGTTTCATATATGTCTTCTGGCAGTTTCAGGAACTGTCGACCATAAATTGCTGAAAAAAGGGGGAAAAGCATAATAATAATCCCAATAGTATACACACACACATCCTCGCTCAGAGACACGCTTTTGCACACCTTCCGTGCTTTGACACCCAGCACTCGACTGTGAAAATCTGCTGCGCCGTACGAAAACACCGTAATCAATCACCGGGGGCAATCAATCACCGCCTGTTGCCAAGAATCTGAAGCGGCCTCCACTCACTGTTCTGGAAAACGCCAGCAACTCGAGCACATGTTTAGATTTGGTTACAGGGTCGCACCGAGGCCTCGGGCCAGTTATGATTGGACAAGCACTTTGGGTTCTTAAACAACCCAAGGAGCCAGGTGGCTGCACTCCTTGAGTTGGCTGAAGCCAGGCTTTGCCATAGCAAAGGTCAGATTCAGTAGTTGGTTCTTGGGGTGAAAAAAGAGTACAATGTGTTTTAAATCAATGTTAGAATCTTAAAGGTGTATTAAAAGGATCGAGTGTCTCAACATCCTGCTGAATGTTACTCATCCATTTCCTTTTTGCCTGGTTAGATGCATTTGTTTACAGTCTTTTGGGACAGTTGCAGATTCAGTTGGGCAGACTAGCACACACTGGGGCTCTTTCTCATGCAATTCCCTTTTCCTCTTCATGGTCCACTTCTTGTCTTTCATAATTGCCATCCTCGCTGTTCCAGGCTCTTATCATGAACATCATAACAACAACCATCATCATCATCATCATCATCATCATCATCACCATTTCCACCAACATGTTCTTGCCATTATCTGTCTTCTACCTCATCATCATCATCATCATCATCATCATCTTGACCTTCTGGTTTCCTGAGCCTCCATTCATGCAGCAGCTGCTTTGACCCGTGCTGGCAGACTGTCATATGTTTCCCTTTACCAACCGCGCTGCCATGCTTGACTCATCTCCTGCACGGACACCCGAGCCCAGCGTGTAATAAGAGAGGGTTTTTGGGGAGCCTTGGAGCTCAGGGTTTGGTTGATGAGAGAGTCAGAGTGGACCCTCTCTGGGGAAGGGGGAGGGAGATGGTCTGGGAGCAACAAGAAGTTGGCCGTTTGAGCTTGAGTGTATGGACATCATCTTAGGAGGCTATTGCTCCAGTATTGGACCAGCACGTCTTTGGGATTGCAGAGAGAAATCACTCTTACCTCCACGAGCTGTAAGTCAGGTCAGTTGACAGGTTTATACCACTCAAGTTAGTAGTTTAGTGGCAAAGGTGCTGGGCTAGCTTGCAGTAGCCAGAAAAGTTGTGGGTTCAATTCCCAGCTGCCACTGTTGAGCCCTTGAGTAAGACACTTAATCCTGAGTTGCTCCAAGGAGAACCTGTATTGATTTAACTAATGCAATTTTGGATTAAAGGGACATTTTTATTATGTAGTTATGTATCCTGTTATGTATTTGATTTTTGGAGACATCAATGTTGTGGAAAGTTGGAGAACAAGGACAACCACAGCCCTTATTGAGGACATCATTCCAAGTGAAGTCTAATAGTGGTGGTTCCATCGATAACATCACCAAGATGTGAGAGATCACTAAAGGTTGGAAGGCTGCTAATAGCTCTGTTGCCAAATTCAGACCAAGAGTTTCACCAAAATGTGGATGGATAAAATCCAAACCTCTAGTGGCTATGAGTCAACCTTGACTTTTCCACATGGAAGGGAATCCCTCAGGCTGTCCCCAGCCATTCCAAACAGTCTCTGTTTGCGCTCTCTTACAAACTCACACCAAACCAAACAAGCACTCGTCAGGACCCTAACGAACTGGCCCCTTAACGAGCGCTGTGTCATGGCACTAGAGTTTGAGAAATGGCCTGGCACAGGAACCCTAAGAGGAAAAACCCAGGTTGAGAGGCCTTGCGAGTTTTGGACCGATGTCCCGGGACCGTAGCGGTGGCGGAATGCCAACGGAGTGGCCATAAAGGGAGCTTGTGTCCTCACCTCCACACGTGTCTGTAAATCTCACAGGTTCACGCAGGTTTACGGCCGCGGTAGCCAGCCTCCAGACGTGGAAAAATCCAAAAACAAGAGCCTGACATATAATGAGCTGGCCCGTATTGATTTGTGTGGCTCGGTTTATTCTGCCGAAAGACTGAGGATCTGTGCGCGCCGGCGCGCCATGGTGTTTATGAGGGGGGCGGTGGGCAGCGCCTGACACGTCTTGGCTGCGGCCAGCCACCCATAGGGTGCACTTGTTTTATTATTTGTGCCGCAGGACGAGGGCCAAATTAATTTTAGCCGGAGCAGCTGAATAAATGAATGGTGCTAGAGGTTGCCACAGTGTGCTCACTGTCTGCGTGGAACCCCGGCTGAAAAGGGTGTTTGTTTAGAAACAAGTGTTACGCCTATGGGTCTCACCCCAGTGTTGGCATGTGTGGGGGAGAGGGGGAAACAGAGAAAGAGAGAGAGAGAGAGAGAGAGAGAGAGAGAGAGAGAGATGGCTAAGCATGAGTCAGATCCTGTTCTCTCTGTGGTCCTGATTATGTGCTAATCCCACCCATTAAGTGATTCGGATCACATGGGGATCCAGGTCCTTTAGTTCACCTGCTTATATACAGTAGGGGTTCTGGTTCTGGTTAGTCCTGGCTCAGGCACTGTGCTCATGCTCTGAACTTCTGGACTGGAGACACCATGTCTCTGGCTGTGATGATATCCTGGCCCCTCAGTTCCCTTTAGTTCACTTTGCCTCTTCTATGCATCACAGACTTCTGTGCTCATTGTCCGGTCATGGTTCTCATCATGCTTTAGAATCTCACTTGACCTTTGTGTGACCCTCTGATTGGTGAGACCCTGATCCAGCTCCAGGGCTAATTCCACGCCATGTGGAGAGCGTTGGGGCTCCGTCAGTGATGGGCACCGTGACCCCGCGTCCATCCTGCTCCTCGTACTGACAGGCACATGTGGCTGGACGAGACTCTATCTGGGGCAGCTCTGCTGCAGCCTGTTCCCCATTTCTCATCCTCAAAACACGAGCTGTCAGGGAGAAACGCAACCAGGCCAGGTTTCGGCGGAACCGCCGCACGCTCTCATTTTTCACAACCGTTACAGTTGATCTCTGTGTGTGTGTGTGTGTGTGTGTGTGTGTGTGTGTGTGTGTGTGTGTGTGTGAAAGTCTCAGTCCCGACAGAGCAAGTCGAAGGCCATGTCTCTAAAGCTGCCGCTGCTTTGATTGCGTTGCATCGTGTGAAGGTTTGAAGTGGTTGTAACCAGGTGGCTTCTCTCAGAACCTCTCTGCAAGGCTGCAGCCAGATGCCAGGTCTGCAACGCAGCACTGTCTGTCTTTTATCTTCTGGCTGCACATTGAACTGATTCTGGTGCCTTGTCTGCATCCTATTTAACCACTCTGTCTAAAACTTAAAATGAAAAACAAAAAAATGTTTTCATGCATTTAGCAGTGATTCACACACCTTATGACACCGTATGTGTTTTTCGGTATACTTTTCCCATCGAGCAACATGGCTAGCCGTAGGGGTAAAATCTGTCTCACTCTGTGTTGAGCCTTTCTTTGATCTCTGTGACAACTCAAACTGCTCCTAACCGCACAAACTAGCCTGACTTCACCACCTATCCTGATTATTTGGATGGCGAGATCGTTCTACTCTGTGCGGCTCTGTCTTCAGGACGGTCATAAATCTGGTCCGTGCTCCCTGGAAGGGAAGAGACAGAAGTTGGATGGAAGAGGGATTTTCCTTCTGCAGATCCTCTTGTGTCTCCGCCAATCACAGACAGTGAGAGGGGAGAAGAGAGAATTCATCATATCTGATAAATGCTCGGGCTGTCAAAACAGTCTTACACACACTTCACACCAAAACCCCCATTGTCGTTGTACTGTTGTCTCTGTTAACCCCCCACCCCCACCCTTCTGACCCCCTCACATCTTTCCATCTCTCTGCTTTCACCCTGATCTCCAAACACAATTAACCTTGGTAATGGCTGGATGTTGATTTTGGGTCCAGGCTGAGCTCTTCTCCCATAGCTCCGGTAGCACTCTCTCGCATTCTCTCTCTCTCTCTTTCTCTTTCTCTCTCTCTCTCTTTCTCTCTCTCTCTCTATCTCTCTATCTCTCTCTACATCCATGACTTCAGCAGGGTCTAGAGTTACCGCCTCAGTCTTGCCGTAACTTCATTTTAGCCCAGCGCAGGCCATGGAGACGGCCCAGGAGAGGTGGGTGAGGGTGGGGGTGGGCTGGGGTTTGCTGGGGGAAGATGGACCAGACTGGGGATGATGTGAGCGCTTCAAGGCCTGTGGCTTCTCACTCACGGAGACTCCGGGCCCCATAAAGTCCTTCTGACAGATACAGCGGTGGTTTATTTGTCTGCACAAACGGAGTCATGAATATCACACATATATGTTAAATAAATGTGAAAGCATGGCCGACCGCAGCTGTCTGACGGCTGGGTCGCTCTCTGTAGTTTTTAGTATTGTAGCAAGATTGGTATGTGGCGTAGGATGGCTTAGTGTGGACGGCGGCTACTTTAGGTCTGGGAGCGGGTCCAGGTCACAGTCCAGAATGCACACAGACGGACGTGGAGGCTGTGAGCGCTGTAATGCGTTCATTGCTGATGAGGTTGCTGGATATCAGCATATGTTTTGTCTGGGCTCGCCTGGTCTCATATGAGGTCCCTCACTACAACTGTGGGAATGGGGTGACATCATCTGTGTTTGTCTAATTCTTTCCTTTTTTTCTTTCTTCTTCTTCTTCTTCTTCTTCTTCTTCTTCTTCTTCTTCTTCTTCTTCTTCTTCTTCTTCTTCTTCTTCTTCTTTCTTTTTTTTTTGTGTTGGGCGGGGGATCTCATGAGAAATAGTCCGATCTGGCGAGAGATGAAAGCTCGTTTAGAACCCCCCCAACCCAACAAAACAAAACTGCATGAAAAGGTGCTCGTCATTGCCATAAGTGTCCCTCGGGATGTTCCATTATTTATCGTCCATGTGCGCCGAACAACAACCCCCGTGCTGAGTGGACGCTCACGCACGCTTTCTGGACCTGTGGCTGCTGCCGATGGCTCGTTAATTGCGCTCCTCAGACTCGGTGGAGACGGGTGTCTGGACCGGCGCTATTAGGAGGTGAGGTATGCAGGCTAGCTCTTCGGCATTTCCCTGGATCACATTGTTCTGCGCGCTAGCTGGGGATGTGATTAGATCATAAACACGCGCTGTAATGAACTCCTAACTCAGTATGAAAATG
The DNA here is from genome assembly GCF_017589495.1 of Alosa alosa. Lineage (NCBI taxonomy): Eukaryota > Metazoa > Chordata > Actinopteri > Clupeiformes > Clupeidae > Alosa > Alosa alosa. The sequence goes on along the minus strand of NC_063211.1, from coordinate 9,306,461 downwards.
CAGAGCAGTGAGGCATGTTGTTTTAATAGTTCTTGTTTGCTACTGCAGGGTTGGAATTCAATGTCAAATAAGATTGAACTGTTTACCTGTTTAATTGAATGTAACATTACTACTAAGGATGCGGTAGATGGACTGCTTTATAAAAATTCCATTCAGATTCCCTCAAGGCATAGTGGCTAAAATGTTCATGATGCTTAAACTGTGCATTATCACGGTATGTTACCTTATATTTTCATTTTGTTACATTTCTCACTTTTAACATTAGTATTTGCATCTGGGACTGAGCTTATGGCCTGCTGCTGCTATTGCGTTCACAGACCTACTTGAGAATTTTTGTTTTGCTTTTTTGCATTAGAGCAGGAAAACTTCTGTGGTGCATAGAAAGTTCTTGGTCAACAACTGGTTGTTTGATTGAGAAAGGCACTATATCCTTTAAGCCTAAAGCCCAAAGAGCTCTCCTGGTGCTGGGGCAAGCTCTCCTCTCTGACTTTCTCTGGTGCTGGGGCATGGCTGGTGGGGGAGCTCTCCTCCTCTCCTCTCTCCTCCTCTCTCCTCTCTCCTCCTCTCTCCTCCTCTCTTCCTCTCTCCTCTCCTCTCTGACTCTCCTGGTGCTGGGGCATGGCTGGTGGGGAGCTCCTCTCATCCTCTCCTCTCCTCCTCTCTCCTCCTCTCTCCTCTCTCCTCTCCTCTCTGACTCTCTCTGGGTGCTCGGTGTTGTCGGCTGGATACAGGGGCCCCTCTGTCTGAGGTGCTGAGACAGCTTAATTAGTGTGTGTGAGTGTGTGTGTACATGCGTGTGTGTGTGTGTGTGTAAGTCTGTGTGTGTGTGTGAGATGAGTGAGAGGGGGTCACTCTGACCCTGAGCTCACCCAGGAGGGCGAGTCACGCCCGCTAATTATTTTCACAGGCAGCGCCAATCAGTTGCGCAGCAGGACACACTCTGCCCCCCACCCCCCCCCCCCCCATCCCCCCAACCAAACACCCCCTCGTGTGTCCACCTCCCTCACACACACACACACACACACACACACACACACAGACACACACCGGTGCACATACATAAGTGTATATGTGTGTGTGTGTGTAACCTTACACAAACAGGCCCCCCACATACTATACACTGCTGAGGCATAGGAAGTTTCTCTCTCTCTCTCACACACACACACGCACACACACGCAAACACACTTGAGTGCGGCAGACCTCCAGGGATCAAAGGCACTCCTTCACTCATGCAGAACTGCCAGACACACACACACACACACACACACACACACACACACACACACACACACACATATTCACACACAAACACACACACATTCATAGGCACACACTCACACACACATATTCACACACAAACACTCTCACACACACACACACACACACACAGGCACAAGCACTCATACACATACTCACAGGCACACAGACACATTCTTTCTCAGATCTCTTGTTCTCTCTCACTCATACTCCCTATCTCTCTCTCTTTCTCTGTCTGTCTCTGTCTGTCACACACACACACACACATACAGTATATGGAAACAGGTGACCATAAGATCTCCGACACACACCCACACCCACACCCACACCCACACGCATACAAAAATACGCACACACACACACACCACACACACACACACACACACACACACACACACACACACACACACACACACTCACACTCACACACACTCACAGACACACACATACAGTATATGGAAACAGGTGACCATAAGATCTCAGACACACACACCCACACCCACACCCACACCCACACCCACATGCATACAAAATGCACACACACACACACACACACACACACACACACACACACACACACACACACACACACACACACACACACACACATAAACATGCCCACACCACAGGCAGTGATCCCTAAATTAAGAGCTCAGGAGGTTCCAGGTGTCTCTTGTCACGGGACATATGAACCTCTTCTTCCCTTTGCCCTCTGCTCTGACCATTCTCCATGCACATAAAAGCTCTGCCTCAGACATCACTGGGAATTACATTATATTATATTATATATATACTGTATATATATTCCCACCTGCATTCTGCCAGCACCTGATTGGTTCTAACCCCAACACTCTTACCATAACCATCTGAGCATCATTTCATTGTTGAATACATCGGCAGAAACAAGTGCTGTGCTTTCTTCCCAGTTGTATCCCAGTGGCATGATCTTCTTTTCACTTATTGTCAAGTGTAGCGTAAGTCACACTTGTTAGCCCTGATCCATCTTTATATTCAACAACCAAATGCTGATGTTCCTAATTCTCCATCAACCTATTAATCTCTCTAGTCTTAATGACGGTCATGACTCATATATTCTGATATTTAATGGCATTTGCATTAGAAGATCAAAACAGCACTGGCTGCTTCCAATAGTTTTATGACATCTTTACTCTCTCATGGTGGAATTGTTCCAGACTTTTCTGTTACTTTCATTTTAAAAGTGTTTTTTTTTATATATTCCCAGCTATGGCTGATGATGGCTCTCTCCTGGTCAGCCTTCTCACCCCTGTTATCTGACCATCTACTTACGGCAGAAGAAGGA
>NC_063211.1:9291382-9301382 GCF_017589495.1 Alosa alosa | reverse complement strand
TCTAAGGGCAGTCATTGTCTACGAATTTATGTCTCTCGTGACCTTTACATTGCTGGACTCTATGCACACATGGTCGTGCGTGTCGCTATCTGCCATTTCCATCATGGAGTCATCTAAACACTGCTGACCTCTATGTTCTTCACATCAGTGTGCGTCAGTACATGATACCACTTAATGTCTGCCTCTGTTGCTGTAACAGGATCATAAAGATATTATGGATGCAGTGTGTGTGTGTGTGTGTGTGTGTGTGTGTGTGTATGTGTGTGTTTGTGTGTGTCTGGTGAAACTGAGTTATATGGAGTTTCGAGGTGGCTAGGCCCAGGCTTTGGGCTTTGGTGGAAGCTGACGATCTCATCTGTTTGTGATTAGCGACAGACGCCACAGACCGACTGCGCAAGCATCAAATATCCCAAACGACCAGTGAACGTCTATCTCTGGCTATGTTTAACTGTTTGGTCCAGTCTTTCAGTACTCACAAAAACAACCTAGTCTCTCATTCTCTCTTTCCTTCTCTCAGTCTTTTGTCATTTTACTCTTCGTCTTAGTTATTCAAGTTATTCTTCTTCATTTCTCTGTGCTCTTTCCATTTTCTTTCTCTCTCAGTTCAAGCATTGGGTCGGTTACAACTTGTCACATAAATAACCATAATGAATGATTATAGAAATATTATCTCTCTCTGTTTGCCCTCAGTCTGTGCGGACTCATTTACAGGCTAGGTGGGGGTAAACTCACTGGTCTCCAATTTGGTCAGGGAATGGCATGATGGGATATTTTTTTAATGGGACGTTTCTGCCAGCAAGTTTCCAGTGCCGACAGCCAGGGGCTGGGTGTCCAGAGGCCAAGCAAACAAAGGAAAACAGCTATTTACAAGAGGCCAGCAAAAACGCGGACCTGCTAACGCATCACTAACACATCGCTAGCGCAGGACAACACAATGCTCTACCTACACAGCGAGAGTACAGAGAGGAAGGAATTCTGCTAATGTGACAGTAACATTATTTATCTTATACAATTATGAATTATGAATTATTAATTAACGTTAATTTCAAATGATAGATTATATTATTATATACAAAATATGCTTGGCGCAGTAATGGTGTTATTGCAAGAGTCTTGTGAATGTCAAGGAGAATAATCTAGCTAGGTTGAGTAATTGTGTTATTGCAGTGCTGCTGTAAGATACATGGTTACAGATCCTACAGAGTTCTTGTGGTTCCTCGGTTATGTGGTGACAAGGGTAGAACCAGAACTTTGCTGTTGTAGGCAGATGATTAGAAAGGTACAGTATATCCTGCTTCCACAAAGGTTGACTGTTTGAATCCAACGATAAGTGCTGTAAACATAAGATAACGGTGAGCTTGTACATTTACTCTGTCTGTCTGTTTGTGTGTGTGTGTGTGTCACACACACACACACACACACTCTCTCTCTCTCTCTCTTTCTCTCTCTCCTCTTGCTGACACAGTATTTATCCTCATCAGTGCTGATTCGTCCTGTAGTTGGGCAGGCTGTGGTTTGCGCTTACCTCACTCTAATCCTCTCTGATTGGATAATTGCAGGGCTAGTGGGCTCACATGTTGTTGTGGTTTAGGTAGCTTTGATATATACCCCCATTCAAGCCTACTCTCACTCTGTTGTCAATTGGCTTGATGGAAGGAATAGGAGCCGTTCTAAAAAAAACAAGAGCATGATCAGTTTTACTGTAGTACAGGGCACATACTCAGAAGTAATGAATAAATAACTTTGGCTTCCTTATTATTTCACAAGCTGTGAGTAGAGAAAATAGTTGGCTGCTTAAAGGGACACCAGGCAACGTTTTTGCGTTAATTAATCATCTTCGGAAGTCGGTATATGGTTAAATGACTCATTACGGGGCGAATGAAGGCTCTCTCGCCCGCCCCTACTGCCTGTAGGAAGAATATCCCACTTGCAAGTTCGTTGTATCCTACCCGCCGACCGAAGCAGGATCAGTTTACAGCACAGAGGCAGGCTAACGAAACACTAGAGATTATTGCAAACGTGTGTATAATGGCAGAGCCGGCGAAGAAGCAGCGAAAACCCTTGACAGAAGACGCAAAGAAAAGGAAAAGAGCTTCAGAACGAGCGAGGGGGAGTTTCGTAGAGAAAAAGCATCAGGCTTGCCTGGTGTCCCTTTAAAATGATCCTGCTTGCCCTTATTAAAAAAAAGAAAAAATAACACCCTGTATACTTCTGGATTTGTGTTTCTTTCATTACTTGACTTAGTTTAAAACCCTGTCTCTTGTCGTTAACTGTGTTGATCTTTGCAGGGATGTTGTGGTAGCTTAGCAACAGTCACAGTTTCATCATTCTCTGGTTTCCTCCAACATGTGCTAATGACATTAAAAAAATCACTTCAGCTGATGCATGTTTGTTTAACTGTCAATCCCTGTCTTTTAATGAATAGTGAAATTAGTGTTACGAGGTGTCTTTCAAATCTAACCAGTCATAAAGACTCCTCTTTATTGGGTGACATTTGGAAACACAAGAAATTTATAACTCTATTGTTCCCGAGAATGCTGTTTTACAAGCCGGACAGTCTGGTTAGTGTTGTCACATATAAAGTCCCAGACACCAGACATAGCCAACACATTATACTGGTTCTGTATCCTTTTGAGTGATAATTACACGGGTGTGAGCTTTCAGTTAGATTCTTAAGCCCTGTGATTTGTGTTTTTTATCTGCCTTACGCCCACTTAAGGCTGTCTGTTCCTACACTGGGAGGGGAGATTTATGTTTCTCAAAAGATTTACATTTTTTAAATTTAGACTCACATGTTAATAAAGCAGTTGAACAGGAGGGAATCGGCCTGACTGAACCAGAGTCACTGGAACCATTTCATAGTGCTGTATGTGCTTATGACATGCTTTTTGCTCTTTTTAGTGTCAGTGACTTTGGATGTTAACAATATATTACATGTATTATATAGTGAGGGCACAGAATAAATATTTTCTCAAGGCTTTGTGTTAACATGCCTCTTAGCTCAATCAGTAAGCAGCCTTCAGTGTTTTTTCTTTTCTTGTCCTGGGTAGGTGGAGTATTGCGCCCAACAACGGAAATCAAATCTCTTATCCAGCTCTTCCCAAATCACTTAATTTGATAGATGGTCTTCAGTTAATCACATCACATGGACAGGACCCGCTGTGTTCCTAAAGACTTGACTGCACAGTCACAGAAAGGCCACAGCAACAGAATGTTCTACATTCTAGGTGTGCCATCTCTTGGGACTTTTCTCTTTTGTTACCAGTGTGCTTTGTGAGTGAGTGAGTGTGATACAAATCCTTATGATCTCATTCAATGTCAATCCCAAAGCTTCTATTCACACATATTTCAGCTGAGTTTAACCCAATTTATTTAAATAATTAAAAAAAAGAGGATGCTTTTGTTTAGGAGGGTCTTTGAGGGTGTTTTGTGTTGAACTACATGTCTAGTTGAACAGCAAGTTTAACAAGTTCATTGATCTCAGTTGAGGGGCATGTGAGTGACCTCTACACCTGTGAAGAAAAGAGCCCCCCTACTGTGCTCGACAGTGTCACGCCTCAGGTGCTGCTAATTCAGGCCGCCTGGGGTCACGGCAAGGGGTCAGAGGTCAAAGAGCGGGGGCGGGAGGCAGAGGGGAGAAATAATTTGCGTGACTACCACCATTCTCTCCGCTCCTTCGGTCCTTTGCATCTGTGATTGACGCGTGTGTTAGCCTTTGGCGGGGTTAATAGATATGGGGGCCTTCTCTTCCTTCATGCCTGAGGGCCTGAGACATATTTATTTTGAACAGAAGGCTTTAAAAGTGAAAGGGGGATGGCATGAATACTGATCCCCAACTGAACAACAGCTTCATCAATTAAGAAAATGTCACAGAGAATAGGAGTAGGAGTAGAGTTAAGCAAAACAGGATCGCCTCTCTTGTCTGCCAACTATTTTAGATACTTATTCAGTGTCTTACAGTACAGTGTTCTAATATAATTCAAAACTTTACATTTATCCAAAATCAGCAAACTAACAATGCAAAAATAACTACACACACAAATACATACATGATTGCACACACACACACACACACACACACACACACACACACACACACACACGTAAGGGATAATGGATGACACGGTGGTCTGTTCACAGAAGTTAATGCACGGTCAAGGTTGTAAAACGGCCCCGACGCAAAGCGGAGACAGACCACCGTGTCGTCCATTATCCCGCTTATTCCACTGTTGCCACTTGAGTTGTGTTCATTTCCTTTTACAATTTAAACGTTTTAGTCGCCAAAAATGTCTTGTTTGTAGAACTACTTTCTTCCGACACATATCAACTAATTTCTCAACTTGCAGGATAAACTGCCGTTACTAGTTCTAAATGGATGGTTGCTACGCCAAAGGCCAGTCGTTAGTTCTATCTCTCCCACGTTGTCAAGCTGGGCGTATCCCAAGATTCTGATGAACTTTAGCTTTGAAACATCGCTTTTACTTAGCCTGCTGTCATCCATCTAGCTAAAAGCCACCTCCGTCATATGCTACAATGTTGCAATGTTCTGAACGTCTGCATTTTACAGCTCGTCATTTTACATGCAACGTGACGGTTCATTTAAACTTCACAACGAAGTTCGGGCTTAATTAATATACAAGTGTGATAATGGGCCAAAATAATGGATCTACTTCATAGGTGTGCAAATAACATACGGTTAATGGTCGTTCTAAATTACGTAGGACAATGGGAAATTCAACCAAGCAGTGGAATAAAAATGGTCGTTAATGGTCGTTCTAAATTACGTAGGAATAAAATTACAGTGGAATAAAAATAAAAGAAATAAAATATAAATATATATATATATATATATATATATATATATATATATAGCCTTTCAGAATACACACACTATGTATTTATGTGTGTGAGAGAGTGAAACAGAGAAAGAGAGGGTGTGTGTGTGTGTGTGTGTGTGTGTGTGTGTGTGTGTGTGCAAGCATCTGTGCAATGTGTATAGCCAGCATCTGTGCTGTGCCATGACCAGCGTATTCCGCTCCCCTTCTCATGTCAGCAGTGCAGCACCTCCCGTCCCGTCCACAAATACGCGCGCTTACAGTAAGTGAAGGAGTGATGTTTCAGAGATGGATAGCGTTTCCAGGACTTATCGACTGCTCGCTGCGACGGCCCACAGACACATTAGCCCCTCCGAAAATCCCTCCGCGATGGACGCCGGCCCCTGTGGGGAGCCATCATCATCCCAGGGCAGACAGCAACCCCCAATCGATCAGCCCTCTCCTCTCCCCAACCACTTCCTTTTGTTTTCGTCGAGCCATTACTGTGGAGAGCAAAACACAGGGATGGCAAGCGACACAGGGGTGGAAATATATGCTGATGACCTCGTTTTTTTCTCTGCATAGACATGGGGGTGAATCATTGCAGCGTTGCTGCTGAAGTACCTGCTGACCAAGACAATAGGCAGTGAAAATACATTATGATATGCAGCATATTTCGTCTACAGTGGAAAATACACCCAGTGAGGGACATTGAAGCTGATGCTTTTGTCGAACATCGATTGGCATCACCAAATCTATAGTTGGCTTAAGTGCTAAAGGTTTGGGATTGATGGTTTTGATGCTATGTTCCACCAGACAAGCAAAATAGACACAGACATATATACGGCATGTTGACCTGGGCTCCATTTTTGAATCTGCTGTTGCGAGTCTGTGTAGCTTTGGATCAAAGCATCTGCAAAATACCAGTCAACTTTAACTTTAAAACAGACTAATATTAAGTTGCAAAGTTAGCAAATTTAAAGATGAACTATACATATTCACTAATAAGACCTTGGAGGGTAGGCCAAAGGTGTTTTTTGTTCCCTGAATAATTGTTTTGATAATATCTTTGTAAATTGACAATCTTTGTTGTAAAGTAGGCCTATACTGTAGGTAAAAAGACAAAATGATGGCAAAACATATTTTAACCACTTATACCTAACCATTAGTTTATCATTAAGTATTTGATGTCCTGCTCTTGTTTTATAAACTGGAAAGAGTCCCACTGAACCAAAAAATAATTCAGTATATTGGCTTCCTTAGGCTGTTGAAGACAGCTGAACTTTATGTCTGACCATAAACAAAGATATTTTTGCCTTTTCTGTCTAGTATGCTCTCTCCCTCCTTGTGATTAATGGTTTATCATTTATGTTGTATTTCACAGCTTGTTTAGTCTAGACTTAGAATGATAATGAGAACAGTCTAGACGCCATCTTGCTGGGTGCATGAGGTTAAGCATTGCTTCAAAGTTCAATTGGATGTAGTCAAGAGAGGTCCTCGTTAAGCTCTGATTGTCTTTAAAATACACTCAAAAAACACTCAAATGTGTTTTTGAACATGTAGTATTTAATGGAGCGCTGGCAGGTTTGCAAAAACACAAAAGCACAAACTGTACTGAAAGATTGCCACACACCAGCACAGAGATAGAAGTGCAAGAGAAGCTTACAGAATTCAATTTAATGCTTCTCTCCAGTGCCTATAGGGAAATCCATATAGGGAATATGAGAGCATATTCCTCTTATTACCATCATGCCGTCCATCCGTTTCACTTTCACTGTTGCTAAGCAGATCACATAATCACATGATCAAATTCATATGTAGCATATTAAAAGTCTCATTAGAATGGGATTAGAACAGCAAGTGTTGTAATCTTTGAAATAGTTTTTGTCATCGCTAATGTAGGATACATGACAAGTTAATTCTTTATTTTGTTATAGAATTTGTTGTTGGTACAGATACTAATAGTGTTATCTTGGTGGTAATATACATCTGTCAGTGTGATAAACTCCTTTGTGAGTGTCGAATGTTTAAACAGTTTAAAGGCTTTGTCTTACAATACATCTTTGTCTCACTAAATTGTCATGGTTTAGACATTTGGCTTGCTTCTTTCCTGTGTCAAAAAGAGGCACAATTCCATGTGTGACTGAATTAATTAAAACCATTTGTGTGGTCTCGTCACTGAAGCGTGTGCTATCGTCTACTCCCAGAGCTTACTGAATGAGCTCTGTTTTCTTGGGGTGTGAGTTAAAAGGAGCATGTTTGATCCGCTGCGAGAGAGAGCAACCACTGCTGCCTTGGGTTGTGTGGTCCACATACCTCATGTCAAAAAACACAGTTATTTCATAGAAACAAAATTGAGCCCTGCAGCCCCAAGAATAACAGGTTAGTTATGACATGTAAATTAATCCCTTGTCACTAGCAATACATCAAACACAACATTTGTGTGTATTTTCCTGGAATCCAGTGTGTGTGTTATTTTATTTAGGCATGTGAGTAGGCTATGTGTAGCTGAAGGTGTGAAATCTGGGCCTTTTTTTTTGTTGGAAGTCTGAGTGTGGAAAGGGTTTTCCTCCGGCTAGTTTATGTGTGTGTGTGTGTTTTTATGGTTTTTGAATCAGCTTCATCTTTACGTGGTGAATATATTTGTATATGTAAAGGGTAATTCTACATGTGAACGCTGATGTAATCAGGAACTCTGGAGTTCTGAAGTGCAGCTGGTGTCTCGGTGAAGAGACCCTCCACTGTGTTCAAACGTCAACGTGACTTCAGATGCCCACTCACCAGAGACGGACAGAGTACACAGCTTCATTACTTGAGTAAAAGTACAGATACCCTTTGCTAAATCTTACTCAAGTACAAGTAAAAGTACAACAGTCAGATGTCTACTTAAGTAAAAGTACTGAAGTACTTGTTTTTAAAAGAGTACAAGAGTAGCCTACATTTTCTAAATATTGCATTACTACTGCCACAGTGCTTACATTTATGTACAGATACGTCCTACATGGAGTTATGAAAAATGTTATACCTTGGAGAATATAAAATGAATTGGAAGTAAAATCAAGTAATTTTCATCTATTTACCATGTTGCCAGGGATGGGCAGTATTTCTAATACATGTATTTAAAATACGTATTTCAAATACAAAATACTATTTTGTAATTGAACCACTTGAAGCGAAAACTATCATTAACTTGTTCAGAAAATTGAAATAGTCTGGCAAGTTGGGCCACAGGTTGGCACATTCCCGGGATGGACCTGCTGCGTCTTCATCCATTGTTTCGTCCATGGTTTCGTCTCTTATCTAAATCTGACCATGGAGTTGACTTTGGCGGAAAGCTGAAGGTGATTGCTGATAGGCTGTCCCAATCAGTGTCGCCTGCACAATCCAATCACGTTTGAGAGAGAAACAACAAATTAAGGGTTTCCGAGATTTTTCTTTTTTCCTTTTTTGTAGAAGTAGTAACGGGTAGTCACGGTTATGGATAGAAATGTAGTGGAGTAAAGAGTACAATATTTGCCTCTCGAATGTACTTGAGTAAAGTCATGAGTACTCCCCAAAAATGATACTCGAGTAAAGTACAGATCCCTCAAAATTGTACTCAAGTACTGTACTCAAGTAAATGTACTCCGTTACTGTCCGGCTCTGCCACTCACCCAAAGTCGCTCTGTTTACCATGTCGACCGCCATCACTGTGACGCGGGGGCCCATCAGCAGACCATAAACGTGTGCCTCCTAATTAAAGAAACCTCTGTGCAATTGTGGAAATGATCCCCACGGATTGTCCCGCTCACACGATGCCAGACCCCAACCCCGACGCTTGTGGAGCCCAAGGCAATCTCTCGCTCTCCTTGGTCACAGACACCAGCTGCAGATGGTTTTACAATCAAAACAACCCTGCTAGCGTTTTAAGAGAAATTGGTGGACCGACCACTGACTGGCTAACATGATAGAGTGAGGTGCGGTGATTACAATCGCACATGTAAGGGGGCCTGTGGATGAGGAAAGACAAGCACAAATTCATTTGAGGTTTCCTTTGTAATTGTGTTGTCTTGAAGTCATATGGAAATGTTTTCATTATTGTTGGAAGGGGGTGCGAAAACACACCATTAAATGTCTGAAGGATTGTGCAGGTGGCAGGAGTTTCAAGAGGCTGAGTTGTGTGTCTGTGTGTGTGCATGTGTGTGTGTGTGTGTAGAGAGAGAGAGAGAGACAGAGAAAGTCCTGCCATTAGCTATTATTGACACAATTGATCTTTGTGGATTTGCAGCCCTGTGCATATTTGTGTTGCTCTGACTGTGGATATTTGTGTGGCCACCACTTATGCATTTGCATCGTGATATGTGAAGCTGTGCTATAGCCATGTCTGCATTTCAGTAGAGATGCGTGTGTGTGTGTGTGTGTGTGTATGTGTGTGTGCCCGATTGCGTGACTGTGTGTGTTTGCTCGTCCGTGAGATGAAAATGCCCCTGGTGTAAGACTAACCTTGTCTCTTCTGTGCCGGAGGGGCGGTAAAGCCCGAGCACCAGCACTTTCCACTCGGGCGAGCGCACGAGAATGCACTGGTCTGTCGCGGTGCTCAGGCGCATGGTAGCTGTGGGCTTCTGGGGCGGGGAGTTGACGCACATTCACCACAGTGGAAGCCTTATCTCCACAGCGCTAGCTGTTATTGTTTAGCTTTCAGACATTCAAATTCAGTTCAAGTGCAGATAGTGAAGTGCGTGTCTGTTGGGCCTTGGGAGTAAACATGGTCACTCACGCAAGAGAAGGGTGTTCATTTGTTAATGCCCCGTTGGCCATTAGTGACCAATGTGAAACAACTTCGTGGTTTTAGTTATGTTAATATTTATTGCATTATCTTTAGTGTATTTGTTCTGTAAAGGGAACTCGTGGTTGTCCAGCTGAATTAATTCTGCAACACAGGGCAGTTTTGTACTGATCAGACCCCCTTTACTGTAACAACACTTTAAAGTTGGTTGATAATAACTGATATATTTAGTAACTTTCCCTCCATCATGCTCACGCTGCCAATGGAAATTTCTCCCCTTGTTTTTTTTTTGTTTTGTTCACACGCAACATTGAAATGAAAGGATTGAAAACAGTCCTAATCCTTCAGTATACAGTGTACCACTCAGGATGTATATTTTGTGGCAGTGAATTTAGAATGTACTGTGTGTGTGTGTCTGTGT
>NC_063211.1:9268882-9286382 GCF_017589495.1 Alosa alosa | reverse complement strand
TACTCATAATGAACTCATAATCAAGGAGCTCAACATTGTTCCCATCCATAGTATATATTTCACTGTCACACATACATTTAGCAATAATGATACTGGCCTAGAGCTTTTCTTCCCTTCTCTGTGATAGTGTAAGACTTGAAGCTGTGTGTCCTTTTTGGGCGGGAAGTTGCTGTGTGTCCTACTTAGCTCATGTAGCGGTCGCTGACATGTAGTAACTGACTTCACATCGAGTCAATCTCGGAAATGAAAAAAGAAAACAAGAAATAAATGCTACTGAGTGATGCTCAGTCAAATAAAAAACGAAACGAGGTCTGGCTTGTTAAAAACAAAAGTGGCCACAGATGCAGACATGCACGTTCACCGCAGTTGCGCTCGTAGGATCTGGCCGATGACTCACGGTCTGGGGGTGGTACACACCTTTTCTTTTTTTTTCACAGCGGGCAGGACTTGCCCACTGTTTCCCTGTTGCGTGATGATACCTGTGGCTCAACCTCACTGGGCTGGTTCTTCCAGGTGTTTCTGTTTGGCCACCCCTCTCTCCCTGACACACCTTCTGATAGGTCAAACACTGCCCCCTGTGTCTCTCGGATATGGATACATGCCATTCGGACTCTGTAACGCACAACTTCAAAATCTCACAAGTGTGTCACTCAGCGTGTTGAGTGACGTCCAGGGGAAAACATATAGACCCACAGAGTGGGCGTTTGTGTGGCAAGAGCACGTTTGTCATGAGTGCACTGACGGCGATGTTTGCTTTGGCACGGATGGCATGTTTATGCAAAAGCGAGGGTGTTCGTTCGTGGTGGGAAGTGTGTGCAAGAGACGGGCACAGGTGAGACGTTTACGAGCGTGTCACTCACGTCATGGCATTTACAGGGCCTCTCCTCGCATTGGCTCTCTGCCACGGAGGAACTGTGTGGGCCTGAGACAGAGCCCCACACTTCTAATTGCAGGCTGTGAATTTTTATGAAGCAGGCAACGGCAGTAAAGGCAAATATGAGGATGCAGCACAGCATGTGCTCTCTCTCTCTGTGTGTGTGTGTCTGTGTGTGTCTGTGCGTGTTTGGATGTGCATATCAGCAATCAGGATTTCAGTATGAATCATTTTCATACAGTGCATACAATATTTCAGTATTTCAGACAGGTTTGATATTTTCAGAAAAGACTTTCTGGAAATCATTTTCTGGAATGATTTCAATTCAATGATTCATTTATTTCAAAATTCTTATTAAAATGTGCTCAGCTTCTTAAAAACTGTGAGCTTTCCCAGCACTTTGTCATAACATTTAACAAATCCAGCCACACAAGCTTTATCCCTTTATTGCTGCCTGATTTATGCTCCGAATGCCATATTTCAAGTAATGGATTAAACATTCTGTGATATTGCTGCCATTGCCTTTGGTGTGGTCAGTGAAATTGCTTTGTGAATACAGTGTGGGCAATGGGTCATCATGTGTTCATCATTGACCACTGTGGGAGGGGTTTCTATTCTGCTCTGCCTCATTCAAGCCACTGATGTGTCTGTATTGTGGGGCCAGTGAAACTAACTCGCATTGTTTTCTAATCAATCAGCGTTGAGTCGTCTGCATTCAGACCCCTCCGCGGGGAGGTGGAGTCCCTCGGACGCTTGCTTTCACGACGAGCCGCGTGGTCTCTCTCCTCCGGAGGAGCTCTCGCTGTGACGGTCTTCTCCACCTCAGTGTTTTCTTTTCTTTTTGCATTCTCGCTGGACAAAGCCCCAGTAGTGGAGCAATGTGCCTTAGCCATTGTGCTGGCCTTGCATATCTATGAAGACTCTCTCTCTCTTCATGAAGACTCTCCCTCTGTCTTTCTTTCTCGCTCTCTCTCTCTCTCTCTCTCTTTATCTCTCTCTCTCTCTCTCTCTCCTTCTCTCTCGCTCTCTCTCTTTCTTTCTTTCTCTCTCTCTCTCTCTCTCTCCTTCTCTCTCTCTCTCTCTCCTCCTTCTCTCTCTCTCTCTCTCTCTTTCTTTCTTTTTCTTTCTCTCTTTCTCTCCCTCTCTCTCTCTCTTTATCTCTCTCTCTCCTTCTCTCTCTTTCTCTCTCTCTCTCCCACTGTCTCTCACTCTTTGCTCGGAGGCTGTCCAAAAAGCAGAGTCCACTCCACTAAGTCCACTCACTGCTGGTGGTAAGGGTGGGGGGTTGGGGGGGTGTTGTTTTAAGCCACCCTTAATGGCCTGATAGTGAAAGGGTCAGATATCTCCCGATAAAATGTCTAGCCAGGAAAAAAAAATAAAAAAAAACCTACACCCAATCGTCAAATCTACACCCAAGCAGGCAAGGCTTAAGAGCACTGGGAAAAGTGCTCCCATGTCTGTTAGGACACTTATAGGGAGTCCCCCCACCTCACCACACTGCCGGAGTAGCAGGCCCTTGATCCCCCCTGTGTGTTGGGAGCAGGATTCCTTCCCATGCCAGACTGACTCATCCATCACCCGGGTCGCAAGCCTGGAATCCCCATAACAAGCACGGCCCTCCGGCTTCCATGGCTAGGGCTAGGAAGACGTCCGCTCCAGCGGAAAGGATGAAGGGGGTGATGACCGCTCAGGGGAGACAGGATGCCGGAGTCACCAGCTGGCGGGAGATATAGAAGTGATGTCAGGCACTTTTTTTCTCTCACTCTCTCTCTCTCTCTCTCTTCTCTCACTCTCTCTCTTCTCTCACTCTCTCTCTTCTCTCACTCTCTCTCTCTTCTCTCTCTCTCTTCTCTCACTCTCTCTCTCTTCTCTCACTCTCTCTTCTCTCACTCTCTCTCTTTTTCCCGCTCTTTCTTTTTTTTCTTCTGAGAGAAGGCGATGTAAGGATGGATAGGGATCCTGTGTGTGTGTGTGTGTGTGTGTGTGTGTGTGTGTGTGTGTGTGTGTGTGTGTGTGTGTGTGTGTGTGTGTAGTATGTGTGTATGAGGGGGAGTGTGTGTGTGTGTGTGTGTGTGTGTGTGTGTGTGTGTGTGTGTGTGTGTGTAGTATGTGTGTATGAGGGGGAGTGTGTGTGTGTGTGTGTGTGTGTGTGTGTGTGTGTGTGTGTGTGTGTGTGTGTGTGTGTGTGTGTATGTGTGTATGAGGGGGAGTGTTCTTTCCACATCTGCATGCAGCTGTCCCAGCCATCCAAGGAAGGGCATGGCTCTTTCCCAGATTCCTGTGAAAATGGAATTGATCCGCGGGGGCCATCTCTCTCCGCGTCTGCCCGCGCTGGACCAGAGAGGGGGCTTTAGGGTCGGGGGCTTGGGAAGCGGGACGTCCGTCTCCCATGGCACGCATTCCAGCGGCGGCCAGCGTAACCCAAGCCATCCGGGTCCCGCCACGGCCCTCTCTCTGCTCTCTCTCCCTCCTGCTCCCTTTGTTCCTCGGCGGAGCTGTGAATTTTGCGGTTGTCCCTCTGATTTTCTCGCAGCGTGAAGAGTGCAGGGGATAGAGAGAGAGAGGGGAGACAGGGTCCATCTGTGACCTCGCTCTCATCCTGCCTCGGGTTTCTACACCAACAGTGCTCTGTTTGTGCGAGCACTCCGAGTTCACGATCCCCTTCCATGCCCAGTAAAATATTTGGCCACATTAAAATTCTCCTGTCAGCTTGTACATTTACAAAAAGCGACCAGATGGACTGCTTGTCCTCAACTGTGAGACAAATAGCCACATGCTACCCAAATCAGCAAACAACCGAAGCATCTTTCAGTTAGCTCACTGGCTCCTTAAAGAGTTCCTCCCACCAATCATGGAGTGGGCACATCTTACTAGTTTATTGAAGAGAACCAAGCCCATGTAAGTACATAAAAATATGAAAAGCTCTACCTGGAAAATGTCTACTGCTATGTGGAAACTCGAATTCGGCCAATTAGCAGTGTTAAAGTTGTACAGTCTTCACATGCAAGCAGGAGAGGAAATGGGGAAAGATTTTTAAGAGAGTTGTTTTTGTGTGATGAGTAGGAGATTGTTATCTGGAGGCCTTAACACTTCTCCTCCCAACACCCACCCTCTTTTCCTCCACGGCTGTAGGGCCGACCTAACCACCCCCCGCTGTGTGTTTGGTAGCACTCAGGGGGAGCCTCTGACCCCACTCATTGCACCCCGGCCTGGGCCACTATCCAGAGGGGTCAGCCTTATCACGTGTAATCCAGTTTGCAGAGCAAATGAGCGCTGACAGGTCCAGATTAAGAGGGGTGAAAACCAGCCGCCCCCCCCCCATCACTGCCCGGCTGCCGTCTCTCTAAGTGAAGTAGCAGGGCCCTGAGAGAGCTCTGGGTCCCGGTCCACTCGTAAAACTGCTGTGAAGAGGCTACATGCCTGTTTGTCAAAGTGCTCTTCATAAACTTGTGAATGTTCTAGAATGTTCTGGTTCTAGAGCACTGCATATTGCTAGATGCCTGTATGTCAAAGTGTTCTTCATAAACTTGTGAATGTTCTAGAATGTTCTGGTTCTAGAGCACTGCATATTGCTAGATGGCTGTATGTCAAAGTGCTCTTCATAAACTTGTGAATGTTCTAGAATGTTCTGGTTCTAGAGCACTGCATATTGTTAGATGCCAGCAGAGCCTTATAGATCTATCTATATGGCTTTGGATGCCAGTATGTCAAAGTGCGCTTCTCTAAGCTTGTGAATGTTCTAGAATCTTTTAGTTCTAGAGCACTCTGTGTTTTTCAGTTCCTCTGTTTGATAAACACATACATTTGTTTTCTAGAAATTCTGGTTGCCGTAGTTTGATAGATTCTGATCGAGTACTGTGTTGGCCACAGCACAGTACATTCAAAGAAGTACGATTTAACCTCATTGTTTAATATAATGGTCTTGGTTCCAAAAGCACTATTGATCAATTGTGTGCCACACACAGATGTGAGTTTTGTGTGAGGGGAGCTAATGTCATTCAAATCTGTTTCATATGCCATCGTCCCAGTGTGGTGTTTAGCCCCGAGTTAGAACCAGCAGAGATCTAACACAATAGGCCCCAGGGGTCCCTTGTGGAGAGGGGTGCAGGGAGTGGGGGCATGCCCTGGGACACTGACTTGGTGTGGGTGGGGAAGGGGAGGAAGTGGGCTTCGGAGAGCTGGAGGGTTGTCCTCTGAAGAAGCCACAGGGCCTTTTTTTACGTTTCTCAAAGGGGTGATTTATCATCCTACAGTCGGTGGATATGGAAATCATTTTGGTGCACCGAGCTCGACCGGGTGATGGTTTTGAGCGGGCGGGATAGTAAAATTGGGATGGGTGGTGACCACTCCTCAAAGGAAAAAACGGGATTAAAAAAAACAATTGATGTGTGTAGATGGTCACATGTTTTGATTCAGAGGGAATCTGTCGTTGCTTCTCACGTCACACCGAATGATGGGTTCCAACTAATACTATAAAAAATACTACGTATACGTGCATGTGTGAACTTGCAAAGAATATACACAGACAAACACTGGCATTCTGCTTTGTTGTAAAAGAGCTACTCATGTGTGGCCAGCCCGTTGAAGCCCAAGACTGGCACGCTATGGGCCCAAATGCATCCATCCCATTGGCCAGTTGGGGTGGACATATAGGGAGTAGGACCCACCCCCCCCCCCCCGCCCCTAATTATTTTTCCTGCGAAATACTCCCCCAGCCAACTTGATGTAATCTTTGTAATAGCTCAGTTAATCGGCTTAAGTCGTCACCCACAAAAAAAGGGTCTTTTTTGCTAAAGGAATTTGTCCAGGCATTTTTTTTTTCTTTTTTTTTTGGTGTGCGATTAGTGTGAAGAGGGTGTGCCAGAGGACGAAGGTGTGGGTGCTAATCGTTGGATGTGTGAACGGCGGTTTGGTGGTTTTAACATTCTAGGCTTTCACTCTCACCATTGTGCATTGGAATCGCTCTGTCAATGATTGATCAAGATGACGCGGCCGGCTACTTAAGAGTGAAGTGGCACATATTTCAAAAATGTAAGGTGGCTTTCGTAGTGTTGTAAGAGGTTGAGGGTGTGTTGACATGATGAATGTGACATGAGCGTTAATGTGATCAGCGTTAATCTCAGACGCAGTTATCAACTGCTTCTTTATTTTCTGTTTGGTGACCAGTCGGGGGGTGGAGGTGTTTCCATAAAAGAGTGTAGAAAAGAGTTGGAGGGAGGGAGACAGAGAGAGAGAGAGAGAGAGAGAGAGAACACCCTCTTTCCCACCCCTTTCTCTCTCTCTCTCTCTCTCTCTCTCTCTCTCTCTCTCTCCCCCCTCCCAGCCTCGGAGGCCGTCAGTGTCGGAGTTTCCACCGAGCGGAACAGTGTGCTCTCTTCTGTCCGTCTCCATCCTCTCTCCACCCGGTGACAGGATCAAGTGTGTCAGCGTGTGTGTGAGTGTGTGTGTGTGTGTGTGTGCATGCGCGCCTGGAGTGGCCATCTACCTCTTCCGTCGCGTCTGAAACCTCAGGGACCCCCTCCCCCTGCCGCCCCCCCTCGGGCTGTTTTGGCAGGCGCGGTGGGATGCTGTGTCCGAGCCCGTCCACTGATCGCCGTGTCCTCTTGCCGCCGCTGTGCCGTCTGCTGCTGCTGCTGGCGCTTCCGCTGGCCTATCTGCTGGGCACCTCGGAGGGTGAGTACCATCACGAAGCGTTTGCGTCTCTCTCGCACACTGCCTCGCTCACCTGTGCCACCTCCACAACCTCTACCTCTCCACCTGACCAGGGCCCCTTTGTGCCGCGGGCTGCTCCGCTCGTGGGTTGTGGACAGATGAGCTGACGGACAACTCACAGGACAAACTCAGTGTATTTCACGTCTGTGTTGGTGCTGCAGGTCTGACGCACTAATGACGTGAAAATGTTTGTTTGTGTGTTTGTTTGTGTGTTTGTTTGTGTGTTTGGGTTGTATGTCTGTGTCCTAGTTCAGGGCTAGTTTGGCTCAGGAGGTAGTTGGGCTGACAGGTTGCTCCTCTAGTCCCAGTGCTCTGTGGATGGAGGTCTCCTGTGCTTGGCTGCTGCTCAGGGAGACATGCAGCGGAGACAGTGCTGTGGGAGACAGACTGCATCTCCCTACTGTGGTGTTTATGTCTGTGTGTGTTTGTGTCTGTCTGTCTGTCTGTCTGTGTGTGTGTGTGTGTGTGTGTGGCTGTCTGTCTGTGTGTGTGTGTGTGTGTTATGATCTACATGTCAGTCTGTGAGCGTTCGCATACCCAATACCACCCTTCCCTCGCTACGTGTTTGGAATATTTCTAAAGTCAGACGCCAATTAGTCATATTCTGCAGATTCTTGGACGGAATACCTCCAGGCGAGGTTGGGGAATCTGAACTGGTGTTGGTATTGTGGTTGCTGCAACAGGTGGGAAGCATTGAAATATTGATTTTATTTTGCTCCTCGGTGTGGTAGAGAATTGACTCGGATGGTTGCGCGTGTGTTGGTGTGGGGTTTGCCTGCTAGTCTGAGCAGCCTTCAGGGTTTGTCTAGATGGTTGCGTGTGTGTTGGTGTGGGGTTTGCCTGCTAGTCTGAGCAGCCTTCAGGGTTTGTCTAGATGGTTGCGTGTGTGTTTGTGTGGGGTTTGCCTGCTAGTCTGAGCAGCCTTCAGGGTTTGTCTAGATGGGGGAGAAGTACACTGAGTTGTCAGGCACTTGTTAAACACACAGTTGGGCGTCAAGCTGTAAAAGCAATCCAGCTCCCATGCTGAAGCACACACACACTAATACACACACACACACACTTACAAATATGCAGTTTTTGCACAATACACACATGCACACACACACACACACACACGCACACACACACACACACACACACACACACAAACTAGAAACCCTTTCACACACACATGCAAGTAGTGAAACACTAACCCTGCCACATGCACTGGTTCAGAAGCCTTGGAAGCCCCCGCGTCTCTGTCCCATGTGGGAGGTGGACACATATGACTGTCCACCTGGCTTCATCTCTGATGGCCATCTGTTGTACAGTATAGAACCTTTCAAGAGAGTTCCATTATCAGCATCATAGTTGGCCCCACAAGGCTTCCGTTTTAACATTCTATATGTTATCTTAATGCAGAGGAAGTAGATTTGGGAACCAAATAGAACGTTCAAGCATTGTTTTTGTTTTTATTGTTGAAAGGGTCTATGTCTATTACGCCGCGGCATTGGTTGTTCATGCACACAATGTTGTTGTGAATCTTCTGTCTTCATATAAAATGTCACTAGACACTCTAGCAGTGATTTTAAAAAGGAACATATCACGTGAAGGAACATATCAGTGGTTAGACACATAAGAGGACTCATCATGCACTTCATGCATTTTCATATTGAAAGATGTGTTATGCGATACGTTTGGCACACGGGGGTTTGTTCACCCGCAGTGATAAAATCATAAAACGCAACAAGTACCTGTGGGACGTTCATTTCTACAGGACAATTTTTGAAAATCAATGATGTAGTTCTAACCACAGTTGGTATCGAATAGTAATTGCTTATTGAACAGTGGACACATAATCCAATCCCAGCATAGTAACTCAGTCCCTTCCAGAACCACTGTCGTCCCCTAATCTATACTTCAACTTGATTTGTAATGTGTTTACCACCTGCATGAACCATTTATATTCAGTAAGTTGCTCCTTGGAAGTGAATATGGAGAAACTAAAGCATATATCAAGAGAAGTATTATAAGTATACTTTGAAGTTTTTTTTAATGGAAGGTTATTTGTTTAGAGCTGTTTTTTGCGCTGCTTAGTACCTACAGAACCCTTGTGTTGTTTTCAGTCATACTTTATCTAATTTTGTTTTAGATATATTACATATACCGGTATACACAGTCTTTACTGTTAATATTAATGTAGAGGCCATAGAAGACTCCTCTGTCCGTTATGGTACATCAGTGGCTGCTGTGTACATTCCTGAGTTCATGCCCGCCGTTTCATTAAAGCAAAATTTACAATCATGGAATTTTCCAGAAGTACTTTGACTCACACAAACAGCCTTCACAAGGCCGTCTTGGTTTGCTCAAGTCATCGCAGACTGATAAAGTTGAAGCTCAAGCCGCCCACAGAGTGCGCTGCTTTGGTTTCAAGGTCAGCATCTGAAGATATACTTCGGTTTCAAGGTCAGCATCTGAAGATATACTTCAGTTTCAAGGAAAGCATCTGAAGATACTGTAATGCAAGGCCCAGAGACTGGCTGCCGACAGACGAACCCTGCCCTGTGTCTACACATCCTTGTGGACATTTCTTAGCTGTTCACTGCCTCTCATTGGCTTAGCTGAAAACTTACATCACCAAGTTAACCATAATATAATGTTTTTTTTTTATAAAGTTAACTATACTATAATGTATTTTTATGAAGTTAACCATAATATAATGTTTTTCTGTCCACTTCTGTTTACATTTGTACACCACACTCTTCTGATCGCACGCGTCTGTTCTGTCCCACGGAAAGTTATCAGTGACGCTTGGCGCAGGGCGAATTTTGAAATGTCATGTCATGCCATGTCAAGTTGTGTAGCACAATGATGTAAACAGCGGCAAAGCTGATTCTAGGATTCTGTAGCTAATAATATTTAGAAAGAGAAGTGATAACGAGAATGCTACATTATGTGTGAAATGCTAGGTCAGCATATTGCTCTGTGAGTGCAGCGAAATGACGGAGGCTTGTGAAACAGAGACCAGTGAAATGACGGAGGGTTGTTCCGAGCGCAGAGTTCCATGTTTCAGAGCTCTGCAGTGTTCGCTTGTGCATCCCCACTGTAGCAGGGCAGCTGTTCCTCGTTTGGAGCTTGCGGTGTATTGCCAAGGTTGCCAAAACAAATGGGCTTTTTTTGAAGGGGCAGGGACCCTTGGGCCAGGGGCGCACAGGCACTCTCTCAACACAGCATCCTGTCCCTGACCAAAACCCTGCATTGCAAATACAGCCTTTGCATCTGATCATTGACCAGTCACATCTTAGCTGAAGCACATACTGTAGGCCAATCAGAGATGCACAGTCAAATCTACTGAAAAGTGGAGGCCTGATAGATAGATACTTTGATGACACACAACAATGTTGATGGTATTTGATTTAGCTCAATCCGGTGAAAAAGAAAATAAATAAATGTCAAAATAAAAATAAATAAAACAAATTGGATACAATTATGCCTAGGAATAGTTTCTTTCTACATCCCTATGGAACCTCATTTGCTCCCAGTCTACTGTGTTCTCCTCAACACACCTTCACAGAATGGGCTAAAATGCATAATCATACAGAAACAATTCATGGCATGCACACCTGTCACAAAAGGAGATAAATGAGATGGCGTACATTAAGATCATGTAAAAAGGTTATCGTACATGACAATGTCTCTGTGTGCTTTGAGAAAGCACTATAGAAATGCAAGTTGTTGTAACATTTTTTTTACAAAGCAGTCTCATCATTGTTTTCCTCATTGTGTTCATTCAAAAATTCTGGGCCATCTTCTGTCGTTCAGTTGTGTCAGCAGGCAAAGCAAGGTCACTGTGCCCTGCTTGTGTGTCTCCCATGTTGACCTTCAGTGCTGATTAAGGAGCAGGGATATGTTTATCTCACACGGTCTCAACTCCCTGTCCGTCCACACTGTCCTTTAAAGTAAACATTCCAAACCAGCTGGGCTTCTGCTGGGAAGTGAAGATAAAAAGGGTTGCAATGAGGATTTTCATTTGTAGGACATTATCCCATTTTTTTTCTCATCACAATTGCAAATTGTGAAATAAAGTTAAGCCGTTGTCTATCTGCAGTGGTGAGTGTGTGTCTGTCTCTGTGTGTGTGTGTGTGTGTGTGTGTGTGTGTGTGTGTGTGTCTGCGTGTGTGGGTCTGCATGCGTGTGTGTGTGTGTGTGTGTGTGTGTGTGTGTGTGTGTGTGTGTGTGTGTGTGTGTGTGTGTGTGTGTGTGTGTGTGTGAGTGTGTGAGTAGTGTGTGTGTGTATGTGTGTGAGTAGTGTGTGTGTGAGTAGTGTGTGTGTGTGTGTGTGTGTGTGTGTGTGGGAGTGCAGTTTGAGGACTGTCGGTGGGGGCAGGTGGGTTGAGGAGCAGAGCTGTGCTCTGTGAACAGAAGCGAAAAAGCAGCAGTCTGTGAGAGCAGTCAACCTCCTTCTCTCCCTTTCTCCCTCTCTCTCTCTCTCCCTCTCTCCCTCCCTCTCTTTTTCTCTCTCTTCTCTCTCTCCCTCTCTCTCTCCTTCTCTCCCTCTCTCCCCTCTCCTTCTCTCCCTCTCCCTCTTTCTATCCCTCTCTCTCCTCTCCCTCCCTCTCTTTCTCTCCTTCTCTCCCTCCCTCTTGTCCCGTCCCAGGCTGGCCCAGACACTTCCTGACAGGATGCAGATCATGTTCCCCAAACAGAACCCGATCCACAGACAAGACCCTGCTCCCGCACTCCTGGGTGTGTGTGTGTGTGTGTGTGTGTGTGTGTGTGTGTGTGTGTGTGTGTGTGTGTGTGTGTGTTCCCGTGTGTCTGTGTGTATGTGTGTGTATGTGTGTGTGTGTTTGTGTGTGTGTGTGAAGGGGGGGGTTGACTGCACCTGTGGATCTGTAGGAAAAATAAGAGCCAAAGGACAGAGAGAAAGAGAGAGAGAGAGAGGAGAGTTGAGTAGAGTTCCAGATTAGCACAGTCCATACATCTCCACATCCCAGCCCACCCCACTCACCTCCTGGCCATCACAGCCTGACTCAGTGGACCGAGGGCTCGCTGGACGCCTGGAGCAAGCAGAGCTCCCATAGGGCACTCTAGCTCAGATTGAGTCGTTTCCACAGGCCTGTTCCTCTCTGGGATAGCCCAAACATGCCTGCTCCTCTCTGGGATAGCCCAAACATAGCAGAGAGCAGAGAT
Organism: Alosa alosa; assembly: GCF_017589495.1. Lineage (NCBI taxonomy): Eukaryota > Metazoa > Chordata > Actinopteri > Clupeiformes > Clupeidae > Alosa > Alosa alosa. The sequence goes on along the minus strand of NC_063211.1, from coordinate 9,274,624 downwards.
CATGGGCAGATAGCGCTGTCATATATGTCCAGTTTACTTAAGTTTACTAGGGACACTTGAGAGTTTTCTTATGCCACATAATTTTCCTCCAGGTGTGCTTCGGGGTGTGTCCAGCTTCTGGCCAGCCCCTTGGGGACATCTGCTGAGGTGTGTGTGTGTGTGTGTGTGTGTGTGTGTGTGTGTGTGTGTGTGTGTGTGTGTGTGTGTGTGTGTGTGTGTGTGTGTGTGTGTGTGTGTGTGTGTGTGTGTGTGGGGGGTTAGGGTTAGCTGGCCTCCACAGCTAAGGAGTGACATTTTTACTTCTAAAAGTATAGGTACGATAACATTGACATTTATGAAAGTGTGACATTTGCGATGAGATGGATGACATGTTAGACATAGTTAGAATTGATTTGAAAAGAGGTTTTGGGTTTCCCTGTTGCTTGTCATCGTAGACACTTCATTCTAAGAGACGGTCCTGAGGCTAGTCTGTCACTCCCACTAATGGTCACTGCCAGCCACAGAACACACTAATGGATAGAATCTGTCCCCGCTTGCAAAGACTGCCCCCAAACACAGCAACATCACCATCTCCAGCTACAACAGGGTATGCTTTACACACACACACACACACACACACACACACACACACACACACACACACACAGTCCCTCTGTTCTCGCTCACAAGAGAGACATGATGGACAAGGAGCAGGTGGAGCTGATGCTGGCATTTCATTAAACCAAGGGTATTATCCGGGAGGTATTATCTGGGATTCTTGTGGTATTCCCGTTGTGTCTAAAAATGGTGTGGAAGAAGCGAGCTCACACAGCGTGCGCTGTCCTGGGGAAGAGCTCCCCTCGGCTCCAAACGATGCACTTGTTTTTGTTCCCACACAGACTCGCCTGATAGCCAGCTGCTGTGTATTGACCAGTCCCTTCTGAATAGTGGACATGTTTAAATATGTGACTTTTTTTACTGATTTATTTGAATAGCCCCTGGTGTCTGTGACATCCTTGAGGGGATGTGTGGCAGACTTTGCCCATTTATTTGTAGTGTTGATATGTTGTGGCTGGGTTACACGAGTCACACCTTTTTTGTCTGCTAAGCTCATATGACGAGATGGTTTGCTGGAGATTTCTTTTAGGGAAATGATCAGAGGGCCTCCATGGTTCTGAGCCACAAGCCAATTGTGTATGTCCAGGCAGAGAAAGCCGATCACAGAGACATAACGTATCATCCGCTGTTGCTTTGTGTCATGAAGGAGAGGCTCTTTTATCAGATTGACTTTTTCAAAAGCTTCGAGAAGGCCATCAGATTAGACAGGTGCTTCCCAGGTAAATGAGCTAGCACCTGGTAACAGCACGCACGCACACACACACACACACACACACACACACACACACACACACACACACACACACACACACACACACACACACACACACACACACACAGACAGAGCTTCAGGCTGTGTTTTCCTTTGTCCAGAATGGGAAATGGAAAGATTAATGCAAAGCAGTGCAGCAGTAGCCATCAGTTGTTTAGTGGGATACCATTAACGAATAGACCTGCCTGCTCTTTGATCCATTGCCGCTGTCAGTTCAAGTTGTAAAAGCTGTGAAATACCATGGATCTGTGAATATAGCAGTTCTATGGAAACAAAGCAACATTATACAAGGACATAACACACATGGAGTGTATCGGCAGCGCACAATGAGCTGACAAATCCGGAGCACACAAATAGCTTTTAGAATATTTCACTTAATAGGTGCAAATGTTGAGGAGGTCGTTTGCAGCTATTTAATATTCTGAAGGTTATTCATGTGCTCCAGCTTTTCCATTGGGTGAATTCTTCAGTGGCCCGTTGTGTGTTGCTGATTCTGCTGTCCTGTTCTGTAAGCACGGGCTCGAGGACTGACCTCAAGTGATACCCTTTTCACACATTTAGTGTGTGTTAATGGTGTTTGCACAGCATCACCATCATGGATAGGCGGTGGTGATGTCTCCACACATCTTTGTTTAGCAATGCTCCACATGAGACCCAAGACTTTTTTATGACTGCTCATCCCCAGGGGTGGGTGGAGCAGGTCTTGTGGTGGTGGTGGGAGCGGGGGTTGGGGGTTGGGGGCTCCTTGATGTCAGCCCCATAAATTCTGTGGATGTTGGTCACGGAAGGGATATGGACACCCTCCTGGCCTGGCCTCTTCATCATGACACAGAGATCTCCTGAAGAAAGGGCCCAGTGCGGAACTAATTGGTGGCTCAGAGAAAGACTTGCAGAGAAGAGAGAGAGGGAGAGAGAGAGAGAGAAATAAAGGTTAGGAGGAAAAACTTACCAGAAAAGAGAGAGAGTATACGAAAGTGTGAGAAAAGGTATGGACAGAGAGAGAAAGTGAGAGAGAGAGAGAAAGAAAGAGAGAGAGAGAAAACGTTAAACACAGGCCTCCTCGACCGGAGAATGTGGAGTGGCGGTGCGAGATGGACCGGAGCTCTCCGCTTTGTCACGCTGTCATGCCCTTCACACGGTGTTTGCTGCAGAGAGGGTGGAGGCCCCTTTGAAGTGGAGAAGGGTTAAGGGGCGGAGGTCCTGCTCAGGCTAAGGGCTGCGTGAGTGATTTATGGAGCCGTCTAGGGCGGAGTGCCAGAGCTCGGCGAGGTCAGAGTTGCCCACACCGGCCCAGAGAGGCATTCCCCAGGACGCCTCCTCCTTTTTGACGGCAAGATTTACTCTCGGCACCTGGAGAAATGTTACGTCCGGTGCTCGGTGCTCTTAGGAGGGGTCACACGGTGTGGTCGAGAGTCTCAAAACATCAAACGCCACATGGACATCTCATTCCCAGCCAATCAGCCCCCAGTGTGTCTGAGGCGGGCTTCTAAAAGTACACCTCAGCATAACAAAAACATACGGGTAGCGTTACATTGATTTGGCTCACTTGAACACAATTGGCAAACTTCAGTGTGTGTGTGTGTGTGTGTGTGTGTGTGTATGTGTGTGTGTGTGTGTGTGTGTGTGTGTGTGTGTGTGTGTGTGTGTGTGTGTGTGTGTGTGTGTGTGTGTGTGTGTGTGTGTGTGTGTGTGTGTGTGTGTGTTTATGCATTTGCAGGTGTGTTTTTTCTATTTTCACATTTGTATTACTATCAATTGATGATTGATAGTAATACAAATTTGTTCTGGCAGTAGAAGCAGCTGTGAATGCCCTTTGCTGTATCTGTTCTTTAGACTTATTAGGAACTTACTGTAAGTGTGTGGAATGTGTCTTTAGCTCAATGGGACTTCAGTTGTGCATGACTTTATTTTGTGCATGTTTGTGTAGCACCTTTAACAATGCACCTTGTCTGAAGGTCTGTCCCCCCAAAAGTAGTGAGACAAAATAACTCTTGTTTTATTATTTATACATTTGTTTAGTGTCTCATTATTGGTAACTGACGTTCCTTTATTGTATTTCAGAAGAGCTAATGCACATAGTCAGGCCTTGTTGACTGTACTTCATAAAGCCTCTAAGAAAAGGCCTGTCTACCAGTCAGTCAACAGATAGGACTGTTTACTATGAAGTAATTGCTGTTAGTAGCCAAAATGCTTTTCCCCCAATAGAGAATTCACATAAGCAGTGGCATAAAATAATGTGATATACAGTATGTTTACATGTTTTCTTTTGAAGTATTATATGACTCACACATGGATTTAGATTCTCATTCCACATTTGCTATCATTTGATATCATTCTGCTCTCTCCTTTTGGCTTGAACAGAGCCCAACATACGATCCTTCAGAAGGGTTTCCAGAATGTTTACAGACTAGGTGGAGCTCAGTGGAGGCAGTGTGCTTTTGTGGCAGTCAGAGATTAGCTTTTCACGTCGCCGACCCGCAAGACTAATGGTGCGTATCAGGGCTGTGTCCCCGCGGGACTCCCCCCATTATCCAGGCAACGCAGAGAGCCTGGGCCCACGGGCTATCTGTTTCCCAGTGCTCCGGCTCCTTTTAGCCCAGCGTTCACTGCGTCCTCTCTCACTCCGGCCCGCCAGAGTTACCAAGAGGCAAATGCAGCCTAGCTTTATCGCATGGCAGCCAACGCTGTGTTTGTGAAGGTGAAGTTGATTCCTGATAAGCTTTTTCCCTCCGCTGTTGCGATCTTTTCAGGGGGAGGTGTGTGTGTGTGTGTGTGTGTTTTCACGGTACTCTGTGGTGGATGCCATTGCTCCGGCACGGTGTGGCAGGGGGAATGATAGTGACAGTTGTCAGGGTTATCGGCGACGGGAGGTCTTAATCCAAGCTCTTGTTTCAGATCGGAGCAGCTGTTGGAGCCGATAAAAGTGGCGTCTCGTGTTTGACCCGACATGCTGTTATGTCCCATAAGTGCTGTTCTGCGGTTAGAGAAAGTCAAAGGATGTTAAATCATAGTGTAGTGAGAAATTCCAGAGTGTATGCATTTTAACATTAATTTTAATCATCACCCTAGCCTTTGATCATGCCAAACCCTTTGTCGACCAAACTGCTCTTGTGACCTTGTCAATCAAATGCTCACATGACCCATTTTTACTAGACGATCATGAGAACCACATGGGGACACATGACGACAATTTATCAGTTGATGATGAGTCCTTTCCTCTTGACACAATCAAAGAGGGTGGGCTACACTTTAAATGCAGAGGGAAGACGCAGCTCTAGAGGTTCAGTTGGCCACCGCCATAAGCGGTGAGCTATGCTGGCCTCCGAGCTCGTAGTTCTAACACCATTGTTAACCAATAAATGTTTCACCATGTTTTCAGTTTTCAAACCTGCCTCTGTCTGCTTGCACTCAATTTTTCTTACAACAATAGCGCTGTGAAATAATGTTGTCATTAACTGTAGATTGCCCATAGCTTTACAAATAACACTCCATATTTCCCCCAAGAAGCAAAATGTATGCATACAGAACTATTTTACCACAGTTATGATTCAGCAGACGTGCAATAAGTCATTAGAGCAGGCGAAGAAGAATGGCTCTCTGTTGAAGGTGGCCAAATAAAAATGGCTTCCTCGTGGGAGGACGGCGCGTATCTCGAGGCTCCCTGCCGTGTTTACATCTCGTAAGGCCTTTAAGAGGCTGCAGTCGGTAATGAGGCCTCTCGCGCGCTGTGCTCCAAGAGAAAGGGGCCCCTCCTGGCCCCCAGGCTCCAGTCAGAACAGGCCCCGAAAATGCCCCCCATTTCCTGGAATGCCAGCCTGACCCTGGGGACGAGGAGGGGTGGGGGGAGGAGAGGGCAGGGTGGGTCAGGGGAGGGGACGGAAAGGGTGTTTCTCTGCCCACCTTTTTTTTTAATGGCCACTATCAATCGTATAGGTGGCAAAAGCAGTTATTCAAGTAGTTATTCCTGGGAATGAGAGGACACTAGCCACGAAGAGGGGAGTGTTTGGGGAACAGTGCTAAGGGTTCTAAAAATGGTGGCTTCAGGAAAGCCATGGCTGTAGTGTGTAGTGTTAAGGAGCTGTGTGTTGAGTGAATCTCTTGGTGTTGGGGCCAGGTGGTGGGTGACCTCACACAGCCCGAACTTTACTGTCTGTTCTCCCCTCTCCGACTAGACAAAGACATCGGAGTGAGAAGCACTTCTCATCTCTGGGTTTGTGTACTCCTTCATGAGAGTTTTTCTGTAAAACAAAGTGGGATCTGGGGAAGCTCATCATGACTCATGATTAACTGGGAGGTTGCTTTCAAAAACGAAAAGTTTTCCACATTTGTATGGAATGAGAAACGTGTGTGTGTGTGTGCATTTGTGTGATTGT
>NC_063211.1:9248882-9263882 GCF_017589495.1 Alosa alosa | reverse complement strand
TTCAAATGAAAGGCACTCACAGACAGGAAATAACGTTGAAGAAATGAGAGCTAAACACTATAAACAGTGGGGTCATTTTGTTATGGACTGCTATTTTGGTCTGGACGGTCTGGATGTATGCAGAGGTAGATAGATAGATAGATAGATAGATAGATAGATAGATAGATAGATAGATAGATAGATATTTTATTGATCCCCAAGGGGAAATTCAAGGTAACAATACTAGTAAAGATAATTAAGATGAAGGTGGCACTGATGATGATGATGGCGTTGGTGCTTTTCAGGACTGATGGGTTCTGCTTCACCATGGTGGAGGAAGAGGATGGAGGCCAACCTGTTCATACATCAGGCTGCCTGGGCTTGGTGGGCTCTGAGTTCCAGTGCAGGGTGAGACACACGCACAAAGTAAAACAAAAGTTCTAAAGCTCCCAGTTTCCGCACACTGGTTCTAAAGCTCCCAGTTTCCGCACACTGGTTCTAAAGCTCCCAGTTTAATGGTGGGTGATACACAACGTTTCGACCACTCAGGTCTTCGTCAGGTCCTGAGTGGTCGAAACGTTGTGTGTTTTACTCAGTATTTCTAGTATCCAGCACCTGTAGAATCGGGATAGATGTGCGTACACCTCTACACTTTAGTGAAACACACACACACACACACACACACACACACACACACACACACACACACACACACACACACACATACAGACACACAAATACAGACACACACACACACACACACACACACACACACACACACACACCACACACACACACACACACACACACACACACACACACACACACACACACACACACAGAGACACACACACACAAAGTCTTCTGCTAATTCCGATACTGCACTAATGAAATGTACATTTTGCTTTGTCTCAGTAACACACACACACACACATACAGACGTACACACACCACACACACACACACACACACACACACACACACACACACACATACAGACGTACACACACACACACTCAGCTTACTTACTCCACCCACCTTCTTTTTTCAGGATACAGGGAATTCTCGTCTAAGGAGGATTCTGGAATGTTGCACAGATCAGGATTTCTGCAACAGAGACCTCCACCCTACACTACCTCCTCTTAACACATCTGGTAAGATATCTCTCACGCAACCAACCCACACACACACACACACACACACACACACACACACAAACACACACACAAACGCACACACACACACACACACACACACACACACACACACACACACACACACACACAGACAAAAGCACACACACACACACACACACACACACACACACACACACACACACACACACACACACTGGTGTATAACTCACAAGTGCACACACACACACACACACACACACACACACACATAGGCATGGGTAAAAGCCAGCATGGTCGGCCCTTGTTCTCATCCTTAGCCTGTCCCTAATGGCCAGTGGCAGTTTAAAGTGCACCTGACCGCAACCTAAAGACTCAGCAGAGACTCAACCCTGCCCTGCACCACCACACACTCCTGCTGCTGCTGCAAGTGCCCCCGTTGAGATGAGCACAGTTACTGCAGTGTGTGTATGTGTGTGTGTGTGTGTGTGTGCGTGTGTGTGTGTGTGTGTGTGTGTGTTTTGGGGGATGGGGGGGCAGGTGAAATGGAACCGTACGGCCTGCGCTTGTTCTCTCACTCACTCGTGAGGAGGACAGGCTTTCTATTCCCCAGGGGCCGCTTGGGTTTCCTGCCCAGGATATCTGTCTGTGTGTCACTCAGTGCCATGACCCTCACACACACACACACACACACACACACCACACACGCACACACGCACGCGCGCGTGCCCACACACACACACACACACACAGTGTCTCTTCCGCTCTCTCTCTCTCTCTCTCTCTCTCTCTCTCTCTCACACACACACACACACACACACACACACACACACACACACACACACACACACACACACACACACACACACATGCACACACTCCAGTCTGTCAGTCAGTCAGTCAGTCAGTCAATCAGTGGTCCCAACTCTGGGTTAAAGTTACACTCCAACAGGGAAATCAATTGGAGACAAGTTAATTAGTACAAAAGAGAGACACAACTTCAGTTCTCACTTATGTTGAAGTGATGTAGTGTGTGTGTGTGTGTGTGTGTGTGTGTGTGTGTGTGTGCCTAGTTGATGGACAGAGGGAAACCAGTCCAAGAGATTATGTCTGAAATTGGAAGATTGCATTAGATACAGTAGAGTGTGGGAGGCAGACAAAGAGAATATAACTGGGTCTTTGTCATGGTTCTTATCAGAAATAAACACAAAGACATGATTATGTAAGACCACACAAATAATATCAAACTAGTACAAGTACATAACAATACTAAAAGAATATAACCATGTTAATGCTTCCGAGATTTCTTGTATGGCTGTATGGACGGAACTGTGTGTATGTGTGTGTTTGTGTGTGTGTGTGATTGATTGCCTGTGTGTATGTCTTTGTCTTTGTTTTTGTAAATGCTTGCCGTGTGTGTGTGTGTGTGTGTGTGTGTGTGTGTGTGTGTGTGAGAGAGAGAGAGAGAGAGAGAGAGAGGCAGCTAGCTGACAGCGCTGCAGTGCGGCCGTAAGCTTAGAGTCCCTGAGTGCTCGCTGCGCGTGAGCCACAGAGCTTGACTGGTGTCGTCCGTCAGACACCTGATCGGGCCCCCACAGGAAGAGGATGTGATCGATCAGGACTAGTACCCCCCACCCCCTCCCACCCTCCACCCTCCACCCTCCGCTCCGACAGCGAAGGGGGGAGCCCGGAGACGGGGAGAGGTGAAAACCAAGCAGAGCGAGGGAGGAAAGGAGAGAGTGAAAAAGAAGGATGGCAGAAAAAGTGTCTGTCAGGGAATATGACCGTTTGAGGTGTTGATGTGAGGTTAGGATTGCGGGCTCTTTGGGAAAAGAGGTTTTGAGTGACTGCTCTGTTTTTTCTCTCATTCCTTCATTTTTATTCTGTCTTTCTATTCCTCATTTTCCATTTCCAACATTCTTTGTAGCGTTTTCTCTTTCTTTCTCTCCACACTATTTTCTTTTCTCCAACACTTTCCTCTTCTAACTAGCCAAAAGTCCTTGGCATTAAAAAAGGATGCTAAATGTACCGTACAACCAAAATGTAACAGTGTAATTGTGTAATTCTTCACAATGACATTTTAGGAACTAACATAATGTTATCTCACTCTCTCCCTCCCTCCCTCTGTTCCCCCCTTTCCTCTCTCCTCTCTATCCCTCCCTCTCTCTCCCTCCTCTCTCTCTCCCTCTTCCCCCCTTCTCTCTCTATTTCTCTCTCCCTCCCCCCATTCTCTCTCCCTTCCTCTTGATCCCTCTCTCTATTCCCCTATCTTTCCTTCTCTCCCTCTCTCTCTCTCTCCCTCTCTCTTTTTCTCTCTCTCCCTTCCTCCCTTTCTCTCTTTCTCTCTCTCCCTCCCTCTCTATCTCTCTCTCGTTCCTACAGGTTATGTGGACAGTAGTGTCCACTACATGGCCCTTCTCATCTCCATCACGGCCTGTTGCTTTGTCCTTGGCCTCATCTTGCTCATCTGTTACTGCAGGTCAGTTTGTCCCCCTTACTCCGTCCCCCTCCCAACTTACATAAGGCCAGCTTCGTTCCCAACCTGGCTCAGTCTGGCCCCCTAATCATCCCCCAGTGCAGTTGACTCATTCAGTCATGTCCTCACTCTGCACCTCTTACTGGTGAGTGGTGAGGGGTCTGGTGCATAATGGCTGCCGTGCTTGAGAAGCAATATATAAATGCATTGTTGCTGTTGTTGTTATGCTTTTGTTATGTTATTTATGTTGGTCAGTAATGCCAGGTCCGATCATCTACGGGTCTGATATTATGATATTTTTAAAAAATGTGATTGCTGTTTTGTAGTATGCCACATATACAATGCAAATGCATTTACAATTCTATTCAACCACAGAGTCTAGAATTTCCACCTAATCTACAATCTTTTATTTATCTACAAGCGTTTTTGTGGTCTTTCTAGTGTTTGTTTCGTTTCAGTTCTTTAGTTTGTCTTGTGTGCACAGGCCAAGAGATTGGCATTGATGGCATTACTAACTCTCATCTGGTTTCTGGTTTGTTCTTGATGTAAATCTGGAGAATGTGTAAACAGTATAACTACTTTGGCCTGGCCTCAGCTGTTTTTTGTGTGAACAGATTGGCACAGATATCGGTCTTAAGGTCGCTGTTGTGTTTTAGGTACAAACGTCAGGAGTCGCGACCACGCTACAGCATCGGTCTGGAGCAGGACGACACCTTCATCCCTCCTGGCGACTCTTTGAGGGAGCTGATCGAGCAGTCGCAGAGCTCGGGAAGTGGCTCTGGACTCCCCCTACTGGTAGGTGATCGGGCTGCATCTCCAGAAAAAAATCACTGTGTTGGGGGATTTCGTTGGAGTTCATGTTCCAGATCTATTCTACGTGCATCTCCAACACCAGCACCTCTGTTATTGCCACGCAATTCCAAAGGGTCTAGCAATGGTCACATTATATGTCTACAAGGAAAATGTTTGAAAGGCTAAAACTGCTTCTGCGGCTGTGAACCTACTAAAAAGTCTATCAAACTGACAACTAGTAAAGGAGGTACCAATAATACCAATACTATTCATTCATTTATTTATTTATATATAGAATAATGTCAGGAAATATTTATCGATCTATAGGAAGTATCTATCGATCTATATATGTTTTGTGTTTATATTTATTTATATGTATATTATTTACTTGCCAATCGAGCTGGTTTGATAGACAGGCATATATTACCAGATGCAGAGAGTCAGTCAGCTGTGTTTCTAAAGTTGACTTTCTTATCTTCTCTGTGAGCAGATTTTATTAAGATAATGACGCTAAAAATAGATGTATTCCCCCTCCATGCTGAAAGCACTCCTGTAACTTCACAACTTGAAGTGCTAGGGACACACAGTCTTGTGCAATATTAATAGATTTGTTCCAGCTCTACAATATAGCTTTGCCCAATCTTAAAGTAGAAATCCAGAGAGTTTTCAAATAAATCTCCGTTTTCTCAAGGTCACCGAGTACTGTCGGTAGGCCTACGGAAAAAAAAAACCCTAGAAAACAATTGGTCTTACCCAGCTGGAGTTGCTACAGCTCCAGCACTACACTCTGGGGCATGTGTTCATGGGAGCTCACGGACATGTCATTGTCATTATTGGAATTGCCATGTTTCCACAACATAGAGTTCTGGTAGGAACAGCTGATCAGGACAACAGGACAAAATGTTTTGTGTAAATTACTTGTTGCAGTGACTTGTAGAAGTGTCCCTCCTCACCCATGTGCGTGTGTGTGCGTGTGTGTGGGTATGTGTGTGTGTGTGTGTGTGTGTGCGTGTGTGTGTGTGCGTGCGTGCGTGCGTGCATGTGTGTGTGTGTGTGTGTGTGTGTGTGTGTGTGTGTGTGTGTGTGCGCGTGCGTGCGTGCGTGTGTGTGTGTGTGCGTGCGTGCGTGTGTGTGTGTGTGTGCGTGCGTGTGTGTGTGCGTGTGTGTGTGCGTGCGTGTGGCTGTTCATGCAGGTCCAGCGCACCATTGCCAAGCAGATCCAGATGGTGAAGCAGATCGGTAAGGGCCGCTATGGCGAGGTGTGGATGGGCCGCTGGAGGGGAGAGCGCGTGGCCGTCAAAGTCTTCTTCACCACTGAGGAGGCCAGCTGGTTCCGAGAGACCGAGATCTACCAGACGGTGCTGATGAGGCACGAGAACATACTGGGTGAGATTTAGTCAGCAAAACACCAACAGACACACACACACACACACACACACACACACACACACACACACACACACACACACACATACACATAGTGTACACACACACACACACACACACACACACACACACAGAGACAAACATACCCACACACAAACTTACTCACTCGCACATGCAAGCATGCACACACACATAAGCACACATACCTACTCACACCCACACTGTTCTCTGTTTTATTATGGGGATCAACAAGTTCCAGTCAGTTTCACATACTAACTAACCATCACAAGGGAATCATATGGAACTTAAAAGAACTCCTGAAAAGACCAAACGTTTTGGAAATGAACTTATTTGCCGTCTACCCCAGAGTCAGATAGGACAGGAGGATGCATACCTTTCTCTTCTATGTGTGCAGTAACCCAGTCCGACACTGTTAGCCTAGCTTAGCATAATTCAGTAGAAGTGGGCTACACAAGTTAGCCCATAGTTTCCTTTTAGCCAAAGGCTTGCTACAGGCTAACTGATGTAACATGGATAGAGGTCAGTTTGGGTCCAGCAGCATCATCATCAGCTTACATCATCCCTCATCCTCTCCTGTCCAGGTTTCATCGCCGCGGACATCAAGGGCACGGGCTCGTGGACGCAGCTCTACCTGATCACCGACTACCACGAGAACGGCTCCCTCTACGACTACCTGAAGTCCACAACGCTGGACACCAAGGCCCTGCTGCGGCTGGCCTACTCGTCCGTGTCGGGCTTGTGCCACCTGCACACCGAGATCTTCGGCACGCAGGGCAAGCCGGCTATCGCCCACCGTGACCTCAAGAGCAAAAACATCCTGGTCAAGAAGAATGGCACCTGCTGCATCGCTGACCTGGGGCTAGCAGTCAAGTTCATCAGGTGAGAAGAGAGAGAGAGAGAGAGAGAGAGAGAGAGAGACAGAGAGACAGAGAGACAGAGGGACAGAGATAGTGAAAATCAGCTAAAGAGAGGCTTGTTTGGCATATCATATTCCATGTATTCTGAATGAATATGCAACATATCATGCTGTTAAAGCTCCCTTGAATTAAATTGAATTGAGCTGAATTAAATTAAACCATATTGAAATAAATTGAATATAATTGAATTAAGAGAGGTAAAGAGAGGACAAATACAGGGAGTCTGAAGGACAAGTGGCAGATGGCCCCTGTAGAGATGGAGAGATAGGAACGTGTGGAAACCTGTACTGTTATGGCTATGCATGCGGTCACCCTGTTGTTTGGAAACTGGACTGGTCCCTGAAAAAGAAACCAGATGGTGGTGTGTGACCTGTTCCATGTAAATGATGTACACGGCATTACGTGAGAGACGCAATAGGACTCATTAATCATTCTCCTCCATACCTACAGCGACACGAATGAGGTGGACATCCCACCCAACACGCGGGTCGGCACCAAGCGCTACATGGCCCCGGAGGTCCTGGACGAGAGTCTTAACCGCAACCACTTCCAGTCCTACATCATGGCCGACATGTACAGCTTCGGACTCATCCTCTGGGAGATGGTGCGGAGATGTGTGTCAGGGGGTAAGAGGAACACACGCACGCACGTGCACACAAACACACACTTTACACACACACACACACACACGCACACACACGCACACACACACACACACACACACACACACACACACACACACACAGAGAGAGACTTGCACATGGAATACACCCATGCTGAGGTACTCATATTCACAGGTACACATAAAGATTTTCAGACTAACCCCAGCCATGAATGTTACGACAAATTAATTAGTGGCTTCAGTCATTTTTCTCTGTAGCATACAGTAAGGTCTGTAGATTGAGATGATTAATCACCTAATTAAAAATATATTGAACATAAAAATCAAAACGTTATGTTGCTAGGGGCTGACTTTGTCCTCAGTAACCTAAACTAAAAAGCTCATTCAGCCACCCTTAGATGACTCATGAGATTCATTAACGAGGAAATCATAAATTCATCTGGACTGAGACTTTCTTTCAAATGAGTTCAGTCACCATGAATAAGTGGATTGATTTTTTTTTTTTACATGCGTGTAATAACTGACGTCAGGCATTAAATGTCATGCCAATTCCTGAGGTTAGTTTGATTTTAAATAGCAAAGGTAAATAGTCAGAAACCATTGTGACTCATGCATACGTGTCACGGCTAATTTCACAAAGCTCTGGTGTGTCATCATGGCTGGCACTGCAGTACAATATTTGGAGAGCTTTTTCGCCCTTTGTTTTTACACTTTGTGTATTGCTCAGTGAAACACACTCTTGGATTATGACGGTCGTCACAGCAGGTAGAAAATCTCAAGCAGTATCCGCACACTAGTTTCCCTTTTACTTCTTTATTTAGAGTAACACCAGAAGTTACGGTTCGAGCTCCACGTTCTTCATCAGACCGCACCTGTTTTTGGATGTGCGCACGTTACGTTTTTGGATTACGTCACAGTAGGTAGCTAAAACACTGAAAATAGACATCGGTCATCAGTGTTAGGTGTCTTGAGTGGTGGATATGCAAACACTCACTGTTAACTGAGTTAGCAACTGTTCAGTTTCAGTTTGTGCAAACAAGATCACATTATTCTAAATCAGCATTTCTTTCCCTTTATAAGTTGTGTGGTAGTTTGTCTTAACTGTCTGGAACAACGATCAATTCTCTATTGATCCTGTCTGGAACAATAATCCAATTCCTGCATTGTCCTCATTATTATTCTCTAAGCTGACCGTGTGCTGTGAAAAAGGAGGAAATCCAAGGCACTCTTTGAATCCAAAAATGTATGAAAAGCCTTTGTTTTACTTGGCTATGTCACATTAAAAAAAACATAAACTGGGCAGCAACCCATGCGTAGCGGCATGCGTAGGCCTTCTTCAGGGTTTTTTTTTTTTAATGTGACATAGCCATGTAAAATAAAGGCTTTTCATACATTTTTGGATCCAAAGAGTGCCTTGGATTTCCTCCTTTTTCAAATGACCTTTTGTACTCCCTACACCAAAGAGCACCTTTCATTTTTTCTGCAATTCCTGAGCACTTTGGACTTTTCCTCATCTCATGACTGTGTGCTGTGTTTGTCCTGCAGGTATCGTGGAGGAGTACCAGCTGCCCTACCATGACCTGGTGCCGGGTGACCCGTCTTATGAGGACATGAGGCAGGTGGTGTGCATCAAGAGACAGAGACCCTCGTTTGCCAACCGCTGGAGCAGCGACGAGGTACAGCCAGCAACCAACAGATACAGTACACTGACATCCCAAACACACACACACACACACAAATACACACACAAACAAATATACACAAATACACACACACACACACACACACACACACACACACACACACACACACACACACACACACACACACTCACCTTCGCAGGTGTGCTTGTTTGGTCATTACTTTGTGTGAGTTGTGTAAAACGTGTTAAATAGTCTTAAAGAGAAAAAAGCAATTGACTGAGCTAACCATGAATGGGATGCCATTTTATTTAACTTGATGTGTGTGTGTGTGTGTGTGTGTGTGTGTGTGTGTGTGTGTGTGTGTGTGTGTGTGTGCATGTGTGCATGTGTGTGTGTGTGTGTGTGTGTTCTGCTTTGTCGTTGCGTTGCTGACTGCGCTCCTCCCTGTCCCCCAGTGTCTGAGGCAGATGGGCAAGCTGATGATGGAGAGCTGGGCCCATAACCCTGCCTCCCGCCTCACCGCCCTCCGGGTCAAGAAGACGCTGGCCAAGATGTCCGAGTCACAAGACATCAAGCTTTGAGACTGGACGTGGGTGGACGCCTGGGGGGACAGTTCGGGGAGATTAGTTGGATCCCTCAAAGAGGGCTGAAGGGTAACCTCTGACCTCTGAACTACGCCCCTGAATCTGAGTCTCCTAACTCCTGGCGCTGTAGTGTTCTGCGTCCGGAGC
This sequence comes from Alosa alosa, assembly GCF_017589495.1. Lineage (NCBI taxonomy): Eukaryota > Metazoa > Chordata > Actinopteri > Clupeiformes > Clupeidae > Alosa > Alosa alosa. Next base: position 9,254,182 of record NC_063211.1, on the reverse strand, counting down.
GGAAGAGGCCGGAGGAGATGGACGAGCCTGGGAAGACGGTGACGCAGCAGCCCCCTGCTTTCTGTGAAAGCTCCCAAGACTGAATGGACCCCATTTAAGGTGTGTGACTGTGGCAGGACTGCGCCCTCTAGTGGCGCGGAAGACTCCCTCCCTCCAATACGTCCACAAAGCCAAACTGCAGAGACATATGAAGGAGGAGAAGAGGCAGCTCTTGTACAGTAGTCATGGAAAGCCATATATTTGTTCGAATGGGCATTGTTCCGTCCATATTCCGTCCACCCTATGCTGGGATGGTGGACATTAGAGCCATTAGAGTCTGTTTGTGAGACACAGCAGATGAAGTATTTCACGCAGTGTGGGGAAAACACCACTGCATCTACGTAAGCTTTGGACTCCATATGCTAAATGGTACAACCACAGTATACAGGACTGGGGAACTCAACAAGTTCCCAAGATGTAAAAAGTATCATGATGGCATCAGGTCTGTTTATTTAAATTATGACTTCAGAGAAGCATGGAATGAGAGGTCCTAATATAGAAATGAATTGCGTAAGTGCTGTCACCGCCAAGAGATCTGACATTGCGTCCGCATAGCATTTTTAGTTGCCACTTCCTGCAGCATCAGTATTACCCAGTATTACCCAGAATGCACTAGCACTCTGGGCATCACCTGGCACTCAGGCAGACTGCCCCCTCGAGCGGATCTGACCCAGCTTTGTGCCAGATCCGAGCCGATTCCGGCCTACAGTCAGCAGCTCTTTGGGTGGTATGACTTAGGAATGAATATCCTTGCATCCATCCACATGAATATAAATATCAGTCTGACGTACGTGGACATCAATGGATTCATAAGGAAGCTACCAAGAGTTTTCTTGTGTGAAGCTTTTGTTGTTTGCTGTACAGGATGTTTTGCCAATCTATCCAGTTTGGCCTGTGCCTTATTTATCACTTTAGTCAATGTATGTTTAATTATGTCTATGTAACATATGGCTGTACAGAACGGTGATGCTTCAGAAGGTTCTATTGTGTGCGTCAGGGTCCCAAATAAAAGATGTTGACCTCAATGTAGTGTTTTGCTTTCAAGGCTCATATGTGACTCCTACTTTGGCCAGTCAAATATTGCTTGTGTTTCCATTGGAGGAGTAGAATCTCCTTAAAAGACTAATGTATCTCATCAAAATAATAAAGTTGGGTTATGGGAATCCTCCTAAGGTGCAATGAGTTTGCAACTTCACATTGGAAGAAGAATTTCAGTTCATCCAGGGAAATACTAGAGTGACCACAGACAGTGCAGTTACCAAACTCATCAGTGAGTAAATGTACAATACAGTTTTTGTGCTGTTTGAGGTCTGGATACATGAGATTCCAATCCCAATACCTTGGCCTGTTTTATAGTTAGCAAGGGTAACTGGAGTTGTGTGACTTTGCAATATAGCTACAGTAAGAGGTCATTATTAGAGGTCAGTCAGAGTAAATCAGTGGTTACCGAGGTCATAAATGGCATTATAATGAAATGAGAAAGTCTTTCAGAATGATAATAATAGATTGTGTGAGCTAATGGATTGCAGGACAGTGAGATGGACACTCATTACTGTAGGGTATGGGCAATTCATTTAGAGCTTTGTTATCTCCAACATAATCATTGAAAAGGAGAATGGAAGATACTCACTACATTTTCCACATTCACATTGCCAGAACCTTAGCCTACTAGTTATTTTAAATATTAATATCCCCCGTTATGTTTTATTTTTTTATTTCCAGAGAGTCCACAACGTCCTATGGTTCTAAGGTCAATAAAAACAACACACCCCTCAGTTCAGTGTTGCATATAAATATAATTTATTACCAGTTTAAAAATTCTTTCTTACATTTTGTACAGAAACTTCACAAAGAGAAAAAAAAATGCAAGCTGTTGCAAGGAACATCATGAACGTGCCATAAAATAATTGGTAACATCCCCACCATAAATATAACGTTCACAATCAAGAGCTGTGACACCTATAGAATGCCACTGCTAGCACTCTGATGCATGTACATTTCAGAATATAAATGATGGTAGGTTTGCATAGACAGCTTTTAGAAACGTGTACAAGAGAAAAAAGGAACCAAAAAAGGAAAAATACAAATATTTTTTTTTTACCAGTCTAGTCACAAACTTGTTTCATCCTGTGAAAAAAAGGCTGAAACTTTCAATTATCCACTGCATTCTATCATCAGTTTCTTTCTGCTAACTTGTATGCTCCCGGGCCTAGTTTTCTCTCTCTATTGGATCAGAGAAGTCTCTAAGAGGAGGAGGTGAGGTTCATAATCCCGATAACACCTCCACAAATCCAACACAGCAGGTTTATAAAACGTTCTTTTACACTTTGTCCAGCTCTAGCACACAAATCTCTATACACACCTAAATCATCCTTTTTGCGTTTGTGTTTTTGAACAAAGATGTCCAGTTGTTTCAAAAAGCATCAACAACAGCAACAGAGAAATTATCACTGAATTACAATCAAACACAGTTGATATTGTCATCATCTTCATATGATTATTATCAACAAGACAAACAAATATGGATGGTGTTGAAACAGTGTCAAAAGGAACCAATGGTGGAATTGGTTCAAAATGTGGCTGCAAAAAACTGGTCATGTTGAACTCACGGCACAGCACAGAAATCAAGCCTTTCGTGTCACCTCCATTTTAATTGGTGACCGAGAAAATTCACTGCTTCTGCTGGTATCTTGCAACTCAGACAGGACAAACACACTTGCAAAGAACAGATTTTGGTAGTTACTTCTGTTGCTAAATCGCAGCTATAATTACTGATCACCATGAAACCAAAACACAAGGAAAGAATGGTCATACTCATTACACCGCTGTACAATTGATGATGTACTGGCTTATTTACAGGCTGCACACTCCCAATTTGTTGCCTACAGTACGGTGGCAGAGCCTTGCTGTTGCTGAGGATATCCACTAGGTGGCACTATGAAGCAATGAATAAAAATGTGTCCAAGGAATTGTGATTTTAAAAATTAAAAAAAAAAAAAACACCTACACAAACAGCCAAGAAAGAAAACAAAAAATCAAGAAGACATGTGTAAATTAGGCTAATATATGAAGCCACACAAAAATCAAACCATGGGAGAGATACATGTGTATAAATAAAGGCAATATTAAATATATATTCATATAAAATCAGGACTGGAGTACTTTCAGGTTATTCCAAAGTAAATGTGATGTACAGTAGGGGAGGAGAAACCATAAGCACTGCATCAGGCACGTGGCAGGAGATGGCACAAGCTGGCACTTGGGTGCCCACTGTAGCACCCGTTTCCCATCTTCCCACTTTCCTGTGCCAGCTCTAGTGGGTGCCACCATCCCCTGATTCTGCCCACGTGTTGAAGCCCCGCCCTGCCCTGCACCCTCGCCTGTCAATCATTTGCCTACGCTTCCTGTAAAGGTGGAGTAGGAGGTCCAATAAATGGACAGCAGAGACATGCGTTTCCTAGGAAACTGTATTGGGAAATAGAAAACTGTACCAGGAATCGTACAGACAGGGCTATTTTTTCTCTTCTAGTTTAGTCATTACTTTCTCCCCTCTTATTCCATTTCCCCACCACCACTATTCAAGTCCATTTGTTTTACATATGTATGGATCAAAGCAATCTATTCTCCTGCGCTGAGATTTCTATCCTGCACAATTTTCGTCTAGAGTTTTATCTCAACATTTTCAGGATGGGAGTTTTGTTAATGCTTGTTCAGGGCTCTGTCTTAGTTTGTGTGTGTGTGTGTGTGTGTGTGTGTGTGTGTGTGTGTGTGTGTGTGTGTGTGTGTGTGTGTGTGTGTGTGAGTGGAAGTGTGTGTGTGTGTGTGTGTGTGTGTGTGTGTGTGTGTGTGTGTGTGTGTATGCATCCTGTCAGCTGTCCAACTTCCCTGCAATGGAACGGTTTTCTGCTAGAAGCCCCCGCGCGGTCGACGGGGGTCAGTGCTCCATGGTCATGGACCCGATGTTCTCCACGCGGCCCATCTCCTCCAGCACGGCGGCCAGGCGGTTCAGGTTGCCGTCGGGGAAGTGCTGCGCCTCCCACAGGTCCAGGATCACCCCCGTCGGACTGGACTTGGTGGCAAAGTAGTTCAGGTACCTGTCGGAGCAGGCGGATGGCAGAGAGAGGTTCCATTTAGATTTCTACTTGGTCAGTATAGGGGCACACACACACAGAACTCCCACACCCACAGCACAGCAGGGACTAGGTGCCTCCCTGCACTACAGAAAAGTGAAGATGAAGATGATGATGAGGAAGATGAGGAGGATATTTTAATTTTATTGTTTTATTTTTAATGCATCAATGACAGCTCCATTGGCTAAATACTAAATAGAGAACTACTATATATTAAGACTCCACACATAGGCACATATAATGTACATGTGATCTTGTTTTGAGTTCTGTATATTTAGACTCAATACATTGGCACATATAATGTACATGTGGCCAAGTTTTGACTTCTGTGGTTCATTTCAAGATTGGGTGATGCACAAAGGAGTTAACTTTAGCCTGATTTTATTAAATCCCACAACCAAGTATCTCAGGTTTGAGGGACCTGATTCTGAAACAGAGTTGTTTCACATCTGGCCCACATGTGGCCCTGGTCTGGCCCTTCCCCCGTGGAGTTGCCCTAGATTAGCTCCAGGGCTGTTCCAGAGTCAGTGGATAGCTGAATGCTGCTGCACTCATATGACTTGACTGTGTTATAAAAATCAAAGCCTTCATATTCCACCGTAATCCTTTGTGTTATAGTAAGGACAGACCTGCGTGTGCGGCATTACACAGCAGCTCTATGGAGAAGAACTCGTTTAGCAGACAAATCCCCTCAAGGTGATTTACAACAAAGGGGAGATCAGATTTATAGACATAAACTCCCTGGGAACGGGTCTCCTGACCTTGGCTTGGCTAATCAGTTGAGCTATACTGTAGGTGTTCTCGAATGGAGAAAAAGAAAAAACATGAAAAAAAAGAAGAAAAAAAACGTTTTTTTTTTTAAATTAGAGCTTTAAAAAATGCCATCTCCGCTCTTCCGTTTCAAGTCTCAACTGTGTGGCGTTGAGAGTGAGAGAGGGGTTTGAGAGGGTGGAGGTGGTGGTGGTGGGGGGGGTGAAGGGTAATCCCCCCCACCCCTACCCCAACCCCACCCCTCAACCCTGCAGCAGCCGATAAGCCGCCTCCCGCTGAGATGTGAACTCAATAACTGAAAACACACTTTGCACTTCTCACATAAGCTGTCATATAGGGAGCAAAGAGACGCTTGTGTAG
>NC_063211.1:9238882-9241382 GCF_017589495.1 Alosa alosa | reverse complement strand
GGTAGAAGGACACCACAAGCATGAGTAACAACAGGGGTTCCCAAACTTTTCCACGACAAGGCCCCCCAAATACCACTAGGTTCTGGCCAAGGACCCCCAGTTAATCTCAAGGAGATAAGGTGCATTCATGTGCATGTGTGTGTGTGTGTCTGTATGTGTGAGTGTGTTCGTTTCTGTTTATGTGTGTGTGCTTGTGTGTGTGCTTGTGTGTGCGCGTGCGTGCGTGTGTGTGTGTGTATGTGTGTGTGTGAGTTTCTGTGTGTGTGTGTGTGTGTGTGTGTGTGTGTGTGTGTGAGAATGTGTGTATCGTGTGCTTCTGTGTGCTTCTCTGTGTGTGTGTGTTTGTGTGTGTGTGTGTGTGTGTGTGTGTGTGTGTGTGTGTGTGTGTGTGTATGTGTGTGACCAATGTGCAAATGGGATTCTAAAAAGTCTGCCTTGATGGCCATGAGGTAATAGCTCTGAGGCGGCCTCCTCAGCATCTCTCAGGGTTGACCTCTGTGATGGAGCTTATGTCAGGAGCTCCCTGCGTTTCATTATCACTGGCTGAGCTGGAACCCTTCAAGCTGCGCTGTTCTCCGTCCATTATTCATAATCCTGACGCCTCGCCGTCCCTCCATGTCATTAATACCATCCCATTATGAGAGGCCCGAAAAGCAGTTTTAAAAAAGAACTTTATTGTCTGTCTGGCCGTTAAGCAGCGGCATTATGAGTGGTCATTAGCCTCTTTAACACGTCTCTCGGGACATCGGATTGGAGAGGGTTAGCATCGTAATTAGCGCGTTGAATGGGGGAAACTGGGGTAAGGGCTTAACGGGATATGATTTATTTACTCGAATCCTCTCTGCATTCATCGCTCACTATTACTCTTGAACGCACTGTCCTTCAACATGTTTCTTTCAAAAGAGAAACAAATAAAAAAAACATGCAAAAGAGCAGTTTTTTCCTCACAGTTCGCTACGTAGAGGCAATGTGTCCATCAGCTGCCGTAGCTCATTTTTGCCGCATGGAAATTACATTTTGCATTCCAAACACTTTTGCGCAAACAACCTCAGCAAAACATGTCACATGAAATAGCCCATCCCTCACTTGGCACGTTGCAAATAAAACTAATGGTTTCTGAGGGCCATTTTTCTCCAAGTGAGTCGGGCCTTGTCAAAATGAATTTCGACTGTGACAGAGCACATCATTTGCGCGAGAGTGTGGAAAAAAGAGGGAAAAAGTCATATTTACTGGCTACATGTGATCGACCACGGCCCGTCGACAGCACCCCCCACACACACACACACGCATACCACCAAAAAAAATCCACATTTATGGACGCTATACAAAGCCACCATGTCATTACCAGCAGTGTGACGGGCAGCTTGAAGATATAATCAATAGTTATTTTTCTACTTCTCTAACACCCTGAAAGCATATTCTGCTTTGTAGGTTCCTCTAAAGGAATCCATCATGGTCACCATGACAACAATGAGGCTACAGTATGTGTGAGGCCTTATCCTACATCTATACATTTCTCTCTCCAGCGAGGCTTGAAAAAAAATTCCACAGTTCTTTCCAGAACAACGATTCAGTCCCAGGATTCCGTCCAAGAGCCTTCACATGGTTTTGGCAGACCTTCAGAGCCTTACGCGGTGACCGTGTGCACTGAGGAAGAGAAGACGTCCTGCTGAGAAACTGCCTGCATGGGGTGATTATCACGCAGGTGGGTGGACTTGACTAGAGCCTTGTCCTTTAGCCTTGAGCTACTGCTCTAGCTTCCTCCTCTCCTCTTCTCTCCTCTCCTCCTCTCCTCTCCTCTTCTCTCCTCTCCTCCTCTCTCTCTTCTCTCCTTCTCTCCTCTCCTCTCCTCTTCTCTCCTTCTCTCCTCTTCTCTCCTCTCCTCCTCTCCTCTTCTCTCCTCTCCTCTCCTCTCCTCTTCCTCTCCTCCTCCTCTTCTCTTCTCCTCCTCTCCTCTCCTCCTCTCCTCTCCTCTCCTCTCCTCTTCTCTCCTCCTCCTTCTCTCATCTTCTCTTCTCTCCTCTTCTCTCCTCCTCTCCTCTCCTCTCCTCTCCTGTCCTCTCATCTCCTCTCATCTTCTCTCCTCCTTCTCTCCTCTTCTCTTCTCTCCTCCTCTCCTCTCCTCTCCTCTCCTCTCCTGTCCTCTCATCTCCTCTCATCTTCTCTCCTCCTTCTCTCCTCTTCTCTTCTCTCCTCTCCTCTCCTCTCTCATTCCCTTTCTGTCCCTTAGTCTCCACTCCCCCCACGCACCCCTCACTTTCACCCCTTGCCCTGCGTTTTGATCCCCTGAAAGGTCCCAGTTGCTCTCCACCCTCTGGAATAGCTCTTATTAGATGACCACTGCAGTGCCCTTTTCATTTCTATACACCAAGCTTTTTACCCAGCCGACAAGCGGCACTGCTTCTCTCTAGATTATATTTGCTCGACCGTCTGCGATTGAAAGTGTTTTCCAGACACCAGGCTTGTTGATTTCACGACTGTGTAATGTCTGGCAGATATG
>NC_063211.1:9216382-9228882 GCF_017589495.1 Alosa alosa | reverse complement strand
AATGTCCATTTACTCTTTCATTCACCTTGATCTTGAGATTGGGCAGAGGGTCGAGGAGGGGCGAGTTGGTCATGGGGATCTTGTCGGCCACGTCCTGGAGCGCGTAGACGGGGCCGCGGTACATAGCCGCCGCAGACGTCAGGTCAGGTGGAGCGGTGAGGAGATCAGCTGGACATGCAGCGGGAAAAAGGAGGAATACTGTCAAGACACACACTAAGGGGCCCATCACATTGATATTATGCTCCTCCAGGCGGTCAAATTCAATGATTTCCCTATGGAATTACATTACATTACATTACATTACATTTGGCTGACGCTTTTTTAACCAAAGCGACTAACAACATGGTAAACAGTAAGTTTTAGAACAATTCTCACAATTTTAGGACAGTTTAAAAAAAAACCATTAGAGTACAGTAAGAATAAGTGCGTCGGTGAGTGCTGTATTTTAACAGTTACTTGTCAGTTTAACGGCTGGTGAGTGCTAGGATCAGTAAGACTTGTTGTAAGTGTTGCTATGAGAGTAGATGTTCTCTAAAGAGCTGGCTCTTCAGGAGTTTTTGAAAGTGGAAAAGGATGTCCCTGCCCTTGTAGGAACTGGCAGTGTGTTCCTGTGAGGAACAACAGATGAGAAAAGTTTGGATTGGCTTTGAGCGTGCCGGTGGTAGAGCTAAGGCGTCGTTAGATCAGAGGGCTTGCCCGGTCTGGAGGTAGTGTAAGTCTGTATGAGGGCATTCAAGTAGGTGGGAGCAGAACCGGAGACTACTTTGAATGATAAGACTGACCACTGCAACATGACTCGTGTGGTGTAAGTGGAAAAAGGGACAAAGCTTCTAAAACCGCAAACCGCTCAGTTAAAAATAATTCAACTTTTTGAGGTTGCGTAAAAATAGGTCTTTGCTTAACTTACCTGTCTTATCCAAGTCAGGGAACTAGCCATTTAGCTAAATATAATGTATCATAGCAACAACATGCAGACCATCAGTTTCCATCTTGCATGTTTTTTTTTAACACTCCTCCACTGTGGAATGTGGGGGAGTAAAAGTGTGACTTGATTTTTTCTTCAGGGGGCCTAGCAAAAGATACACTAGTGTCTTCAGAGTGTGAACGCTGCCTAGCACTACACAGATACACTAGTGTCTTCAGAGACACTAGAAAGAGAAGGATGAAGCAGAAGAAGAACATGAAGAACAATAAAGGTTATAAAAAAAGACACAACTAAAGGAGGATCGATCAAATGAAGAGGATCTAAAGTTGCATGGTGTCTGATTTGATCAAGTCTTGCACATCTTTAACTTTCCACTAATTAGCACTAGAAGTTCACTAAAGTCCAACAGAAGTTTTGCCAAGTGCTTCCTGAATGAATTCTCATTAAAAACAACTCTGGCGTAATTCCAGAATTATTCTGTAGACATGCACTCTTTATCTGACAATTACACTCCAGGTAGGCTGTACACTCTACTCTCTCTCTCTCTCACACACACACACACACACACACACACACACACACATACACACACACACACACACAATCCTTGAATACATGCAGAAATGTACTTTAACACAGGGCCCAATCATCTTTTAAACTCTACTGACCCTCCCCAAAAAAGTGCATGTATTGTGCATGTGTATGCAGCTGTCCTTAACCCCCCCTCTCTTTCTCTCTCTCTATCTCTCTTTCTCTTTCCACTTCCCTTCATCTCTCTCATGCCACTTCTCCACAACTTCTGTACTGAACTTCTCTTCCCTCTCTCCATCTTGTCATCTGTCTATCCACCCCCTCCTTCCCTCACAGTGTTGGTGAGGAGGAGGTTGAGTAACGGCCCCCAGGTCAACAGCATCAGCAGGAATATTCAGCTTTGAAGATGCACAAGATACATTACACACACACACACACACACACACTCATACACACACACACACACACACACACACACACACACACACACACACACACACACACACACACAGACACAGACAGACACACAGACAGACACACACACACATACAGACACACATACAGACAGACAGACACACACACACACACACACACACACACAAACACAGACACAGACACAGACACACAGACACAGACACACAGACACACACACACACACACACACACACACACACACACACACACACACAGACAGACACACACACACACACACACACACACACAGACACACAGAGCAGATAACATTTGTCTCTTCCTGTTTGCATGTGCCTGGTTGCAGCGATTCTTGGACCGCAGCACATACCCCAACCCTAGGTACGCAGCCGTCACTTCTCCCAGAGAACAGATGGCTTCTGCATGAACAAGATACACCCTCTTAGGTACCCCTGAACACACACACACACACACACACACACACACACACACACACACACACACACACACACACACACACACACACACACCACACACATGAATATTCATACTGTTGCTGCTGAGCATGTGCGTCAACCTGAGGAGAAGCCTTCATCCTCCCACCTCACAACCATCATCATCATCATCTCCATGAGAAAGAGGGAGGGAGGGAGGGAGGGAGGGGTGGAGAGAGAGAGGGTGGGAGGGAGGGAGCGAGGGATGGAGAAAGAGAGGGTGGGAGAGAGAAAGAGGGAGAGGCAGAATGAGAGCAGGCTGTTGAGGCCAATTAACCCTAACCCTCTCCACCTCCACTGACGACTCATTATTGCTCATCGTCAGTGTAACTACTGGATGATATCTCCTCTCCTCCCTTCCCTCTCTCTCTTATCTGTCTCTCACTCCTCCTCTCTGCATCCCTTTGTTTCTCCTCATTCCCTCCTTTCCTTTCATCTACCAATAGCTGCTTTGCTTCACTCTCCGCCAATACTTCAGCTTCAGCCAGTTTTTTCCGCACCTCTGCTCCTCACAGCTCCTCCAGTGTTGACATTCCTCTTTCTTTTACTTTCTTTACCTATCCAATTTCTCTCCTCTCTCTCCCCCCCTCTCTCTCTATCCCTCTATTCTATTCTCTCTTTTTGAGGCACTAATAATGTCTCTCCTTTTGACTCACATTCACCCACAGACCACAAGCTCAAATCTCTGCAGCCATGGCAACCTGCCTCTCACAGTCGAGCACAGGGGCCCTCTCTAATAGCCCTCATTCTCCAACCCATCTCTTTCTCTCTCTCTCTCTCTCTCTCTCTCTCTCTCTCTCTCTCTCTCTCTCTCTCTCTCTCTCTCTCTCTCTCTCTCTCTCTCTCTCTCTCTCTCTCTCTCTCTCTCTCTATCCCTCTTTCTCTCTGTTTACTTTGCCCATCTCTCTCTCACCCTAACGATCTCTAAGCTCCTTATTCTCTCTCTCTCTCTCTCTCTCTCTCTCTCTCTCTTCCTATATCTTACTCTATCCATTTCTTTCTATTATGTTCACTGCAATGAGATACTGCCTTACCTTCATGCTGTATTCCCTTCTCTCCTCCTCCTCCCCTCTCCTCTCCCCATCTCACCTGCCCCCCCACGTATCTAATTAACATTGAATGTGCCACGCCGACAGACCTAATTACGGCTGCGTGATGACTTGCAGATTGCCTTCATATCAAAGTGACAGGAATCCTAATGGCGCCTTGACAAGAACGTCAGGCCAGTCACAGCTCTCTCACTCACTCACGCTGGTTCCAATTGGCAGATAATACGACTCTGTTCCATTGGAATTATAAATGTCTGTCTTTACCCTCCTGTACTCGCACGCACACACACACACACAAATACACACACATACACACACACACACACACACACACACACAAATAAACACACACACACACACACACACAAACACACACACACACACACACACACACACACACACACACACACACACACACACACACACACACACACACACACACACACACACACACACACAAACTTATACATACACACCACACACACAAACACACACACACACTGTTGACATATATCAGCTGGAAATGTATTGTGCTGTGCAGCAAAGTGAATCATTCACAGTGAAATGATCTGTCAGTTTACTTTAACCTGATATTGAGAAAATAGAGATTTGTGTGTGCGTGTGAGATTTCAGTGTGTGTGTGTGTATGTGTGTGTGTGTGTGGGTAGAGGGTGATAATGTGATGCGGGTGTGAAAAGCAATGCCCTTAGCTTGCCTGGAGGTTTATGTCACTGCACACTGACACGCTCTCCATGCCTTGGTATTTTACACACACACACACTGACCTACTCACATGTGGCAGGCTCATACACACACAAACATACATTAACCCATCCACCCTCCACAACACCCCCCACACACACACACACAGACCTACCCACATGTGGCAGGCTCATAAATACAGGAATGGACATTGTCACTCATGCTTTTGCTCACTGCAAAGACATGTGCATGTCTTTTTTCTCCCTTACTCCCTTTCATATTATGCCCTTTTATATCACACCCCCCCCACCCCCACACACACACACACACACACACACACACACACACACACACACACACACACACACACACACACACACACACACACACACACACACACACACACACACTCACACACACACACACACACACACACACACACACACACACACACACACACACACACACACACACACACACACACCCCTCCTGTCCCCTTACCTGTAATGGTGCGTCTTGATGCTGGCCGGATCTGGAAGCCCCGTTGAGGGCGGACGAGTCCATGATGTCCGAGTGGAAGTCACGGTGGTTCTTGCGGTAGACGAAGAGTGCCACGATGACGGAGATGACCAGGCACATGATGACGGCGATGGCCCGATGCCCATACAGTGCCACGTCGTCCGTACTCGGGGCGCTGTAAGAGAGGGGGTTAAGAGAAGAGAGGTCGTTCATCCGGCTGGTCTAATGGCCGGACCGAGCCTCTGAGGAAGATGTCATGTTTATCCCGCTCGCTCTCCGATTGATATCACATTTATTGCAGCTAGCGAGAGATACGGAGACAGAGATGCTATCGCGAGTGGGGGGTGGGGGTATTAATATCCTGCTGATGGATAGGGGCTGGATATTAATGGCAGCAGGACTTCATTACGGCTCCGCCAATGACCGCAGTTTCCTGACCCAAATGGCTCATCACTGAAGAAAGCAGGAGATTGCAAAAGTGGAGTAAGACTGGCAAGGAACCGCGGGCAAATTGACATTATTGCCAACAGCCTGTCATGCATTTCAAGTCATCTAAAGACAAGAAGAGGACCAAAAAAAAAAAAAAAACTACACACACACACACACACACACGAGACAGCAGCTACAGAAGTAATCCGAGCAGAGGAGCTTTTTGTTTTAAATGAGGGAGCTTGGCGCATGCAGGGAGGAGCGCAGCCACCTCATCTGTGTCACAGGGAAGCCAAGAGAAAGATGAAGCTAGCTGATATCTGCTGAGGGATATTAACAGAGTGAGCAATAGAGAACAGCACTGGCGCAGTCAGAGAGGGATAGGCCCAGCAAGACACAGGAAGATTGCTTTCCGCTCGGAGGAAACACACACACACACATGCGTGCGCATGCATTTACACGCAGGAGGTTGCTTTTTGCCCCAAAGGTGCCTGGGAAGGGGCCCGGGGCCACCAGGGGTCACATGTTTACCACAGCGAGGAGTGAGGAGAGGGGGCCATCATTGTTACAAGATGTATGGATGAGGCGTCCTGGGAGGAGGGCGAAAGATGCTGTGAGCGGCTTCACAATTACGCAAGTCTGGGTGACAAAGCATATACTGTCATTTCCGCAGCCTGGCTTTGTAGCCCCCCACAAACACTACTTCTACTCAGAAAGACTCCTTGATACAATCTCTGGAAATGGTCCCAGTTTGAGGTTGCTTCTTTTATCTTTCTCTCTCTTCATTTTTTTTTTCCTTCTCCCTCTCTTTTCTTTTCTCTTTTTTTTTCAGTGCCAATTCCAGCCGAGTGAGACAGACTTTTGACAAGCTGTCATTATAACCCGCCATCACACAGACTGTCCTCTTTCAGGTCCTCTTAATAATGGTGATAAATGCGGTTTCCTGTCAGTGCCGTGACAGCCTAACGAAACACTCTTTTCTAAAGCGCCTCGGGCACTGCAACAACTCCTCCTTTCTTCTCTCTTCCCCTCCTCGGCATACAGATCTCCTCACACACAATGAAACAACCCCTCGCAAAGACTATTGATTTCAAAGTCAATACGTAATAAAAAGAGTGACCTCGGCACTCCGTGTTTCCACACCAGATGACTTCATGCGTGTCGAGTCTTTCATTCGCACCCAAACGGAACCGTGTGTTTGGGCAGCTGAGAGCCAGGGACATAAATTACCTGTGCGCACACCATGGTGCTTGTTCCAGCCTAGAGATCCTACAGCGAAGTGGTGTCATCTTCTGACCCCCCACCCCACCCCACCAGCACCAAATTTCTCCCCACCAGCACCAAATATCTCCCCACCAGCACCAAATATCTCCCCAAGGGCAAGTTGCAGGGTGCCTGCAGTCTGCAGTTCCCAAACCGCCCAGTAGATGGTAGTGTCATCCATCCTTATCTCTCCCTAATCTACCACAGGCGAAGAGTAATGTCTTCACGCATGAGCTGAACCTCCACACATCATAACAGTAGTCATTACCGGTGCCAGATCAAATAGACTCCTGAAGCACTGGACGTGATCCGTCAGATGAGATGAAGGTGGTTCAGGAGCCCAGTGGCCACTGCTGGGCGTAGCGGGAGGGCATTGGTCTAGTGGGGAAGTGCTCTGGGCGGCGTTTGATAGCCTGCTTAAGTGATGCCGTCAAATGCTCACGGAGTGATTATCATACACAGCCCTCGGCAGTGTTCTGAACCTCTTCATTCTCACACCCTTATTACCCCCCCCCCCCCCCCACCATCCAACCCTCCCCGCGCTGCATGCGTAGGAGGGGATGTGAGAACGTACACTACATGTGAGTGTGCATGTGTGTGTGTGTGTGTAGGTGCATGGGTGTGTAAGTATGTGTGAGCTACTGTAAATGTCTCCGTGTGTGGGTGAATGAATGGCTGGGTGTGTGTGTGTGTGTGTGTGTGTGTGTGTGTGTGTGTTTGTGTGTGTGTGTTTGTGTGTCGTGTGTGTGTGTGTGTGTATTTGTGTGTGTGTATTTGTATTTGTGTATGCGTTAATGCGTAAATGCGTTAATGCCGCGATGTGTGTGTGTGTGTGTGTGTATTTGTGTGTGTGTGGGTGCCATTTTAAAGGGGAGAACCCATCACTGTCAGGCCCCTGGCTGCAGTCTCCCCCAGGAGCTTTAATCACCGCGGTGGCATCAGGGATCTGTCTCTTTAACGGCCGCCTTGCCCTCCAAAACAGGACCCGCCTGACCTCGGAACTCCACTCTCCTCCTTCTCCGAGAACTTTCCAGAAAAAACAGAGGACATCGCTTTTGCTGTGTATTTACCTGTGTGTGTTTGAGTGTGTGTGTGCGTGTGTGTGTGTGTGTGTGTGTATTACATAGGAGAGCATCAACTAGCTTGAGTTCCACAATCCCAAGAAAATAACACCTGGCTTCCAGCGGTTGTCTACTCTCAAGGGGTGTGACGAGTCCTTTTGAAAAATGAATGTTTGTATGTGTGTGTGTGTGTGTGTTTGTTTGTTTGTTTGTTTCTGGGCTCTGAATAGATGCATTTACTTGTGTTTACTTCTCTGCATGTGTGTGGGCCTGATAGCAAGAGGCAACATGGTATCTGAGTTTGAGACGGTCAGGTGCTGCATGTGATCCTGCATGTGCATCTGTGTGTGTGTGTGTGTGTGTGTGTGTGTGTGTGTGTGTGTGTGTGTGTGTGTGTGTGTGTGTGTGTGTGTGGTCTCTGAGTTGGAGACGGTCAGGTACTGTATGTGATCCTGCATGTGCATCTGTGTGTGTGTGTGTGTGTGTGTGTGTGTGTGTGTGTGTGTGTGTGTGTGTGTGTGTGTGTGTGTGTGGTCTCTGAGTTGGAGACGGTCAGGTACTGTATGTGATCCTGCATGTGCATCTGTGTGTGTGTGTGTGTGTGTGTGTGTGTGTGTGTGTGTGTGTGTGTGTGTGTGTGTGTGTGTATGTGTGTCTGTGTGTGTGTGTGTGTGGTCTCTGAGTTGGAGACGGTCAGGTACTGTATGTGATCCTGCATGTGCATCTGTGTCTGTCTCTGTCAGTCTAGTTGTGTATGTTATAATATGAAGTGAGTAAGAGTGACCATGTGTGTGTGTGTGTGTGTATGTGTGTGTATGAGTATGTGTGTGTGTGTGTGTGTGTGTGTGTATGAGTATGTGTGTGTGTGTGTGTGTGTGTGTGTGTGTGTGTGTGTGTGTGTGTGTGTGTGTGTGTGTGTGTGTGTGTGTTGTGTGTATGTACCATGTATGTACTGTATACGTGTATGTATGACTGTGCATGTATGAGTGTGTATATTTGTGTGCGCAGCAAACCTGAAGCGTGTTGTGTGGACGTGCAGAGAATCCAGGGCACTGAATAGCCGCCCCCGCAGGCACCGTCGGACCTGATCCGATATCGATCGGCCTGTGATCTGGCTAAGCCAGCGGCCAGGAGAGGTGATGGGGCTGGGGTGGGGCAGGGTGGTTGGGGCCCACGCTAACAGCCTTTGATTAGCTGCCAGACGTTTAGCGCCAGGCTGCGCGTCTCTCTGACACGGGACTCTCCCGCTCTGGACAAGGTGAGAAACGGACATGCTCCGCATCCCAAACACCTCCACTCAAGCCAGAGAGGGTAGAGCAGAGGAGAGGAGAAGAGAGAAGAGAGGAGAGGAAAACAGAGGAGAGGAGACGAAAAGAGAGAAGAGAGGAGAG
Source organism: Alosa alosa (assembly GCF_017589495.1). NCBI lineage: Eukaryota > Metazoa > Chordata > Actinopteri > Clupeiformes > Clupeidae > Alosa > Alosa alosa. The sequence continues at coordinate 9,220,086 of NC_063211.1, read as the reverse complement.
TAAAACAGAGGAGAGGAAAAGAGAGAAGAGAATGGAGAGAACAGAGGAGAGGAAAAGAGAGAAGAGAGGAGAGGAGAACAGAGGAGAGGAGACGAAAAGAGAGAAGAGAATGGAGAGAACAGAGGAGAGGAAAAGAGAGAAGAGAGGAGACGAGGAAAAGAGAGGAGAGGAGAGCTAAAGGAGAAGAAAGAAGAAAGGAGATGAGATGAGAAGGAAGCAGAGAACAGAGAGGAGAGGAGAGGAGAGATGAGAGGAGAGGAGAAAGGAGGAGAGGAGAGGAGAGGAGAGATGAGAGGAGAGGAGAAGAGAAGAGAGGAGAGGAGAGGAAAAGAGAGAAGAGAGGAGAGGAGAGATGAGAGGAGAGGAGAAAGGAGGAGGAGAGATGAGGTAAGCAGAGGAGGAGTAAAGAGTAAAGAAGAGGAGAGGAGGAAGAGAGGAGATGAGATGAGAGGTCTAGAAAGGAGAGGAGAGGAGAGGATAGGACAGAGGCACTGCCACTGCTTTATCAGTGCAGCAGGGACTACATCAAAGCTGCCAACACGGGTCCTTAAACTAAAGCAGCAGAACAACAGAAACATGCCTGTGTCTGGACATCATCTTTCTCCAGGGTGTTTAAAACCATTCACACCACACTTCATCACATGTCCGCTCACTGACTAACGCTCCAGGGTGGCTCCCATGTATCAGGGGAAGCCATTACAGCGGGAATATCTAGTACATTCATCGTCTCAATGCAGCCTCAACACACACATCATGGTTTCACCATCTCGATGAAGTGTTTCTAAACACACACATCATGGTTTCACCATCTCGATGAAGTGTTTCTAAACACACACATCATGGTTTCAGGCAGCCTGGGTTCCCACCTCCATAGTGCCTGTTTAATGATGGGCCCCTCGGAGTGCATGAATAAATGGACAAGTCGGAAGGGGGATGAGAGATGGGACGGAATGAGATGAGAGTCTGCTGATAGCATCTCACTGCTCTTCCTCTACCAAGCCTCCACATCGGAATAAGCATACAGGCACATCCTCCTCCTCCTCCACCCCCCCCCCCCCCCCCCCACCTCCACCTCCTCATCCTCCTCCTCCTCCTCCTCCTCCTCCTCCTCCACCCCCACCTCCTCCTCCTCCACCCCCATCTCCTCCCTCATCCTCCTCCCCCCCCCCCCTCCTCCTCCTCCACCCCCCCACCTCCTCCTCCTCCACCCCCATCTCCTCCTCCACCTCCTCCTCCTCATCCTCCTCCTCCTCCACCTCCTCCTCCTCCTCCGTCTCCTCCACCTCCTCCTCCGTCTCCACCTCTCCTCCTCCTCCTCCTCCTCCCCTCCTCCTCCACCTCCTCCTCCTCCTCCTCCTCCTCCTCCTCCGTCTCCTCTTCCCTCTGCTCCATCAGACTCTCCTTTCTCTGAACGTGCTTTGATGATAAGGTGGGGAGTTGCCGTTGTGGATCGGGGGAAGTTGAGCATTAAAATGTAGCACTTAGATTAATGCATTTCTTTAGAACGCAGGAAGCCTTACTTTCTTCTTTTTTTTTTCTTTTTAGAGAAAGGAAAAGGAAGAAGAACAATACTAGAAGATTGGGAAGTAGGAAAAAGGCCAGATCTGAGATCTGGAGAAATGGCAGGATATGTGTAGGAAAAGCCACTACTTTACTCTCTGTGTGTGTGTGTGTGTGTGTGTGTGTGTGCAGCGTGTGTGTGTGTGTGTGTGTGTGTGTGTGTGTGTGAGTGAGGAGTGAGTGAGAGTGTTTTGTACACGCATTTGTATTTGTGTGTATTGTACCGTACCAAGCCTCTGACATAAGGTAAACAAAAGGCTTTTCAAAGGAACAAGGAAAGGCCAGGATACACTCCTTGTTGAAAAAAAAAAGATAAATGGTAAAATGGTGAAAAACAGGGAGAAAGGCAACAAAAATGCAACAGAAGGTGGATGTTTGAGAAAGAAAGGAAGACACAAACAGAAAATAACATAAAAGAACTCACATGGATATCCAACATCAGGCCTTTCTTTGGGCTCTGAGGACTTCTGATAGAAAGAACCTTGAGGATGGGAGAGAGAGGAGTCGGGTGAAGAACAAATGCAACACAAAACGGATGGAACACAATCAAACCAAGGCAACATCAAGGCATTCTCAAGAGTATGGTGGCAGTCCGGTCCCCTCTATTAGTGTGTGTGTGTGTGTGTGTGTGTGTGTGTGTGGGGGGGGGGGGACATCTGCAGGGATGTGGGACGTCTCCTGAGCGGCAACTCGATGCTAAAGATCCTTAATGTGCGCTACTGGCACTGCACCAACACTAGTAATGAGGCTGTGTACACATATATCACTGACACAGCAGCAGACTACACACACACACACACACACACACACACACACACACACACACAGCAGACTACACACACACACACACACACACACACACACACACACACACTACACACACACACACACTACACACACACACACACACACACACACACACACACACACACACAAACACACACACACAAACACAGGAACACACACACACACACAAACAGAAACACACACTGCTGCGGAGAAAATATTCGCTTGACTCACTGGGAACAAGAAGGGATAGACAAACAATGAGCTCTGTGTGGAGAGGGATGCACTGTGTGTGTGTGTGTGTGTGTGTGTGTGTGTGTGTGTGTGTGTGTGTGTGTGTGTGTGTGCATGTGTGACAGCCAGACAGGTAGACATATAGATGGGCAGCAAAATCGATCACTTGATGGATGGAGCGTTTACATCCATGTAGTCAGACATTAGAGAGTAAAAGGGGGAGTGAGTGAGAGAGAGAGAAAGAGAGTGAGAGAGAGAGAGAAAGAGAGAGAGAAAGAGAGTGTGAGAGAGAGAGAAAGAGAGTGAGAGAGAGAGAAAGAGAGAGAGAAAGAGAGTGAGAGAGAGAGAGAGAGTTGTTGGTAGAACATGTTGTGTATCTCAGGCAAGACAGAGGAGAATATGTGCATACAATGCAAGTGACTCAATGTACACATAATGTACACAATGTACAATCTAAATGTACATGTCATTTACATACATTACCATAGTTATATTACATTACATTTTTCAGTTCATATACTGTGCAAATCATTACAATTTAGGTGCACTCTGGCATGAAGTATTTTCTACAGTGTATGTGTTTGTACTAAATCTGCAAAACACACCAAGAGCGTGGGACAGCATAATCAATCATTTTCTAACACTCCCAACAACCTACCACACAGAACCCAGTGAACCTCATCTCTGAAGGTGAAAAGAGGCAGAAAACTTCTGTTTTCTAAATCAGTCAGAAGAAACCAGGCTGGAAGGCACAGAACCTTCTCTGTGTGTGTGTGTGTGTGTGTGTGTGTGTGTGTGTGTGTGTGTGTGTGCATGCACACAACACCACAACTCAAACACAGCCACCCACCGACTTGCCGGGCATGTTTTGAGTTCTATTGTGCCGTGTAGCAAATGGCATGCTCACCTCCCCTGCTTGATAAGGAGAGAGAGTCTGTCTCTGCCCTTGTATTTATATCTGTCCTGCCCTTTCTTCCGATCGATATGTCGAGAAAATGTCATCTGTCTCGGAGTTGAGTTACCAAAGCTCTCAAAAGCAACATCATAACAATCTAAGACAGGCCAGGGATGACACACACACACCAGAGCTACTGCAGGTCAAACACCATTAACTGAGAATTCAC
>NC_063211.1:9201382-9211382 GCF_017589495.1 Alosa alosa | reverse complement strand
TTTTGAATACGGCTGGTTGCTGACCCCAGTTCGCTGGGGCAGAAGATCTGGTGGGTCTCTCGCTGGTTGTGGTCGGGCAGGAGTTGGAGCTGGAGGATTGTGCAGCCTCACGGCCTGACCGTGTGTGTGTGTGTGTGTGTGTGTGTGTGTGTGTGTGTGTGTGTGTGTGTGCGTGCCTTGTGAGGGAGAAAAGTGATGCGTCGGAGGAACCAAAAACCCTCCAGAAGTCTGTGCTGTGATGTAAAAGCCACCAGAGCTGGTTCTTATTAAAATCTTGGGGTCAACCCCCTCTCTCTCACACTCTCTCTCTCTCTCTCTCTCTCTCTCTCTCTCTCTCTCTCTCTCTCTCTCTCTCTCTCTCTCTCTCTCTCTCTCTCTCTCTCTCACACACACAACTCTCTATCCACATATTTTCTCTCCCTCCTTTCTTCCCCTCCCTAGCCCCCATATTCTTCTGTCTGTCTTTGTTTCTTCCTCCCTCTCTCTCTTCCTCCCTCTCTCTCTTCCTCTGTTCTCCCTGGCCACCCAGCTCCTTGTTGTGGTTTGAGATGGGGGGGTCAGAGAGCTGCTCTCTCTTTTCCTTTGCGCATGGAGACTACCCCCCATACACACACACACACACACACACACACACACACACCCCATTGGACCACATGATGACGCAGGAGCCTGCAGAGGAAAATTGATTCTGTTGCATTTGTCTGCGGATCATCCGACATCAAAGCTTTCTGCCTCTTTTTCTCCTTCCATCTCTCTCCCTCTCTCTCTCCTCCTCTCTCTCTCTCATGTCCTCTCTGACAGCATTTTGCCCTGCATAAGCAGGCTCTGGATTGTGACCCTCAAAGAGCCTGACCAATACCTCCCACTGAACCCCTCCTGATCAGGACACATCATCGCCTTCCACTAAACCCAGCCTCTACTTCCTCTCTTCCTCGCTTTCTCTCTCTCTCTCTCTCACACACACACACACACAAGCGCGCACGCACACACGCACACACACACACACACTCTTCACTACTCCAACAGAGCCATTTTGGAGCTTTCATTTCCATCGCTTCTCCTGTCCCAGATGAAGACAGACACCCGATCCCTCCGTAATGGCTCCTCTCTTTAACACAGTGACACAGGAAGACAAAACTAGTCCTGTGACCTCGGTGTGGAGACTCTTTAGAGATCCTCACATTTGAGGCCCTTTAACATTCAAGTCTGAATTTATATACAATAAAATACAATATTTGCATGAAATCACACATTAATTGCAATTACTGTAATTGCATGCAGGGGCGGATTATGAACTTTCAGGCCCCTGGGCCCAGATGTATTGAGGGCCCCCCACTAATTGTTGTATATGTGGGGGGTTGGGGTCCTCCCCAAGAAAAATTTTTAATTTTTTGATGTGATTTCCTGTATTCTGGTGCATTTTGGGGATGGCCAATACTAAATTCAATCACATTCATAGCCTACATCCTGATTTGTTGATATTGAGGCAATGATTCCATGCAAAGGCTTGGGCTTCAGGGCCCCCTGACCCCTGGGTCTGGGCCCGGTAGGCCCGTGCAGTAATCCATCCCTGATTGCATGTGTCTCTTCACACATCAAGGAAGAAATTGGTTCAGTCTCACTGTGTAAATACTAATAAGAATGTTTTTTTTTTTTAATTACCTGCGTTATTTCATGTCAATATTTCGCCTTGGTGTGAAAGGGCCTTCACTCACATGATCAGCTTCCCTCAAACATGCACCTCCATGCTAACCTGACCCCAGCCAGATGAACTTCGTTCCGCCTAGCTCCACTCATCCATCTGGAACCGATCCATTGGAGTGTTGCTTCAGAAGGCTGGGCCTAATCAAAAAATGCTTGCATGTGATTGAATAAGCCACTTGTCCGTCATCTATTGACGTGCTCCTTCAACCACTCACATCGAAGCCAACCCGTGGACGCTAATAACAGTCTCACAGTCGCTTCTGCACGCTATGTCACATCTATGAAACTCCCGCCCTAAGGGCCCTGATTGGCTGTACCATAAAATGGTTGCAGAAATCACTCTCAATGGAAGAGGTCCCAGATGGATGTGAGTGAAGCTAGGCGGAGCTAAGCGGAACGAAATTCATCTGGCTAGGGTCAGGTTACCTCCATGCACCAAGGAGCTCCTCTGCTTTTAGAAACCCCAATCTGCTGCTCATGCACTGGGCAGTCTATCTCAGCAGTCCCCCTACTACGCCTACTGATAGCGGCGAAGTGTTTGCTCTTCTGCTGGACCTCGCCGGTGCAGACCACTGCTCTTTCCATTACTCTCTCAGCAGTAAATGGCCTCCATTTGCCGCGGCTCCAGCTCTGGGATCTGCCTCCTTAATTCAGTGGAGGAGGAGAGCCGAGGGGGCTGTGTGTGTGTGTGTGTGTGTGTGTGTGTGTGTGTGTGTCTGTGTCTGTGTGTGTCTGTGTGTGTGTGTGCGCGCTCGTGTATGTGTTTGTGTGTCTGTGTGTGTGTGTGTGTGTCTGTGTGTGTGTGTGTGTGTGTGTGTGTGTGTGTGTGTGTGTGTGTGTGTGTGTCTCTGGGGTGGGAGGAATCAGGAGATTGTGTTTCCAAGAAGTGAAGCCACTTTGTCAACAGTAGCTTGTGTTCTCTCCAGTGCCTCGTGCCAAATGGAGGCTTAGTCCACCCCCACCCCCCACCCCTGTGGCGCCTGACAACCACAGGTGGGGTGCTGTCACCTGTTTGCATGAGGAGTTGGCCCACTCTGCTCATCCGCCGATCTGCCCAAAGCTCCAGCACGGGGGGGTGGGTGGGGGGTTAGGGGTCTCAAACCTGACAGCACACTGGAGGTGTTTCTATTTTGGAAAGAGGCACTTGACTTGAAGAAGCCAATTTTGTAAAAAACTTCCACACAGCAGTTATTTTCATTTATGGGGGAGCGAGCGGGTTTGAGACTCCAGTGGGGGGTCAGCGGATTGGAGTGGACTGGCCTGTGTTCTTGCTCTCCAGAGGTGAGAGTCGTCTGATAACAAATCCATCAGGGACTCCCTACAAGGCCTCTGGAGGTCAGTGATCTCACTGTAGCTGCTGCAGAAGGAAAAGCTGAGCTCAACACCCAGGCAGCAGCATATCATTCCACTCAGATCTGCTCCCTATTTTAACGGCTCCCTGGAAACATACTGACTGTATATTCTCTGTATAAATGTATAAATGTTTAAATACAGAGAGATAAAATTTCTAAAAATACTTAAATTTCCCTCTGGATGAATAAAGTATCTATCTATCTATCTATCTATCTATCTATCTATCTATCTATCTGTATCTATCTTTCTATCTATCTATCTATCTTTCTAAATAATGCAAACCATCTCTCTAGTCTCTTGTGTTATTGTCTCACTGGACAGTGGTAATTCTGGACAGTGGTAAGTAAGTGCAGGCTGGCACGCAACACTGTGTGCTTTGACCTCACCGTAGACGATGACCGTGGCAGTTGTGCTCCGGCGTTTAGCCACGATGTTCTTGGCCACGCAGGTGTAGTTTGCCGTGTCCGAGAGCCGGGCTTGCTTGATGATCAGGTTGTGGTCGATGGTGATGTAAAAGTTACGGTCATCAGCAGGGTCAATGACTTCCTCGTTCTTTAGCCACTCCACCTAAAGACAAGACAGGAGATCAGACCAAATGAGATCACTTGACCACTCCTGGCTTCCTGAGTTCCTCTACACGTGTTAAAATGAGAACTAAAAAAGAATCTTTCTGGAGTCTGGTGTTCTCCTTCACCCGTCAGTAAAAGCATGTCATCACGGCAGCTCTGTTTACATCTGGGGAGGCTGCTGCAGACTCATAAAACGTCAATACCCATCATGCTCTCCTTTGATTTTCCCCAAGAACAAAGTGATACTGCGCCGCCAGACACCCGGATCAGGACTCCTCAGTGTTATTCTTGGAGCTGGAGCAATACCATAATAATACCAGAAGACACACACACACACACACACACACACACACACACACACACACACACACACACACACACACACACACACACACACACACACACACACACACAACACACACACACACACACACACACACACACACACACACACACACACTCACGGCTCCTTGACCTTCCTCTGCAAGGAGTGTCCTCTCTTCCCGAGCCTTTCAGAGATATTGAACCAAACAGCGGGGTCACATCCGGAGAACGGGTGTTCGACAGTTGCCAGACCTTTATACGACCATAAATCAGACAGTTACTTCCTCAGAACAGTCTGTGAATGGCGCGACTCAGACCTCACGTCTAGAACATTCCAAGGAGGACGGAGGGAAAGATTCAGACCTCCACACAACCTCAGGCAGATGGCTCAGCATTGTCAGCTATTGTCATAGGGGACCAAGCTCAACTTTGCCTCTGGAAAGGGGACATATTAGAAAGAGTGAGAGAGAGAGTGAGAGAGAGAGAGAGAGAGAGAGACAGAGAGACAGACAAAGAGACAGAGAGACAGACAGACAGAGAGACAGTGTCCATCCCTCTACCCTGCTGTGTGGCTGTTACAAGGCCACATCAAGTCTAATCTAGTGTCCAGATTTACGGCTGGTTACTTTGGCCATGGCGTTTGTCTGGGACCCCAAGCCAACTTTCATATTCCAGACAGAAACATATTTAGATGTCCGAAGGGAAATAAAAGTATGCGTGGAGTAGGCATTTATTAATGCGGAGACAGGGCTGCATGCACATTCATAACCCCACCGGCACATATTATTGTTTTTCTCCGCAAACATCCATCAAGTGACCCTGAAAGCAATAACGAAAAGACTCGGCAAAAACTTGGTAATTCAGCTGCCAAAAGTGGCACTGACAGAACCCTGCAGAATCCTGTGTACCTTTGGTGCGGCGAGGGAACCTTAACAGTGTTGAGCTCTTCATCACATACTTCATTAAAGGAGAAGAAAATATGAATTCGCCAGGCAACACAAGAAATATGGAACAGGACGAGTGGTGTGGTGCTGCTGTGGTGGTGTGTGTGTCTTCTGCGCCAGCTGCTGATGTGACTTCCACAGGCACTCTCAAGGCACTCTGGTCTTTGGCTTTCCCCCTCTTTACTATTGCTCCACCATCCATGGCCTGCAGATTTACACTGATCAATACAAATCATCTGCTCACCACAAAGAACAACAAAAGAGCAGCAGTTCAGGGAGCGTAATCATCGCACTCGACCAAAAAACATACAGGATGCCACATACATTGTCCTTCGGTTCTCCATTATGGCTCATGAGTACTTTTGAATGCTTCTGGAGCGTGTTCATGGCACCAACTAATTGGCTGCCTTTATACTGTGCATGTGTGTGTGTGTGTGTGTGTGTGTGTGTGTGTGTGTGTGTGTGTATACAGTGTGTGTGTGTGTGTGTGTGTGTGTGTGTGTGTGTGTGTGTGTGTGTGTGGCAGTGTATGTGTGTGTGTGTATGTGTGTGTGTGTGTGTGTGTGCATGTGTGTGTGTGTGTGTGTGTGTGTGTGTGTGTGTGTGTGTGTTATTGTACTATACTGTATTGTACTGCACTATACTATAAAACATACTCTACTCCATGAAAGAGAACAGTCTCAATATTCTGTTCTTTTTACTTTCCTCCACAGTAGCACAGTGCACTCACGGCTGGTCTAAATCAGGACAGTGCAATATGACATGTGTCCTACAAAACAAAAAGATAAAAGCCCTTACAGTACGTTCAAATCAGCCCCAATCAGACAAAAAGCTGTGAGATAATTCTGCTTTTTCTTTTTTTACAGAGCACATACGGTAATCAAGATTGACTTTGGAAAGCACTGATTATCATGTCCATCTCCACGGCACGGAGGCAAAACCTCCCAGAGTGCAATGCTTCCGCATAAAGAGCTGACAGCGTGTGAGAATAATTAAAACACAACAAAAGATCAGCATCCCTTACCCAGGGAGAGAGAGAGAGAGAGAGAGAGAGAGAGAGAGAGAGAGAGAGGTAGAGGAGGGTACACAGAGGGTGACACACAACAAGTCGGTGCAACTCTCAAATTTAAAGAATACTTACATCTTTAATTCTCCCTGTAAATCTTTCCATTTACATAAGTGTTCTAATGTTCTAAATAGATTTAACATGAAAGGGAATAGTGAGCTGTGGAGCCCAATCGGACACATGCAGTATGGGCACAAACACACAAAATAGCATACCGTCTGTCACCAGCCGAGAAAAGACACTGCATCTTTATTCTCCTGGCTGCATCTCCTGTCAACGCCCCATCCAAACTCAATAACCCACCCACACACACACGCACACACACACACACACACACACACACACACACACACACACACACACACACACACACACACACACACACACACACACACACACACACACACACACACACACACACACACACAGAAACACACTGCACACACACACACACACACACACACACACACACACACACACACACACACGCAAAATGTGCAGCACTTATTATGGTGCCTGATTGTCACTGGGACGTCTGCTACCATAATTGGCACATTTCTTGTCATTAACGGGGGGAAATTGCCACGTGTCAGCTGTCATAATGTGCCGAGTTCCTGTGCCGCTGCGGTAGTGGCAGCACAACAGCAGGATGGGTAGAGCCATGGAGCAAATAACAGAGGGGGGAGAGAAAGAGTGACAGAGCTCTCTAAATCACCACATCTGAGCTCCTCCATCTCTCCCCGAGTCAAACTTTCGAAGCCTGCTCTGAATCGGCAAGAGTCTACATGCAGAGGCTGGCAAACAGGGTTTCCACAGGCTGATTCCTAAGTCTCCATCTGTCTTTTAAGTTTTTCTTAGTTTCGGTTAGTTTCCTAGAGTCTCTCTGAAAATCTCATGTTAGTCCTATAGGATTATACAAATCTCGTAGGGCTCTTCCAGTCTGCCTTAATGTTTCCATTTCTCCTGAAGTGCCTTCGAATACTCCAAGGTCTAAGACCAAGTACATACTGATCTTCCAACATAATCTTTTTCTGCGTAAAGTAGTGTTTGAGCAATAAAAAAAGTAATTTCAAAAGGCGATGACAACTATTCCAAGAGAGTTCACTTGGGCTGTTATGCTAAAATATTGCAACCAAAGAACAGCAGAAGATTGACATTGTTTAGAGAACTTCCTAAAATGTTTTAAAACAGATGTACACTATACCCTTTCATCTTAGTGGGTGATTGTGGACAGGTTTTAAAGGAGTCTCTAAACAGACTCTATGTCCTGCAACTCTCCAGTTTCGGACTCTTCGTAAGAATGTCACAAAGTCTGTCTCGGCCCAGCCCAGCCTAGCCCTGTCTGTCTGCAATGGGGGCGTCGGACAAACAAACAGCAGTCTGCCAGACAAGCAGCGGTGAGCCCACAGGTCTGAGAGTTGCCTCGCCTGCCCTCGGGCAGCTGCAGGACATAAATACCCACCACCGCTGGTCATTACAGTGGACAGGCAAATGCTTAAGGGGCCTATTACCAGATTCAAACTCAATCACACCAGTCTGATATCAATCTGTTTTCATTTGCGTCTATTGTATGTATGTCTCTCTCTCTCTCTCTCTCTCTCTCTCTCTCTCTGTGTGTGTGTGTGTGTGTGTGTGTGTGTGTGTGTGTGTGTGTGTGTGTGCATATGTGTGCATATTTATTTGTTTGTAAGTGTATGCATGTCCAGATAGCTATGTTGTCTTTCTTGTGGATGTGTGTGTGTGTGTGTGTGTTTGTGTGTGTGTGTGTGTGTGTGTGTGTGTGTGTGTACCTGTGTTCTATTCCATTTACAAAAAAAATAAATGATTTGTAACTGCATGCAATTTAATGGAGCCTAGTAATGACTCTAAATGGCACAAGCATTAAACTAATATTCAAGGTGATGGAGGCCGGATGGGAGAGACAGCCAGCACTCCCTTCCTGTCTCCATTCAGTCTTGTGCTGTGTTCCAATTCGCATACTTCTGTACAATACCTGCATTCACTTGTGCACTCATATTAGGTACTGCAAGTACAGAAGTATGCAAATTGGAACACAGCCTTGGACTCAGCATTCTCTCCATGTGTCTCCATATTGACAAAAGTAAGTATGCATTAATTAGAAAATAACATCATATAATACAATACAGTACAACAATACAACATCCAATATAATGATCCAGTCTTTTCAACAACTATCACAAGGGCACTTGATTCCACCGTAGAAAATATGCTTCCAGAGCATCATATCATATTTCTTTTCAATTGGAACAGTATGCAGTGCACATGATTGGCTGGCATCTGAGGACTGCTACAAGATAAGGCGCTGGCAGTGGAAGAGAAATCTACAGAAATTACACGCCTTTTCCAATGGGCTTCAAGTGTGCAGCTCATTTTTGACCCTGTTTACCTACCACTCACAAAGAAGAAAGTGTCTGAAACCTACTCAAAGGCAGCGTCTAAGTGAACATGGCGCTTTTGATCAATATTCCATGGGAGACAAGTCAAACATTTCTTGTCTGCATGTACTGCTATCGGAGCCTGAGAATCAGAGAGAGATGGACCCCACAGAGTCCACCATCGGCACCAGCACAGCCAAGACACAGATAGAATGGGCACAACGCCTCATCTCTCTCTCTCTCTCTTCATCTCATTTCTCTCTTTGTTTTCCTGCCCACACACACACACACACACACACACCTTTGGCATGGGTCAGAGTATGCAGTGGAGGTGATAATGAATAGGTGTTGTTGGGAGAGGTGCTGGGAGGCCTCAGTGGATGGCCTGGGCACAGATGTCCTAATTAACACTGAAGGTCGCACTGGCAGTCCCTGACAGTTGACACACACACACACACACACACACACACACACACACACACACACACACACACACACACACAATAATACACACAGATAGAGAGTTTATTTATTTTCACTTATTTTTAGCCAATCCCTGTCAAGCCACCAGACCTATCTATTGGGGCAGAGCCATTGTCACATGGCTCTTGCGTCAGCTATCTGCTCCCTGCCAAGCTCTCCACCAAACTAAATCCACTCTGATTACAAAGTCTGCCTGATAACCGGTGTCAAATAGATGGCTTGAAAAGGGCTCATTTCCTGTAGGGAAAAAATGGCACATCAAAATAAAGAGGATAAGACAGTATGAAAGAGTATAAGTATGATGCATGTATATTTACGGAGGAAAGAATACTTTTGTAGAGGGTAAAAAACACAAAAACCGTGAAATAATGTATAGTCCCACTTTTCTACAGTCAGCATATTTTTTCCCCACCTAGAGAAACAGAGATGAGGGCAGTTAGAGATTCTAGTCTCTTCCCTACGTCTCCTCAGCAAGAATGAATGTTAGCCCTCTACAGGGGTATGTTGAATTTCTCATGCTAAGGCCTTGTTTTCATTGATTTAATTTGATTTTTCACAAAACGCACCGTTGGAGACTGATCGTTACGCTCCGGAATGAACAACCACATAGCGGAAGTCATGAATGATTCAGCCGATCGCGGATGTATAGCCCAGGTCTGTGGGGAGCAAAAATATGAAAATATCTGCCAAGTCAATGCCAAGTCAAAGTGTGTCAATATTAATAGCCTCCAATGTGCTGGGACTGCACTCCACTGTTTATTGAACGGACATTCAATGGATACCAAACTGGAAAAGTAATCGTGCAGTTTTGTAGGGGACAGAGGTCAACAGTAAGACTCTGAGTGAGTTTACAGATGGACTAAAGCTGACGGTCAAGTTTCAGTCATACCCAGGAGCCTGGTATGCCTCCTTCCCCTATCATATCATATCATATCATATCATGTTATACGATATCATAACATGGGCCTATCGTCAGACAGACACTGATTCATAATGTCACTTCAGTGATGTCACTATCAGGAGATACTCAGTGATGTCATTTTACACAGCGATGACACAAGTTATCAGTGATATCACTTTGGCTTATTTCTACAGCCAGTGATGTCATAATCCATCATGATCACTCAATCCTTAAAATCCTTCAAATGAGAGAGAAAGACA